>NC_058132.1:561654674-561786972 GCF_016433145.1 Gracilinanus agilis | reverse complement strand
GGTATGTCCTTCAATTGGGGAATGGCTGAACAAACTGTGGTATATGCGGGTGATGGAATACTATTGTGCTAAAAGGAATAACAAACTGGAGAAGTTCCAGGCGAACTGGAGAGACCTCCAGGAATTGATGCAGAGTGAAAGGAGCAGAACCAGAAGAACATTGTACACAGAGACTGATACACTGTGGTAAAATAGAATGTAATGGACTTCTGTACTAGCAGCAATACAATGACACAGGACAGCTCTGAGGGATTTATGGTAAAGAACGCTGCCCACATTCAGAGGAAGGACTGCAGGAGAGGAAACATATAAGAAAAGCAACTGCTTGAACGTATGGGTCGGGGTGGACATGATTGGGGATGTGGACTTGAAATTACCACACCAATGCAACCACCAACAATTTGGAAATAGGTCTTGATCAAGGACACATGACAAAACCAGTGGAAATGTGCGTCAGCCATGGGTGGGGGGAGTGTGGGGGGTGAAGGGGAAAGTAGGAGCATGAATCATGTAACCATGTTAAAAATGATTATTAATAAATGTAAAAAAAAAAAGTTTACCTAATCCCTTAGCCTACATCATTTTCTCTCTAAAATACTAGCTGTGATCAATAAACCTTGCCTCTGATTTCTACCAGCTTCACTGACCCTCCTGACATGTCATCCTTCTCTTCATCCCTTCGGGACCCCCCCGCCCCCGAATATTTGTCAATCACCTGACATAAGTACTTTTTTTTAAAACCCTTACTTTCCATCTTAGAATCAATACTGTGTATTAGTTCTAAGGCAGAAGAGCAGTAAGGGCTAGGCAATGGGGATTAAGTGACTTGCCCAGGGTTCACACAGCTAAGAAGTGTCTGATTTTCTAAAAAATAAAAATTTAAAAAAAAAAGGGCTACACCAGTGCAACTATCAATAATACGGAAATAGGTCTTGATCGATGACACATGTTAAAACCAGTGGAAATGCGCGTCGGCTGGGGAGGTGGGGTGGGAGGGGAGAGGAAGAACATGAATCATGTAACCATGGAAAATTTTTCTAAAAAATAAGTGTCTAAGGCCAAATTTCAACCCAGGACCTTCCAGCTCTAAGCCTGGCTCTCAATCCATTGAGCCACCTATCCACCCTCTATAAGTACTTTTTAGTAAACTACTAAAAAAAGTACTAATAGCACATTAATATTGATATTTTCACTATAAAACAAAAATGAACGCAGAAGTAGCTAAGTAAAGGCTGATTCACAGGTTCTCAAAAAGATAAAGGAATTGTTAGAAATGGTTTTGTTGTATATCCAAACACTACAAAAACATCATTTCTTGGGAGATTGGATCACCCACAGAGCTTGTGATGTACCATAAAAATATTTGTAGCTATTTTCTCTTGGTAAAGGATAAAGAGTCTGAGAAATTGTTCAAGGAACTTAAGATTCTTTAAATCAAGCTGATATATACCTTGGCATATTCAATAATGTCACTGTAAAGGTGGCTATCAGGGGTAGATGGTGAAATAGATTGAAAAATACGATATGGGTTCAAGAAATAAAAGAGGCCAGTGATTTAGAGACATTTCCCAAGTCTCATTCCATTTATCAGGTACTTTCTAAAAGAAAAGTTAGAAAATACTAGACATGACAAACACCAAACAATATCATAGAAAATTAAAATTACTATTTGTTCATTGACAGAAAACACCTAATTACTGATGTCATTATTTCTAATATAAGTTTATGTTTTGCCCAACTGTTAAAGAAGAGGTCAAACACCAAATCAGAAGAAAAGGTAAAAATTAGAACAATTTGACCAGCTGTTTAAATTAGTTGTTAACTCTGAAATGGGAGATGGATTTTTAAAAATAGATTCTATTGCCATTTCTTAAAGATGTTTAACTGGCATAAAATGTATTAGAGCACATCCAGAAGAGGTCCAAAGAACCCAGAAACCACCTCAGCTCAAAAATACTTAATATCCTTGCCAACCAAAGAGATCCAGTACTTTCAGTTTCTAGTGCTTGTGCATATGGGAAATATAGGAGAACAGAATTATAGAAGATAGCAATACATTTACACAGATGCAAATACTTTTCTTTATTAATACCCCAAATCCTAATGCTACCTCTATCTTCATCCATTTACACAGATTTTGTTTTAGTAAAGAAAAAAAAAAAAGAATTCAGTTTCAGATGTGTAGATATTAGATCAAGAACCCCAGGTACTTTCATAGCACAAAAAAGTACCGAAGTAGGACTCTAAATGATAAAATGATATGAGAGTGTCAAAAATAAAGAGCCTAAAAATTAGACTTTGATGTTCAGTGTGGATTTTCTGTCTTTTGTTAAATCATCATCTATTTCCTGTCACCTAACCAAGGGAACCCACAACACTCTGTCCTTTACACTTATCTTTTCTGGAAAAAGTTACCTACTTGTTGCCTGCACTTGCTGTCTTTTCTCTTCTTGATCTTTGAAACTTCCAACTCATTACTCAACTGAAAATCCTGTCTCCTGAAGTTGTCAGAAGTCTCTTAATTAGCAAATCTTGGCAAGGATTTCTTCAATCCGTACCCTTTTTTACACACCTGCAGCATTTGATATACTTAACCTCCTTTTCTCCTGGATATTCACTCCTCTCTCGCTTTTCATAAGACTGCTCCCTCTTGGTTCTATTCTGAACTGCCTGACTAGTACTTAGTCTCCTTTCCTAAATCATCATCCATGAAATGCCCCTCAGCTATCCTGTGCCTCCTTTCTCTTTATATTGTATCATTTGGTTAGTTTAGCAGTTCCAGTAGGTTCAGTCAGTAGATCAGTGGTTTCAAACTCAAATAGGAACAGATCCCTACAACCTTACATAGACTAGAAAACCACAAATTAACATTATATTGTATTGTATTGTATTATATTGTATTGTATTTTTATTTCTTTTATTAAATATTTCCCAGTTACATTTTAATTTGGTCGGTGCTTTTGGGAGTTCTAAGGGCAGCTAATGTGGCCTCTTAAAGTTTTAGATCTCTGATGTAGATGTTCTCAGGACTATATATCTAGCCCTATGTTCTGGACTGTGCTCTGTCACAGACTAGTAAACATTTCCAACTGACTGCCATTTTCTCTGGCTGTCCTTCATACCTGGAATACTTCTTTCCTCTGCTCCAACTACTGACCACACTGATTTCCTTTAAGGATTAACTAAAATCTCAGTTTCTTCCAGAAACCTCCCCAACCCTTCTTAATTCTAGTGTCTCCTCTCTCAATTATTTTCTATTCTGTATATAGCTTATGTTATATATATTTGTTTGCATATTGTCTCCTCATTCGATTTTAAGTTTCTTGAGGGCATAGACTGTTTTTTGTCCTTCTTTGAGTCCTCATCACAGTGCCTGGCACATCTGTGCCTGGTAAATGTTTAATGATTGATTATCTTCAGCTCCTCATTCTCACACCGTCTCAGTTGTCCCTCCCAGATCTAATCACTTCCATGTCTTAAAGCTTTTCCACAACATCTCTCACCACCATCCTTTTATCTCTTGTAACACAGTCACCATTTTTAGTTTAGGCTCTCAACATCTCTCATCTCTTACAGACTTCTACAACAGATTTCTAAGTGAATTCCTAGCTTCCACTATTTCCCCTTTCCAATTTATCATTCATATAGGTGCCAGAACTGTCTTCCTAAAGAACAGCTCTGACCAAGTCACACCCTGCTCAAAAAGCTTCTGTGACTCCTAAGGAAAAAATATCATTCCTTAGTTTTATATTTAAAGCTTTTCACATTCTGAATCCAGCCTACCTCCCCAGACATTACACATTTTTCTCCTTCATCCATTCTTATATTTTAGCCAAAATGACCTTCTTGCCATCCTGAAAACTCAGCATTCAATCTCCTGCCTCAGTTTCTTTGCCTAGGTTGATCCTTATTGTCTCTCTCTCTCTCTCTCTCTCTCTCTCATGACTCCACTTTTTGAAATAACTTGCTTCTTTCAAGGTTCAGCTCAGCTTTTTCTGATCCCTCTAGTCTATAGTGCCCTCTCTCTCCATAAATAATCATGTTAATTCTTAAATGCTTATATGTTGTATACTCCCAATAGAATGGCAGGTCCTTGAGGGCAGGGACTGTTTTTCACTTTACGACTAGGACACTGGTGCTTAGTAAACGCTTCTTGGTTTGGATTAGACTACATAAAGTAGCATAGAGCTGTTGAAAGCCTCATTGGTATAAAAAAGAAAGATCATGTGTTTCTAGCAATATAACTTGCATTTCCTAGCTTGACACTGAGCAGTTTTGTGGATGTTTATGATCCAAACTCAAGTGCTCTGTTTGAAAATGCTTAGCCATTCTGGGGGCTTTGTGATTCTAAGCAGAGCTAATAGTATATCAGTATAAGTATTTAGAATAAGCCATGGTGGCTGTAGTCCATAACAGAAATTACCTTTCACCACTGTTGTCTCTTAATTATGAGGATGCACAGAAGAGCAGGAGAATTCATCTCTACTGATGCCAATGAGGAGGAAAATAAGGAAGTAGATAGGTGCATAATCACTTCATGTGTTGGAGTAAGTTGGTCATTTGTCCAAAAGCCACTGTGTACAGTGAACATTGCAGCTTGAGTGTTTGTAAGTATGGGAAGATACAGTATTCCCAGAACTAAAGTAGGAAAGAAGTGAAGATACTAAGATCTCCTTGAATTAATAGATTGGAAATTCAGAGATACTGAGAAAAGAGTCAGATACTATTTAATGGTCCTCATACCCATATATACTCTATTCTGGGATGCTGAAAGAAGTGATGGATGTAATCACTGAGTCAGTGTTGGTTCTCTAACCCTAACCCTAATTCTAAGGGTAGATTAGAGATTTGGAAAGGTGCTATGGAACTAAAAGACAAGTTGTTTTTCTTGTTGTTCAGTTGTTCAGTAATATGTAACTTTTCATGACCCCACGTAGAGTTTTCTTGGAAAAGATACCTCAGTGGTTTACCATTTCCTTCTCCAGTGGATTGTTGTTAAGTGACCTGCATAGAGTCAAACACTAGTGAGTATCTGAGGTCACATTTGAACTCAGGTCTTTCTGACTCTGGCACTCCACTTAGCCACCTATCTGTCTCCAAAGTACAAATATTAACCCAATTTTCAAGACAGAGAAGAAAGTGATTTCTCTGAACTAGAATCCAATGGGTTTTTAATGTATTTGTAATAAGGATATACTTTTATTTCTGTTTTCAACAAGAATATTAGATTGGTACATCAGACATATACTTAGATTTCAGCAAAGAATTTGACAGTGCAAAGTCTCTCATGTTGTGCTTGTAGACAAGATAGCTGTAGGCTAAATGATAACATAGTAAGGTAGATTTAGACCTGGTTGAATGAAATGCATTGATGTTAAGTTGAAGAAAGGCATCTATTAGAATTAAATAAAAAGTCACTCCATTAGGCTATCATTGGCCTTGTGCTTCAATGATTCCATAGAAGCCATATTTGTCAAAGCTGGGATACACTGGACAACAAAGTTAGTATTCAAGAAAAGCTCTTAAAAGCTAAAGCAGTGCCTTTTTACAATTTAATAAGGATATGTATAATGTTATGTATTTAGATTCACAAATTCAACTTCACAAGTACAATCTAAGGAAGTTGTGGCTAAACCAACAGTTCCTGTGAAACAAGATCTGAGAGGTTTAGTGGATTCTGTATGAATTCACATTGTGACATGGTAGTTAGCAAAAACTAATGTTACTTTGCACTAAAAGAGATGTAGAGTAGAACAAGGAATGTAAAAGTTCTGCTAGATGCTTCTCTGGTCAGACTATTTCTGAAGTATTCAATTCTTGGTATCAGATTTTGGGAAGAAGATAGGCAAGTTGTAGTGAAATCTGAAGTAAGTAAAAAAGGCAAGAAGAATGGCAAGGAGTCTGAAGAACATGCTCTACAAAGGAGATTTCAAGGAACTGGGAATGTTTAACCAAATAAAAGGGCTTGTGATAGCTGTCTTCAAGTACTTTAAAAAGTTCTTTCTGTTACAGACAGAAACCACCCCAGCTTGTTCTTACATATCTATACTGATTACCATTAGTTCTATTAGTGCCATGAAGGCTCCATAATGGCTAAGCATTTTCATACAGAGCTATGAACTACTGTCAAAAGAAGAAGAATTTGACTTGTTATAGCCAGAGGACAAAATAAGGAGCAACAGGTAGAAGTTGAAGGTCTTCGTAACTATTTCTTACCATATTTATAGACATGATTCTTAGTCAGGTATTATTTGACCTCTCATATCCTATCCAACTTTGTCATTGTATAATACTAGTTAATCTAGACACAAAAAAAGTCTAGCACAGGCTCTTGAATTACAAGGGAAAACTTCTAGAGCCAACTCTCATTTATCCTTGTTAATAAAGAACCAATAGAAAAAATATATAGGCAGCCCCCAAACCACATTTGAGCCAGGAGTATCAACCAACCCTGTGCACCCTTTTACAAAAATCATTAATAAATAGCCAATTGAAATACTTAAACTTTGTCTCTTTTCTTTTCTAAACTCTGCCACCATTTTGATAGGTCAAAGAGTTAAGAGTGAAATAAACAAGACAAACTATAATAAATGATGCAGAGGTGCAATGGCAATAGGACATGGTGTCATAGAACCAGAATTTAAATCCTTAATCTGCTACTTAGTAACCAGTCACTAAACTTTTTTAGGTCTCAAATGTGAAATTAGACAAGATGACCATTTGGGTTTCTATCAGCTATATATGATTCAGAAGAAAAAAATTAAATTCCTAGGTAACTACCAGCATCATAATCAAATCCTGACTATATGAAAGCTAAATGTTAACATGGAAGCAAAACTGTTGAGTGGAAGTTGGTTGTCACCAATATTATGTTATTTTAGTAGCTTAAATTAAAAAAAAATGTTGACAATTTACAAAGTAAGTGAGGCACACTATGTTCTTTATGCTTTAGGTCAGGGATTGAGGTGATGTCTAAGGTGCCTTTCAATTCATAAGATTCTACAATCCTATATTGGCTTATACTTTTTGTATTACTACCATAGATTTCATTTATGTAATATATTTTCTTCATGTTTTTCTCAGAGTTTCAAGTTTTAAAATAAATCTCTTGATCTAATTGATAGGTTTACATAATTGTACCTTTCATTTGTTTCACATTTTCTTATTCTATTACTCAACAGGAGCTGGCAGTGATGAAACGGACTCTAATTAATATGCATAGCAAGCAGCAAGGGGATAAATCATCTGCTCCTAGAAATGAGGCAAAACTTATGATTGAGATACCAAATCCTATTGATTTACCCAAAGAAAATGAAGAAAACATATTTACACCTAAACCAACGGTGTTTGTAAGTACAGCAAAAAATAACTTAATTTGTCATAGGTTCTGTCAGTACATACATCTTTTTTTTTTTAAAACCCTTACCTTCCATCTTGGAGTCAATACAGTGTATTGGCTCCTAGGTGGAAGAGTGGTAAAGGCAATGGGGGTTAAGTGACTTGCCCAGGGTCACATGGCTGGGAAGTATCTGAGGCCAGATTTGAACCTAGGACCTCCCGTCTCTAGGTCTGGCTCTCAATCCACTGAGCCACCCAGCTGCCCCCTCAGTACATATATCTTTATATTTGTTGTATATTGGTTGTATTAAAACACACACACACACACACACACACACCAGGATCCTAGAGTTGGAAGGGACTTTGGAGATCCTAGTCTGCCTTTACAAAGCTCTCTATAATCCTTCAAATGCTCTGCAGAGATATTCCCTTACCTGCCTTGCTACTGATATTTGTATATTCTTGAGTGACATCACCTAACATTTCCAAAACAATTTTCAGAAATTACCCCAAATCTAGTTTGTCATTGCCCAAATGCTGGTTATTGAAAAATATGAGTAGGGGATTTTTAGAATAAAAAATAAGATTTTGCTTCATTTGAGAAATGGCATGTATTGCTTTAAGAATGATTTTTAAGACTTTGAAATGAAATACATTGCATATAATTTAAATGCCTTAATAATTTAAAGCAGGAAATTGTGAGCAAAAATCAAACAAAGAAAAAGGTATGGGGGCAAATAAGAGGGAAAGATGGAATAGAGAAGAAAAACCTGAGAATTTAGACATAATGAAAAAGAGGAGGCAAGCCAGTTTAATAAGGATGACAGGGAAGACAAACATAGTAGGATACATATTCTTAGCCTTTTATTTTTTTCCTACCATGTTTTCTAAATTTAGCTGTCACTACTAAGAAGAAACTGGGTTGACCTTTAGAACCCTAGAAAAGACCTCAGGAACTGTTTTGAAGAAGCCATCTCTCCTAAAAGCAATAAGCAACATCATTCAATTTGTAGAATATGGGTATGAGACCAAGCCCTTTGTTTGACATAAGAGATAACTGAAGTCCTAAAGAGCTGACTGCTTTGCCCAAAGTCATACATATAATTTGTGGTAAAACTGGAGATGAAAATCAAGGCCCTCTGCTTGCTATAACAATGTGCCATAATATGAATCCTAAGTTAGAAGGTACATTGATGTCATCTAGTCTAAACTCATACAGGAATCCTTTCTGTAATATAATTGGTGACTATCCAGCCTCTGCTTGAAGGTTTTCAGTGACAGGGAACTAACTCACTGCCTACTTGAAGCAACCCATTCTGCTTTTGATCAGCCCAAGTTGTTAGAAAGTTCTCCCTTATTATGCTCAAAGAGCCTTAAATGACTGCCGGCCCTTTGACCCAGCCATACCACTGTTGGGTTTGTACCCCAAAGAGATAATAAGGAAAAAGACATGTAGAAAAATATTCATAGCCACACTCTTTGGGGTGGCAAAAAATTGGAAAGTAAGGGGTTGTCCATCGATTGGGGAATGGCTGAACAAATTGTGGTATCTAATGGTGATGGAATATTATTGTGCTCAAAGGAATACTGAACTGGAGGAATTCCATGTGAACTGGAAAGACCTCCAGGAATCGATGCAGAGCGAAAGGAGCAGAGCCAGAAGAATATTGTACACAGAGACCAATACACTGTGGTAAAATCGAATGTAATGGACTTCTTTACCAGTAGCAATGCAATGATGCAGGAAAATTCTGAGGGATTTATGGAAAAGAACACTACCCACATTCAGAGGAAGAACTGTGGGAGCAGAAATGTAGAAGAAAAACATAGGATCAATCATGTAGCTCAATAGGGATATGATTAGAGCTTTGATGATAAAAGATCACTCTTCTACAGATATGAATAACATGGAAATAGGTTTTGAACAATGATACATGTATAATCCAATGGAACTGCTTGTCAGCACTAGGAGGGGGAAGGGAAGACAAGTGGGAAAAATCATGAATCATGGAATCATGGAAAAAATATTCTAAATAAATAAATACATTTTAAAAAAGAAAAGAGAAGAAAAGAAAGTTCTCCCTTACTTTCAGGTCATGTGAGCAACAAGATGGCAGATTTTCTCCAATCCCCGCAGTCTCTCAAACCTCCCCAAAACAGAAATCCTGCACCAAAGATAAAGCAACGTCAGCTGTTTCCATGATCTAGAATGCAAAGTATCCAAAACAAGATTTAAAAGAAAAAAGCCCAAAATCTAGGAACTAATACTCACTGACCCTGAGTTCACTCATTAGTGACCCACCTCCACACCATCAGCAGCAAGGACACACTAGCAGACCCAAGGATACAACTGAGGCCCATATCAAAACAATCCTAGACTCCTCCCTCCTCTTTCTATTGCCATAATACCCCAGCTCCAGGCTTTGGAAGTTTTTTTGGGCCTTAACAGCCAGCTTGGCCACAGCCCTTCAGGAGCAAAAGCCTGTCAAGCATCTGCAACCAAGAAATACCAACACTGCAAAGGTCTCAACTGCCAGTGCCAGTGGGACAGAAGGAGAGGAGACTGGACATGAGGACAGGATACTATGCATGTGGGGAGCTTTGCAACACTCCACCAAGCCTAAACTGGGGCCAGTTCAATACCCAAAAGTGAGTTGGGGAGAGAAATTTAGGCTGGTAAACTGTAAATTGCCCAGTGTTTCAGGAGACTGAGACACTTTTGAGATCCAAAAAAAACCACCATCAGAAGGAAAGGATTCAGAAATGAGTAATAGAGAAAATATGGGACAGAGGGGAAAGACTGAAAGTACCAAAGATTATAGGAAGAAGGAATCTCAAACATACTGAATATAAACAGAAATATCAATAGGAAAAACAGTAACAACAGGCCGAAATATGGTCTAGTAAATTTATAAACTAGTTTAAGCATCTATGAATAAATAATGCAAAATGAAGAAAAATGATCAAACACTTGATGAAACAGAGGGCCTTGTGGAAGTTGGGAAGAACATGGAACCACAATACATTGTTTCTGTTGGATTTTAAAAAGAAATGAAAATGATGAGAGCAGAATGTATGAGTAGCATTAGCAAAAATAATGAGCAGAGTAGAAAAACTTGCTTCCACAATGGCAAGCCTCTCAAAGAAAGAAAAGAAAGAACAATAATTTGAAAATGCAAATACACAGACATGAAAGACAAGAAGAAAAGCAAAAAGCAAGAACTTTCAAAGAAAATATGTAGGCAGTTAGGTGATTTAGTGGATAGAGAGTCAGACCTAAAGATCAGAGGCCCAGGGTTCAAATTTGACCATAGATGCTTACTAGCTGCATGATCCTGGGTGTCACCTAATCCCCATTACCTTGCCCTTACCCCTCATCTGCCTTGAAAGTGATATTTAGTATTGATTCTAAGACAGAAGGTATGAGTTTTTTTAAAAAGGAAAAAATATACTCAACCATGCAAGCAAATCACATAGATATTAAAGACTAGATGCATAGATAGAATCTAAGGATAATAAATCTTCCAGAAGAACATGGCAGGACAAAAAACCTTAATGCCATAATGAAGGAAATGATAGAAGAGAACTTCTGAACACAGATAATTCTAGATGAAAGAATGCATAGGTCACCTCCAGGGAAAAAAATACAACATACACCAATACAGCATACTTCAAGATCCACAATGGCCAAATTTAACAATCCACTTCAGAAACAAGTTTTACAAGCCATCAGGAAAAAAGACCTTCAAATTTCCTTCAAAGCAAAGGACATTTGAATGACTCAGCTGTTCCATACTTACTAGAAAAAGGGGGAAGGGATGGAATAATGTGCTTCAAGGAGCATCAGAGCTCAAGATGCAGCCCAAGGTGACCCATCCTACAAATCTGAGCCTAACCATATAAGACATATTGGACATCCAATAACAGATCATTAGATCCTCAAAACAACCCTAGGAGATAGGTGCTATTATACTTCTCATTTATGTTATTTTTAAAGATATTAACAAAAGAGATTCTAGAACTTCTTCGGTAATCTATTTGAATGTGTACTAACCCTCAGAATTAGAAGCTTTTTCTTTTCAGAGATCTAAATGTCAGGGACAAAGGTTTTCCATTCACATAAAGTTAACCTGCCTAGCAATCACAGTAGAAAAGACAGTACCAGATACAGTTTGGTGTTAAAGAACTCTGGTTCTCTAGTCTGTCAACATGCCCCTCAAGCCCTACACTGTTTCATCCTCAAAAATTGAATTTTAGTGAGCTTTCACCACTTTTCTTGACTTTGACCACTTGTGTCCCTGAACGTTTGCTTACCAATTTGATTTTGATCTCTTGTGCTCTTCACTTCATTTCATGTTTGCTGCCTCTACTTTACCAAACATTCCAGTCTTGGTGTGTCCAAAGGCAGCCAGCTAACTCAACCAAAACTTGGATTATTGATTACTTCCTAACTTTACTACTTAGTGTGGATTATAACCCAACTCTGAATAATTTGGCCAAAGTGACTCAACTAGGAAGTGCCTTCCAATAACACTAAGCTTTTTTTTTTCTTTAAACTCTTACCTTCTGTCTTGGAGCCAATACTGTATATTGGCTCCAAGGCAGAAGAGTGGTAAGGGTAGGCAATGGGGGTCAAGTGACTTGCCCAGGGTCACATAGCTGGGAAGTGTCTGAGGCCAGTTTTGAACCCAGGACCTCCCGTCTCTAGACCTGGCTCTCAATCCACTGAGCTACCCAGCTGCCCCCAACACTAAGCTTTTTGCAAATTAAGTGAGGCCCATTTATTCTGGGAGGTAGCAAACAGCTAGCCTCCATCTTCTAATCTTCACCTTTTCATAACTTTTCATAACTAATATCTGGTGAAAAATCCTTTTCTAAAAATATTTATTTTATTTCCTCTTACTTTATCTTCTTTGTGAATAACTTATGATACATAGAGTAATAATAATAGTTTTCTAAGTTATGGCCTTATAACACTTATAATTTGTTTGCAGGTTCTTTGACTGAAATAATTTGCTAATTATATTCTTTACTGAAAACCAAACAATAGGTGCATTGTTGTGAAAATGCTACAACAAATGCTATTACAAATTCTTAGTGAAACAAACTAATAGACTCCTCTCTTAAACCATTCACATAGCCAACAAACATATAACATTATGAGCTGCAGAAACTCAGTTTTTTCCTGCACCAGTCTAGCTGTTTTCCTAGCTATTAAGAGATTTAGACTTCTTACAGAGAGAAAATTTAAAATAGCCCACTGGAAGAAATCCTATGATTTAGAAAAAAGCAGACTGCAGCTATTGCTGCGTCTGCTACAGTTCTGCCTTATTCTTTTCCCCTCAGTCACATTTGCCTCTTTCCCTCCAGCCTATCTACTTTCCATCTTACAGTGACTGCAAGCTATGTTTGCCCTTTCCTTCAGGTCCTCCTTTGCTCCCTCCTATAACCTGAAACAACCTGAGCATTTTCTAGAACCTTTACATTTTACCTTCTAAGAGCAGTATGTCTGTCTTTAGCACTGCTTCTGCTATCTTACCCCTATTCCAAAATGGTATGCAGTGCCTTGGCTCATAGTATTGCCTCTGGCCCTCCCACTTCTCTCCTAAATATATACTTACTGGAAGCTCTCTGCTCAAAGTGGAGTATGGGCAGCAGAATAAGAAATAGCCCTAAGAGTCAAGAGAGAAAACAACTCTGTGATGTCTGTGTATATACAAGCATAATTTCCTTAATTGGTTCTGCTAAAGTATGTTAGGTGAAACAACATCAGAGAGGGAGAACTGTTTCCTTTAGAATAATGTTAGTGAGGAGAAGGATGAGGATGATGGAATAGGAGAGACAAACGGAAAGGCAGAAACCAACTAGAAGAACATTACAGTGGGAGTTAATAAGAGTCATGGTAGAGTTTTAATATATTATTAATAAATTATTTCAAGATAAAATTGGTTAGGATATTGTCATCCAGAATATGTTTATATGAGATAAAAATAAGGATATATGCATGGAAAGGGTATATCTTGTCTCCCACAGTGTGCCCACAGTGTGTCTAGATGTTTGTCTCTAGTATGGTATGCATTTGTGCAAGGATACGGGTGGAGAGCAGAGTTGAATCGAGTTTGTACAAATTATATTTTTTTAATCATTTAAATTTAATGAAATGTACTCATCATTTTCCAAAACAATTTAGACTATCTAGAAGGAGAGACAAATAAAGCTATATAGATTAACCTTAAAATTAAGTAGAAATGTATTGATATACTAAAATGTTTTTTACTTTGCCTTTTCCCCTTGTGGGATTCTGTTGATAAGGATGTACTATCTATTTTGGGTTTTCCATTCTCTTAGCTTCTCATCTTTCCTTCTACCTGGCGTTTGACCACTTTGCTACTCATTAATATTTTCCAATAAAACAAGAAAATAACAGTTTTGCTTCATTTTTATAAAAATTTGAAAAAAAACTTTCAATTATTGGACAGAATTGAACTTTAAGATTATCTTTGGTGTAATAATATAAACAGGTAAGGCTGACATTTGGTTTCATGTAAGACCTTATAAAGGGGTTCTACCTTGGTAGGGTTACCAAGATTCTAGGGTCTAGTCTCTCAGCTCTGGAACTTTAGCTTACTTATGTATGACCAAGCTTTGAGATAGTTGTCTCACACTATTGAAATTCATATAAATCTAATTTGTACTAGGAAACTAATTTGTTAATTTCCAATAATAGGAATATTCATGTCACCTTTATAAGAGACTCATGCCCATATATCAAGATATTTGAAATATTTTTTTTCCATTTTATACATTAGGGTAATTATTTGCATTCACAAAGCACCTGTCATCTCTCTGTAAAATACTGAAATGTAGGGCTAACAAACACAAGTACTTGAAAAAACAAATTAGTCATCAGAAGGTTGCTGATTGGGCATGAAGTCAGAGCAAAAGACTTTCATAATCTTGCAGAGAGATATTTGATCCAACTCTGATAGTTGATGAACAGTCCTTATTCCAATAAAGCAGGGTATCTTGCACATAGAAAATGATAAATCATATTACTTGATTTAATTAAATTAAATTCAGTAAACATTCTTTAAGGATCTACCTATTATGTGCAAAACACAATCCTAAGGAGGCATGAGAAAACAAAAAAAGAAATATCTCTGCCCATAAGATTATCTCTTCTTTATTTTTTTCAACACTATCTAGCATTTTTTTGTCAGGAAAAAGTAGAGAACAGAGAAGTAATAGGGAAGTACCCACTAATTAGGGCATGGCTGAACAATAACATGTTAATGGAATGGAATACCATTGTGCCATAAAAAATTGTGAATATGAAGAATTCAGGAAAACAGAGGAAGACTCATATTAACTGATACAAAGAGAAATAAGAACCAGAAGAGCATCATACACAATAACTATAGTAGTATAAATTAATATTATGCTTAAAGGTAGTCAGACTCAGATTAACAATTATGATCAGTATTAGTCCCAGAGAAGAAATAATAAAACTCTTTTCGTTCCTCATAAAGAATAAGAAAAAGGCTTCTGGAGACAACTGTTGAACACACCATCTGACATAATCAGTTTTGTCAGTTTGCTAAAGTGTTTTTCTTTGTTACAAAAGAGAATTCATTGTTGGTAGGAAGGGAGTAGTTGGGGAAATTATTCTGCTATAAAAAATGAAGCATCTATAAAGCATTTTAAAAAATGAATGTGCTTGTGTAGTGACTAGAATACTTTTGATCACTGAATAGTAGTCTCTGAATACTTTAGTTATGTACAAAGTCAAGTATAAAGTGCTGGACATGGAAGAAAAGGATCTGAGTTCAGATCTTTTCTCAGGTACTCTATCTATGTGATCTGGAGCAAGTCATTTTGCCTCTCTAGGTCTTAGTCATATGTAAAATGGACTAGAAGCCCTAAAATTAATTACAGCTGTAGACCTTTGCATAGTTATTGTCTTCTTCATAATTGTTTCCAAAGAAAAACCCAAAGTGGTCCAGTGAACTGACTAAACAATAACAACAGTCCTAGATCTATCTGCTCTAAATGTACTGACTACCTGTAACTTTTATGTATCTGTACTGTCCCTCTATGAAACTACACATTAATATAATAAGCATTGTTAACCTGAAAAAAACA
Organism: Gracilinanus agilis; assembly: GCF_016433145.1. Taxonomy (NCBI): domain Eukaryota; kingdom Metazoa; phylum Chordata; class Mammalia; order Didelphimorphia; family Didelphidae; genus Gracilinanus; species Gracilinanus agilis. Next base: position 561,771,492 of record NC_058132.1, on the reverse strand, counting down.
AAAACACAGAATTACCAAAGTACTTATAAAAAGGATCTTTAATAGAGGTAGGAAAATTAATCTGGGAAGACACCCAGAACCTCACTCCTGGGACTTCCAGTTGAACTACAGAATGCAATGTGCTTATATAGATTTTTGAAGAGGGGGAAAAGCATATGTCCTGCCACCTGCTTGAAGCACTAGCCAGAGTCTAAAATGGCTGTGAGAGGCCTATACGCAATAGCCAGAAGCTAGGGAACCTGAGAACAGCCTAGATACAAAAGGAGAAACTAAGACAAAACGGTACTGAAGATTTGATACTACCTGCAAAGTCTGTCCAGGGTGATCAAGGAGTGCTTGAGGGTTTGTGGTCTCAGAGTAGGATCAGTCAACCAGTTTTTTGAAAACACCTAATCAAGGACGTGGTCAATTTGGAGCTTCATAAAACAAGGTTGTCAGCATGAAAAGGTGTTAACAAAATTAAACTACTATACTTTACCATTGCACACAGCATAAATTGTTACTAATCTCTGTTAATAAATAGTCTTTTTAAAAAATCTAATACTTGCCAATGAGCAGTTCTGTCACTACTCAGTTCCAAGTCATACATCCAAGGTGGAGTAAAGAGGAAACCTGTGCCTTGGGGTGGCATTCCAGGGTAAGAAGTCACAGACCTTAAGTCATATGAAAAAAGCAAAAAGCAAGTTCAGAAGCAAGTACCATTAATGTGGCTCAGACCTCAACACCAGAGAATGGGGTCTCAGTCCCAGCCCATTCTGAAGCCCACGGAGCAATGACCATGGCAGGAATCCCAGAGGAAAAGAAAACTTTCAGACCTGAAGTAGATCACAGTCTACTGAAACTCCAAAGAGCAAGCCCATAGACGTGTTGTTCAAACTCAAACCAGGATTTTCAATGCTCAAATTTGGGGTGGGGGGATGGGCAGGGGGAAGATTTGAGAAGGAGTAGAGGAGTAAGAGGGAGAAGTAGCAATCAGATTTTGCCCTGAATCAGACTGGTTTGGGAGTACTGAAACCTTACAGCCTGAGCTACCACTGAGAATCTGGAATAATATAACACTTAGTACTCCAAGTAAGCAGCACCAGGACCAGCTTAGACATTCCCTTAAAAAAGTATGCAGAACCTGGCCTCTTACAAAGTTCAGAGTGAGTAAATAGGCAGAAAAAAAATTCCAGAGTGCTTTATCTGCTGTGCCACCTCTGGGTGGCTTTGGAGTTTAAATGCCCAGTAGGGCAATTTGTATTTACTCCTAGAGTTAATGGAAACTGGTGGGTTTAATAAGCTGGGTACTGAGAAATGCTTTAGGAATATCATCTCCAAGGAAAGAATTTATGACCAAACAAGAGATTACAAGACGTAAAATGAATAATTTTGATTATATTAAATTAAAATGGTTTTGTACAAACAAAACCAATGCAACCATGATTAGAAGGGAAGCAACAAAATGGGGGAAATTTTTTTATAACAAATTACTCTGATAAAGGTCTCATTTCTCAAATATATAAAGAACTAAGTCAAATTTATAAGAATCCAAGTCATTTCCCCCATTGATAAATGGTCAAAGGATATGAAGAAGCAGGGAATTGACAAGATGCTTTAAGAATATCATTATAACTTTTATCCTTACATATAATTCTCATTGAGAGATAGACCCAGAAAACACAGGTCTCCCTGGACTAAGTTAATGATAACTTACTGTTAAATGCTGATATTAGTTTTTTCTTCTTCCTATATAGCATAGCTACCATTAAATAGTCAATACTTCTAAATTAAGAAAAGCAAACAATTGCTACTCTGTCACAACTTAACAATTTCATGGAGAAACCTAGCTCTATATGAACTATTTATAAACTCTTAGCTGATCAGTTGATCACAATTTTCCCCTTTTTTTACTTTGCAGACCAAAAAAGGACCATCTGAGTGGCTCAAGACGTTGAAGACAAAAAGGACATAATTTTAGGGGAGAAGTTCAGATCTTGACAATCACTCTAGGAGTAACTGGAGAAACACTTTCATCCTAATCATGTTCCTTGTTTCTTTGAAATGTTTCTTTTGAGATTTATTTTAGCCATATTTTTAAAGTTGAATTGTGTTGGTAATTTCGCCATAATTATTAAGCTGCATAGAGTATGAAAATATTTCATACTTTTTTTTATCCATTTTGATACAGAATAATTTCTAGTGAATTATTTATGATCTAGGCTAAAAAGGAAGTTTTTATAATTGTTTAATTTACATTAAAGTATATGTCTTATAAATATTTGTGTTGAATATTCTATTTATCAGTATTTTGAAAATTTGTGCATCCTATAAATTTAGAATTTAACAAATTTTTAGATTACTGCAAGGCCACTGTGTGAATCACCCTAGTAAGCAATTCATTTCAATTGAGCATTTAAGAAATATCTACTCTATGCCAAGGGATTGTGCTACAAGCTGGAGATAAAAATACAAAACAGTATACACACACACACACACACACACACACACACACACACACATATGATTCTAAAAACTCTTAACTTCATGAAATTCTCCTAGAAAGAGGTGATGTCAGTTTTTGTTTAGTTGCATATTAGATGCTAATTCTCTTGGCTCTGTACATTTCCTATTTCAGATCATGAAACTAATAGAAATATAGTAAAATGAGGCCATGAATCAACAAGCAGTTGGGTATAATATGACCTAAATTTAATGCCAAAATAAGGCCAGTAATATTTTATTTATTTTATACTTTTTTGTCTTAAATTACACCAGATTAAACATTTGGGGGCAGCTAGGTAACACAGTGGATAGAGCACCAAGCCTGAAAGGCAGAAAGACATGTCTTCCTGAGTTCAAATCCAACCTCAGATATTTATTATCTGTGTGGCCCTGGACAAGTCACTTAATTCTATTTGCTTCATGTTCCTCATCTGTAAAGGTAGGGATCACAGATACTTTCTTGGCATCTTCAAATGTTGCCTAGAATCCTCTTTAAGCAGCCAGTATGTCTCAGAAACAGGACTCAAACTCCAATGCCCACTGTCTATCCACTACGGCAAGGCAGTCTCTTAGACTAAACCTCCTAGTCTCTAATTTTTAAAATTTGTATCAACATTTCTCTCTATTGATATTTTCTTTCACTCTCCTTTTATGAAACCCTCAAGCACTCCTTGACCACCTTAGATAAGATTAGTAGATTTGTCCCAGACTGAATAAACCTTCAAGTACCCATAGATTGATTACCTTAGTTTGAATTAGCAGATAAAATCAAATCTGTTTTGACCTTTTTGTCTTCCTACTTTCTCTTTCCATAACAATTCTCTCCCAGGTATTCTAGCCTCTGGCTATATATCCTCTTTTGTTTTCCAAAAATTTTTTATGATTCCAAATGTTTATAAAAACCACCCATATACAGAGAAAAAGAAGATAGTACACAAGTGAAATTTCAAGTCTCCTATATGTTTTAACAAACTTTTCTTCATATCCACATAATAAATTCCATCCACAAGTGTCACAGCCTCTCCTCACCCACCCCTGCATCTCAAAGGATATCATTAAGGAGGCCAACATGTTCATATAAATTAAGTCTTTCATGTTTTACCTCTCTGTTCACTTTCTGGAAGTAATATACAGTTTATTCTTCCAGCATTAGTTCTGTGGTTCTATATAATGTTCTCCTGGTTATATTCATTTTGCTGTTCATGATCTTGTGTAGATCTTTCCAAGTTTTAGAGTTTTTTAAGCCAGTCTGTTCATCATTTCTTATGGCACAATAGTATTCCTCCATCACAATTATATGCCACAAATTGTACAATCATTCTCCAATTGATGGGCATTTCCTCAGGTTCCAATTTGCTACCACAAAGAAAGCTGCTATAAATATTTTGGAACATATAAGTTCTTTTCCTCTTTCGCCTTGGGAATACACAGTTTTATAACTCTCTAAGTGTAATTCCAAATTGCTCTCCAAAATGCTGAATCAGCTCACAGCTCCACCAACAGTGCATTAGTGTTCCCTTTTTTCCACATCCCCTCCAACTTGTGTCACTGCCCTTTTGTCATTTTAGCCAGTCTGGTATGTGTGTAGTGATATTTTAGAGTTGTTTTTGATTTACATTTCTCTAATCAGTAGTGATTTAGAGCATTTTTTCATATACCTATATATAGCTTTGATTTTCTTCATCTGAAAATTGTCTTTCATATTTTTTGCCCATTTATCAATTGAGAGATGAATCTTATTCTGATAAATTTGACAAAATTAACTATATATTTTAGATAGAAGACCTCCATCTGAGAGGCTGCCTATAAAATTTTTTTCCCAATTTTCTACTTTCTTTCTAATCTTGGCAGTATTTATTTTATTTGTACAAAGCCTTTTCAATTTAATGTATTCAAAATTATCCACTTTACATTTCACAAGGCATTCCATCTGTTGCTGACTCATAAATTCCTCTTCTATCCATAAATCTGATAGGTAGTATGTTCCCTTTTCTAATTTACTTATGGTATCTCTTTTTTGGTCTAGATCATTTTTATCTTATCATGGGGAATGGTATAGGTATTGGTCTATACCAAGTTTCTACCATGTTTCCAAATTTCTTTTCCCAAAAACCTGATCTGTGTATTTGTCAAATACCAGATTACTATAATCTTTTACTGTTGCCTGTTATGCATCTATTCTGTTCTGCTATCTGTCTTTCTGTTTATTAGCTAGCATCAGACCGTTTTGACTACATTATAATACAGTTTAAAATCTGGTATTGCTAGACCTTCTTCCTTTACATTCCCTGACCACCATTTATTCTTTTGATATTCTTGATCTATTGTCCTTCCAAATGAATTGTATTATTTTTTCTAACTCAATAAAACAAAATTTTGGTAACTTAATTGGGATGAAATTGAATAATTAGATTAGGTAGGATGGTAACTTTGATTATATTGGCTCTGCCCATCCATGGACAATTATTATTATTTCTTCAATTATTTAGATATGACTTTGTGTAAAAAGGGTTTTCTAATTATGTTCATGAAGTTCCTGGGTTTGTTTTGACAGGTATACTCCCAGGTATTTTATTCTACCTGTGGTTTTTTTGAGTGAAGTATCTATTTCTATCTCTTCTTGCAGGGTTTTGTTAGTAATTTATAAAAATGCTAATTTAGTGGTTTTATTTTCTATCCTGCTACTTTGCTAAAATTATTGATAGTTTCAGCTAACTTTTTAGTTGAATTTCTGAGATTTTCTACATATACCATCATGTCATCAGCAAACAGAGATAGTTTTATTACCTCTTTGCCTATTCTGATTCCTTTGATTTATTTTTCTTCTCTTATTGCTATTGCTAGCATTTCTAATACTATGTTAAATGATACTGGTAATAATGGGCATCTTTGTTTCACTCCTAATTACCTTGGGAAGGCTTTTAGCTTCTGCAGATGAATTTAAGTAGATGCTTTGTATCATTTTAAGAAAAAATCCATTTATATCCTCTTTCCCTAATCTCTATGAAAGGCAATCAGTTGTCCTTTTTTTCCTATATTCCCTAAAGTATATATAAGACCCTGAGTTCTGCAGTTGTGAAAATTTACATTATTGATGACTTTTCCGGAGATAGTGTTCCCACAGTCCAGAGTGGTAGATCTGTGTAGTGTGTGGACCATAAGAGCATTGTCTACTTTGTGCTGATTAAAGACTGGTTCTACTATAACTACTTTGGTAGATCTGTATTTTTTTAGATTGACACTCTTTACCTTGAAAGTCAACAGTGCTATATAATCAGGTGCAAGGAAAGGCAAAAAAAAAAAAAAAAAAAAAAAAAAAGAGAGAGAGAGAGACATTAAGCTTTATTACTTCTTTCCTTTAAATTGGGTGTTCCATAAATAAGTCTGTACCAAAGTCACATAAAGGGTAGTCTTTTCTCTGAGATTCCCAATACTGTTTATAATTCATTAAAACCAAACTAATAGATACAAATTAATAATTCCATGTAAAATGGGAGAGGGACCCATCAATCCCAGGCACTTTAAAAATTCTATCTTATTGGTTTGAATCCACATGATACCATAAACATATCAATCTTTGCTAGAGGAAAGAACACTATTCAAGAGACACAGAGTTCACACAATATTTTGAGAAGCACACTATTGTATTCAGAGTAAATGTGTCTTATTTAGGGCCCAGAATCATTCTGTCTCATCACTCAGTAACATCACCATAGCCTTCTGCCTTTCTCTAATTCATCAGATTCTTCTTTTTTACCTTTTTCTTCAATTCCTCTAATGAATTACTTTTCCACCTCCATCCATCCTGATCCAGCTATTTTTTTTAAGGGTAGAGGGTTATCACCTAAAACTCATACCATTCTTACACATACATACAAATAGATATTTAATTCAAAGATAAACTAAAAGTATAAGCTTACCACCACTCCCTTAGGTGCCCACTCTCCTCTGTTATACTCCCTAAGTCTCTGAGGAGTGCTGTGCACAGTGTCCATATTATCTGAATCTCAATGTCAAAATGTATCATGCTTCCAGAGATGAGTCCTTGTCCTAGATTGGATCCCTAAGGTTCTGCATCCTCTAAAGCAGTGATTCCCAAAGTGGGCACCACCGCCCCCTGGTGGGTGCTGCAGCGATCCAGGCGGAGTGGTGATGGCCACAGGTGCATTTGGGGGTGGTGAATAACTGTAAGGGGGCACTAAGTAATATTTTTTCTGGAAAGGGGGCAGTAGGCCAAAAAAAGTTTGGGAACCACTGCAAAGAATAGATGTTATGATGGCTGCCAAACCAAGCTGTATAGACTGCAACACAAGGACTTCCAGACAAAAGCCTGACCCTTCTCCTGACCTTTCAAAACTCAAGGTCAGATCTTTACCTAAAACAAAAGATCAACCTATGAAGCCCTGGTCCAGGAACCCTAACAGAACATCCTACATTGATAATTAATGAGAGAATTGATAATAAATGTTGATCTTTCCTTGTAACTCGCTTGCCCCTCTGTGTTCCTTTCTCTTATACTCCCACCAGTATCCGACCCTTACCTTTTCCCTGCAGAACTGAGCTGATTTTTTTCTACAGCTACACCAGCTTTGCAAGACTCGCTCTAAAGAAAGAGAATTTAGGATTGTGAAGCTTCTATTTGTGACCTAACAGCATAAACACATTGCTTTCTACCTTAACACCAGGCCTAGGGGGCTTAGTTTTCACTTCCCTTGTTTGCTACAGTACATCAGACCCCAGAAATACTTTAGCTTGTCTCATTTCTGTCATGTAAATCCCCTAAACTTGGAAATACTCTTCAGCCAATCAAGGAACCTTTTTCCCTTGAAGAATTTAGTTGTTCCACAGCTACATATTTTCTCATAAAATGATTTTTTTTTGCTGCACAATTATGAATTTTTCTAAGACATCCACAAAATAATTGGTGTTTGAGTTTCAAAGCTTAATCATTAGAGGTGCTAGCACAAAACAAATATTAGAACAAACATAGGAACAACATATCTAAAATATTCAAAGTCTATAAAAAATTGATTCAAAAAAATAGCTTATCTATTTCCATTTTTTAAGACTTTCAATCCTTGATCATGTCACTTCCTTAGACCTTGCTTGCATCTGAAAAGGATGTTTCCAATGATAATTATCTTCAAGAAGTTAGTGTAAGTTAGCCATCCCACAGAGAATAGCGCTGGGCCTGGCGTCAGACATTTTCCTGAGTTCAAATCTGGCCTCAGACACTAGCTGGATGACCCTGGGCATGTCGCTTAACCCCATTTGCCTTAATTTTCTCATCTGTAAAATAAACTGGAGAAGAAAATGGCAAACCACTTCAGTATGTATCTTCAAGAAAACCCCAAATGGAATCACAAAGAGCCAGAGATGAGCGAACAAAAACATCAAAGCTATATTCATATAGTAGGATTTTTAAAAATAATTTCCTTTACAATTTCTTGCTTGAATCATAGTAACTTGTTACCTTATGTTTCTGCCTTTTGTTAAATAATCCATCTACTTTGATTTTTGCAGGGGAGGAAGTCTTAAAAGGAAAATTCACATAGCTTTCACTAGTAGACCTGTGATTTCACAGACTTGTGATTTCATTGGTATAGGGAACTTTTCCAGAAGAAATTCTCTCTATCAGTATAGGTCAGCAACTGTTTGCAACTTATAGGGGCTCTCCAGAGGCTAAGTGACTTGCCCCTAGCAAGTCATTTGACAAGATCACAGAGCAAGTTTATGTCAGGTGGAACTTACAGCCAGGCTTTCTTTGATTGCCTAACCTACATTTCCTTTCATCAGATATTTGTCTAATATAAATTTCACCCACAATAATACAGCTAATTTCATCTTCTCATTAACAATCAAAGAACAATTAGACACTTATAAGATTGACTAAAATTAAATTTCTATCCCCCAAACCGTCAGTTCATAGCATATGTTACTCCCTGAATGTCAGCCTTGTTAGTGCTATAATTAAGCAAGTTTTTAATGTTATGTTCTGAACATGTGCAGTCAAAATGTCACTCCCATTAAAGATGTGATCCTAAAGACAAGTATGGACATTCCCCATACACTCTAAGGATCATCTTTTCAAACATGATTTGCCTTCTGCAAACTTCACTCTGCAAACTCAATCTCTCTGCTTTTCTTACCTCAGGTCTTCTTAATCTATATCTGGTTAAAAGCCTCTTGATTTATTCATTATTATTGATATACTTGGTAGGATTTCCCCAGGAGATCTAAGCAAACTAGCTCCTCATGATCCCACCACAGGGGGGGGGGGGGGGGAAAGGAAGCTTATAGACAAGCAAGACACCATTTCCCTGATCCCTTCATGATGAAACTGTTTTTAAATCCTTGTCCCAACTTCCTCTATCACTTAGGTGGCTTAAAGTTGCTAAGACCTCTCTAATTCCCAATTCTCCCATTCTTGTTCCAGTTCCTAACTATCTTAGTCACCTGCCTTTGGATACACTACCATTTTCAATATTTTTCCCAAATTGTGATTCACCCACCCCAAATTAAACATAATATTTCAGATGTGCTCTGACCAGGGCAGAAATACAGCAAAACTTTCAAACACCTCCTTCCTTCTATAGCCTAGGCCAGTGTTGCCGAACTTATGGCACAGGTGCCAAAAAGGGCACACAGAGCCTTCTCTGTGGGCATACCTGCAGTCACCGGACAGAGTTCTTTACTGGAAAGCTAGAGGGACTGGGATAGAGCTGCTCCCCTCCCTCTCTCCATGTGCCTGAGGTCATTCCTTTCATCCTAGGCCCCTCTCCCCAGCCCAGCAGCCAATGGGAGAGCTTCCTCCCTCCCCTATACCAGGGAGTAAAGTGGGAGGGCTGGGTCTCAGTCTGGGGGGAGGGGAGGCAGGACCCAGCACTCCATCTCTAAAAGGTTCACTATCTGTCCTAGGCTGTTATGAATTAATGGGAAAGGTAACATCTCTTTTAAAGTGTCTGATGGGGGCAGCTAGGTAGCTCAGTGGATTGAGAGCCAAGCCTAGAGACAGGAGGTCCTAGGTTCAAATCTGGCCTCAAACATTTCCCAGCTGTGTGACCCTGGGCAAGTCACTTGACCCCCATTGCCCACCCTTACCACTCTTCTGCCTTGGAGCCAATACACAATATTGACATCAAGATGGAAGATAAGGTTGTTTTTTTTTAAATAAATAAATAAATAAAATAAAGTGTCTGATGCAAGTAGGTGGTAGAGTGGATAGAGTACCAGGCCTAGAGTTCAAATCTGACCTCAGACAATTCCTAACTGTGTAATCCACAGCAAGTCACTTGACCCTCTTAGCCTCAGTTTCTCATCTGTAAAATGAGCTAGAGAAGGAAATGATGAACCACTCCAGTATCTCTCTCTGCCAACAAAACCCCAAATGAGGTCTCTAAGTGTCCAACATGACAGACTGAAAAATGACTCAACAAGAAGCAGAATTTGAAACTGGTCTTCCTAACTCCAGGTCTTATGCACTCTGCACTTTGCTAGGCTGCCTTGGTAGAGAATAAGGCTAGAATCCTGTGTTAATGAGAGATTGTGGACAGCCATGAATAGCTAGAGTAAGAAATTTTAAGCTTATAGGCAGGGGTCAGCAACCTTTTTGGCCGTGAGAGCCATAAACACCACATTTTTTAAAATGTAATTTCGTGAGAGCCATACAGTGCTCACAGTGCGCGCTCCTGTAACAGCGCCTGAAAAAAAAATTGACTTTATGGCTCCTGCAGAAAGAGCCATACCTGGCCCTCAAAAGAGCCAGATATGGCTCAAGAGCCATATGTTGCCGACCCCTGCTCTAGGCAACAAGGAGTCATTCACTGAAAGTTTTGAGCTCGAGAAAGAACATGACCTGAGCTGAGTTTAATTAAGTAATAATTAGTGTGTAATATAGATTGGATCAGGGTGAGATTGCAAGCAATGAGAAAAGTTGAGGTTGTTGCATGAGGAGATAGAGGGCTGCCCTGTTAGGCTACAATGGATTGACTTACAGTGAGCTTGCAGGGCTTTAAAACCTTTAGTGGACTTAACTGAGAAGTAGAAACTTGAGCAGGAGCCATTGACCTGTCCCCATCTGCCATGATTACATCAATTTGAAGATAGATCCCTTTTAGGGGGCGCTTTTTTTCATAATAGATTTCTATACAAATGATTGATTTGGTCACTCAATCAAATTCAATCACTAAAGTACTCAAAAATAGCCAACTGATTTTTTTTCCAGCTGATATTTTTCATCCCACAGGCATAGCCTACAAGGAGGAGTAGAGAGTGCTAAACTTGGGAGTCTAAGACTTGAGTTGAACTCCAGCCTCATAAATTAGCTATGTAGCCCTAGGCAATCACTTGACCTCTCAGACCATTTCCTCAACTGTAAAATGCAGGTAATAACATCTACTTAGAGGGGTTTGGAGAGAATCAAGTGAGATAATATATGTAAAGTGCTTTGCAAACTTTAAAGTACTATGCAAATTTTAGCAATTGTGTAATGGGGGTTTGTTTATTTTGTTTGGAGTGAGAGAAAGGAGGGTTGGAAATTTATGGTGAGAAAAGATAAAGAATGCTAAAATATTGAAATGCCTTTTCCTTGACTCAGTTAAGGAAGATCTTTGTTTTGGTAGCTCCTTGAACTAGAATTATTTAACCTTTGGCTTTCCTGCAATGATTTTTATATAATGGTAAAATCTTGACTAACGGTATTACTTGTTAACTTGTTTCCTACAATCCCTTATCCTTGACAGCCAAAGAAATCTCACTTCTGATAGGGGCTCGATCCCTACAAGTTTAAAATTTGCTCAATTTTTAAAGCAAAAACCCAATGAAGCCCTTTATCTCCTCATGTCCTCATTTTGCAACAACCTCTTAACTTTTCTCAGTGCTTCCAGTCTCACTCTGCTTTAATCTGTACTACATACAAACTACCTGATTAAACTTTTTCATGTACAGCTCTGGTCATATTCTTTCCCTGCTCCAAAACTCAGTAAGTGACTCTTGCCTACAGGATTAGCTATTTAAGGCCATCCACCAATCTACCATCAACCTTGGATTCCAACTTCATTCTCTATAAGGGGCAGCCTAGCAAAGTGGAGAAAGTGCAGGACTTGGAGTTGAAAAGACATATCCTACCCAGACATTAAAAATCTGTGTCACCCTGCCTCAGTTTTCCTATAAATAAAATAGAGATAAAAATTCATTCGTTGCTAGGATCAAATGAGTTAATATATGTAAAATACCTTCTGATCCTTCCAAGTGCTATTACAAATGTTAGCCATTATTACTCACTCCCACCTAGCTTTCTCCTCCAACTGGGTTGATGCCCCCCTAGGAGCATCCTGGGAATTTTTACTCTCATGCCTTTGTCAGATCCATTCTCTCTTCATAGCTTATTTCCTACTCAACCTTTTTTAATTTTGTCAAAACTTTTAAGTTCTGTTCGAGGGATGCTTTGTCCATAAACACTGACTAGACTTCCTCAAGGGGAGCTTGGGCTACCTTGAAACGGGACAAGAAAAAGGACATCCTTTTGACATTTATCGTGTGATGCTTGATCTCTCAGTAGGTTTTAATGTTTATGTCTTTTCTTTCCAACCAGGTTATAAACTCCCTGAGGACAGGAATCATATCTTGAATATAGTTCTTTGCAACCACTACAGATGATAGTTGAGAGACTGGCATATTAGACACAAATATTGATTGATGAATGGATTCTCACTACTCTAAGAATCTCTAACATTCTCTACTTTTCATTGACTATCTTCCCAGTCACCTAAGTTTGAAATCTCAGAATTAGCCTAGACTTTTCACTCCCACTCACCCCATATGTCCAATCCAGTTTCTAAATCTTGGCATACCCACTATCTCTATTAACACAGCCCTCTTTGGTCCCCCTGCTTCATGACCTCCCCCCTCCTACAATATCTTCCAAATCATCTCCTCAGAGGTTTTCCTAAAGCATAGACCTAATCATGCCGTTCTGCTACTCACTAAACTCTAATGCTTGCCTATTTCCTCTTGGATCAATATAAACTCCTCTGTTTAACATGTAAATCTCTTTACTACTTCCGCTTCTTCCTTCCAGCCTTTGTAAAATTTCTCTCCTACTCACATTCTTTAATCCAACATATTGGACTACCTCCTATTCTACACAGCGGCCACTCCATCCTTCCTCTCCCTACTGTTGTCCCCCATATCTAGAATGTATGGCTTCCTTTCTTTTACCCCTGGGAACTCCTGATTTCCTTCATGTTTAAATTCAGTTACTGCTTTCTAGGTAAAGCCTGTAATTCCCTGCAAATACTCCTATTTTGCATTTAGTACACTTTGTAGATATTGTCCATCCACTCTCATTAATCATATTGCCTCTTCTTTTAGACTATAAGCTCCTTGAAGGCACTTTTGTCTTTATATCTCAAGTTGGAAGAGTGACTGATACATAGTAAATATTTAATAAATGCTTGTTGACTGATTGGCCAACCATATTCTTCATTTACAAAATATCCAGTGGAAGATAAAATGTTACATTTTGCCAAGGATTACCGTCTTGGGAAAGGAATTGAAAACCAGAGGGGCACCGAAGATGTTTTTCTCATTGTCTGATGAAGAAGAGAGGAATTGATACTCGAGGTCTACAGTTTGTCCCAAAAGCCATTGCACTAAGTGACTACTTGTCTGAGAGAATGGCCCCTAAAAGAGGGATTGGGTGTGACTTAAAATATAGGAAAGGCACCAGACCCTAGCCCTAGGCATGGAGTATCCTTAACAAAAGACCAGTGATAATATATTTCCTAGTACACAGCAACTTTTAATTGAAAGGATTTTTAAATAAATTTTAAATTTAAAAAATGTTGTCCCTTTATTTGCATACTATTGAGGCCCTGGGTCTGGGTCGTTGTGATTTTTTTGTTTGTTTTGTTTAGGACTTCACTTTCTGTGAATCTGTGATATTTTAACTGATTTTCCTCTTTTGCTCTATCGGTTCTCTATCATAACGAGAAACATTTAGGCAACAACAATGTAGCTAGAAATACCAGTGCAAGATATCAAATTTGACCTCATGGGTATCACCGAAAAGAAGTGACATAAAACTTACTGGTATGGGTAAATTTACACCGGGGAGTATACATTAATCAAAGGAAAAATAACAGATTCGAGGCAGTTAGGTGGCTCAGTGGATAGAGCACCAGACCTATAGTCCAGAGCACTCAAATCTAGCCTGAGATATCAATAAACTGGAGAGTGTCCAGAAGAGGATAACCAGGATGGCCAAAGGCTTGGTGGAGTTCTCAGTCTGGTAGGGAAAAGCAGGGACATTTAGCCTGGAGAAGAAAAGATTTAGGGGAATCAATTATTGTAGTCCTCAAGCATTTGAATAGCTGTCTTGTAAAAGGGAGATTAGGATTGATCTGCCAAACAGGAAGCAATAAATTAAAATTTTGTTTTGTTTTTATTGGGATGGTAGGCTCCCCAGTCCTTGTTGCTATTTAGTTTATTTAGTTGTTTCAATCTGGGCCAATTCATTGTGACCCCATTTGGGATTTTTCTTGGCAAAGACAGTGGAGTTGTTTGCCATTTCCTTCTCCAGATCATTTTAATGATGAGGAAACTGAGGCAAGCAAAGTTAAGTGACTTATCTAGGAGCACGTTGCTTTAAAGTACCTAAGGCTGGATTTGACCTTAGATCTTCCTGACTCCAAGCCCAGCACTCTGATCCACTCTACTACCCTCCCAGTCCCTTTCTCAACCACTAAGCACTACCCCAAAGTAGAATCAGTTGTCTCCAGAGGTAGTAGGTTCAAGCAACGACTGTATGACCACTTTGGGTATGTTCCGATTCTTTTTGGGGTACAGTTCAGACTAGATGGCTACACAGGTCACTTCCAACTCTGAATTCCTGTGTGATTCTGAGTGATGGGTAATATAGAGGGATAGTCAGCCCACATCTGTGGTCATTTTTTTTTTTTTTTTTTTTTTTGGCTAATGAGTTGTGAGAAACAATGACACAATGGCCAGGTTTTGTACATTCTCGGAGCAAGCCTTAACTCAAGCCGGATTGCACCGCAATGCAAAGTTTCTATGGTAACAAGCCCTACACTGGGAGCACAGCTATAGGAGCAAACCTTTCATTGACTTCACTTTTAATATGCAAAGCAGTTTGAACCCTTTTGAGATAGGCATCATATAAGCTATTCGGTCTATTTTTCCTTGGGCGCTGATTAAAAGAGGTTATTCATAGATGCTCCAGGATAAACACATTCTGATTTCAACTGACTTCTTTGTCTTTCTGCCATTGCTCATTTAAAAATGTTGTGAAAATTTCTTAACGAACCCCGACATAACTTGAAGAGCAGCAGGAATCAGACCAGAGGAATGCGGAGAACTTAAAATTCATGTTGAGGGAAAGCTCTTTAAGATAGTGATTTGATTGTGCGCAAATCCTCTGTAGTTGGGAGTCTCTGTTTGGGGAAGTAAAGCGAGCCTAGGCTGAGACGGAGCCCTGTGGGAAAAGAGACCGAGCAAGTAAACAGTAAATTAGCCCAGAGCGATGCCTGTTTACCTAGACAATGCGTGTTAGTTCTGTTTGAAGATACTTCAAAAATAACAATTGTAAAAGAGAATACTGCTTTGTTGGGAGGACCCGCGCAGACTTTGTTTGACCATGAATAATTGAGCTTTGTAATGGTAATGCTCCTTTTAAAGAATATCAGCTCAGCCGAGGCAACTTAATTACAGGTAAGCGCGGTGGAGGGAACTTGTGACAGCATTTTATTGAGGGTCTTTGCCGTCTTCCCTTCAACTCTAATTATACCTGAAAGATCATTTTAGGCTACCCGGGATAACAGCTGTAATTAGGAAAGTTTTCATTAATGTTCGCCTAGGTCAAAATGGTTAGCGTAGTAACAAAATCTGATCCATTTTGAAATTTTAAAGTCAATTTTTCCTAATAGAGCTAAGCACCATTTAAAGTTAATCTCTAACCTTTGTCAGAACCCTTATCCTGGTAACTAGGAAAATCTTAGTTCCTCAAGGGGTCTAAACCCTAGATATTAAATGAAAACATGCCAAACGAGAACTCGCATGGTTTCCACTACATAAGTCCCAACCTGGATTATTCAGTGTGGTTTCAAAATTCTGATAAGATAAGTTGTCGGTAAGTAATCACTGGAAAAAAAATAAAAAGCTATTTAAAAATCCTCCTGTTGGAATTTTCTAACTTTCTAAGGAGAAAAATAATATGACTGTAGATTGCCTTCTCCATATCATTAAAATCTGGTGAAAAAAAGATTACTAAAATGAAGGAAGGGATTCAGGTTTGCTTAGAAGCAGCTAGGTGGTATGGATTTGGAGTCAAGATTTGATTTCAAATATGATCTCAGATGGTTACTAGCTGAGTGACCCTAGGGAAGTCATTAGCTTTACCTTGCTTTAGTTTCTGTTCTTCCTTCCTTCCTTCCTTCCTTCCTTCCTTCCTTCCTTCCTTCCTTCCTTCCTTCCTTCCTTCTTTTAAAACCCTTACCTTCTGTCTTTTTTTTTTTTTAATAAACCCTTTCCATCCATATTGGAATCAATACCGGGTATTGATTCCAAGACAAAGGGGTGATAAAGGGAGGCCATGGGGGTTAAGAGACTTGGCCAAAGTCACACAGCTAGGAAATGTCTGAGGCCAGATTTTAATTCAGGACCTCTGAGCCTGGCTCTCAATCCACTGAGCCACTTAGTTGCCCCCACCTCAGTTTCTTTTATCTTTTAAGATAGGAACAATGATAGCACTACCACTCCCAACCCACCCCCAGAGTTGTGAGCATTATTTTTTAAGTTCTTTGTAAACCTTAAAGACAAAATTTGTGATTTTGAAAATGGTGTGGTGGGATGTACTGTTGAAGAGCTTTTTAAAAATTAGGTACTCTGGGGGCAGCTAGGTAGCTCAGTGGATTGAGAGCCAGGCCTAGAGACAGGAGGTCCTAGGTTCAAATCTGACCTCAGACACTACCTAGCTGTGTGACCCTGGCCAGGTCACTTGACCCCCATTGCCTAGCCCTTTTAACACTCTTCTGCCTTGGAACCAATACACTGTATTGACTCCTAGACAGAAGGTAAGGGTTTAAACAAATAAACAAGCAAGCTAGCAAGCAAATAAATAAATAAATAAATTAGATACTCTGAGAGAAGGTATGTGGTATAACTAGATGAAGCCCAAGTCGGCTTCAGCTCTGTAATTCTTCTAAATTAATTGATGGGAGGGATGATGAGTTTGGAACATTGCACATACCCTCAGACTCAGATGAGAGTATGGTCAGTTTTACTGAAATTTTTCCCTCTCTTTTATTTGTTTTTGTTACAAGGGATGGCTCTCTGAAGGAAGGGGAGGAGAAGGGGAATAGTTGGCAAAGAAGATGATGCCAAACCAAAAGATTGATAAAGATGAAAAATGAGTGCAATTATTACTATTTACTTCAATTGGAATTTTCAGTGAAAAGGGCCTTAATAATGGTGTCTGTCACACTGTGGAGTCACCATCACTTAGTTACTACTTTGCCAACCTGTGTAATGACTTGTGTGTGTGCGTGTGTCTGTGTCTGTGTCTGCTAGAGAACTCAAAGGACAATAAGAAACTGTCAGGAAGAATATTAATCCTTATTATTTTGGCGTTTAACCACATAACTTAAAAGCAGTGAATAAAGCCAAGCACACCTGTATAAAGGGGGAAAAAATGATATCTACAGGGTTTCTGACCCAACTGAATTAGCACATTCCAAATCCATGAGTGGTTTCTTTCATTATGGTAGTAATTAGCTTTGCAGCATTGCTTTCATTCCAGGCAGCAGGGATGGAGAACAATAAGGGTGTTTACCAGAGAGAGCTTACCTTTCTTTGTCACCTAGGCAAATTCTCTCCAGGCTAATCTAAATACACTGCCAGGTGCCATCCAGCACCACAGAGTGAGACTGAAGTGTCCCTGACCACAGTCTCAATCATCTGATGAAGTGACTTGTCATAAAAAATTATATATATATATACATATATTTTTATTTTATATATATTTGTATATATATTTAATATATTATTAAATATATATACAAAATGATTTTCTATGACAAGTGACTATGACAAATATATATCATATATATATGTATACATACATATATATATATATATATGGAAGTATCCCATTTTGGGGGCAAGCTTTATTTTTATTTTAACAAATTTCCACATACTTAAGTTTTCTAAAGTTACATGAACCATATTATCTCTCTCCCTTCTTCCCTCCCCCTCAAAGAGATGACAAACAGTTCAATCTGGGTTATAGAGGTATTAGCACACAAAACATATTTCTGTATTATTCATTTTTATGAGCAAATAATATTATAGAATCAAAATCCCCAAACAAAAAAAAAAACCAGATAAACAAGTGATAAATCACACTTTTTCAATTTCATTTCTACTCCCACAGTTCTTTCTCTGGAGGTGGATAGCATTCCTTGCCATAAGTCTTTAAAATTGTCCTGCATCATTATATAAAAATATGGAACAGGGGGCAGCTGGGTACCTCAGTGGATTGAAAGCCAGGCCTAGAGACAGGAGGTCCTAGGTTCAAATCTGGCCTCAGACACTTCCCAGCCGTGTGACCCTGGGCAAGTCACTTGACCCCCATTGCCTACCCCTACCACTCTTCTGCCTTGGAGCCAGTACACAGTATTGACTCCAAGAGGGAAGGTAAGGGTTTAAAAAAAAAATATGGAATACTTCACAAATTTGCATGTCATCCTTGCACAGGGGCCGTGCTGATCTTCTCTGTATTGTTCCAATTTTAATTTATGTGCTGTCAAAGTGAGCACTAGATATCCCAATTTTTAATTTTTATGAAAAATTTTAAAACCCTTATCTTCCATCTTAGGGTCAATACTGTGTATTGGTTCTGAGGCAGAAGAGCAATAAGGGTGAGGCAATAGGGGTTAAGTGACTTGCTCAGGGTCACACAGATAAGAAGTATCTGAGGTCACATTTGAACCTAGGACCTCCCATCTCTAGGCCTGGTTCTCAATCCACAGAGCCACCCAGCTGCCCCCAAGATATCCTTTTTTTTTTTTTTTTAATAGCCATTGCAAACCTAAGGTGGCAAATTTTTGTGGAAATTGGCTTCAAAAGAGGAAAACAAATATTTTAAAGAAAGTTAAATGAATTCACATACATATCTATAAGCACACACATATATGTATAGCTTCAACTTAATCTTTCTATAAGAAAGCTGCTGAAAGACTGAAAATTCTTTGGCTCATGCTTGCTCTTGCCAATTAATTGTATAGAAAGCTAGTTGATTTCAGCGGCTCTTTTTCAGTAATGGGAAAAGTAAATTATTAAATGGAC
Organism: Gracilinanus agilis; assembly: GCF_016433145.1. Classification (NCBI taxonomy): domain Eukaryota; kingdom Metazoa; phylum Chordata; class Mammalia; order Didelphimorphia; family Didelphidae; genus Gracilinanus; species Gracilinanus agilis. Next base: position 561,752,646 of record NC_058132.1, on the reverse strand, counting down.
GAGTTATTTAAGTTTGAAAATAAACAGCATCTCACGCTGGGAAATTGGGTTACAGGCAGTTTTGCAATACAGCATGAACATGTCATTAGTTTTAATTTTCCACAACAAAGATTTTCGGGTAATTTGCTTTTAGTAGAATGGAGTACTTTTCCTTCCACCACTGGGTTATCACTCAACATCCTTCACTGTCACCATTAATGCTTTAAAAAAGAAACTAATAAAAAAAAAGAAAAGAAAAGAAAAGAAAAGAAAAGAAAAATAGCTTCCTTGATTTCCCCAGTTGTCTAAACCTTACGGCAAAGTTACTTCATTTTTGAAGAACCAGAAACACTGTAGGGGGCACAATAGATATATCTTCTGACCACTATGTAATGCTATATATAATGCTAGGACTTTATAGGACCATTTGACATGCTTTAGTGTTTTAGGGTGCTGGTTGGAAATGGTGTATTTCTATACTGTAAAATTCAGACTCCTTTGGAGGAACAATCATCAGTTACACATTAACCAGGAAAGGTCATTTCTTGTGGCAAATGCAAGGTCTATTGATCAAGTCACATTTGCTAGAAAAGCAGCTTCCCTGTTACTGAATTAGGCAGGGGAGACAAACTGTTCTTTGGGGGCACCATGATCTTTAGAAATCAGTAAGTTCTTCTGGCTGATTTGAATACCATCAAATGTTTATCATTCATTTTTAACATCTAAATCACTGTTTGGGGGGCAGTGGGTGGTTTTAGCTGATCTCTCCCTGAAGGTAAATTAGTTTGTTAAATCACTCCACTGGAAGTTCCAAAAAAAATGAAAAACCCCGATTAATCATCTCATGCAATTAAAGGATAAGAGAAAACCTAGGGAAAACGAAGGCCTTATTTTTCATTTCTGTTTCAAAGCTGCCCTTAACCTGGTTTCCCATCATCACAAGCGGCAGTTTATTTTCAAACTTAAATAACTTGTCTGTGTAACCTTATCTTCCTGGTACTTCCCACAAATTTCATATATTATGCAATCAAACCCATAAATATAGGTAGAAGTTGACTTGAGTGACTGAAATGGAGCTAACCACACATGTGTAGTTAAAGCTTTTATCGACATTTCTGTCATAAACCTCTCCCTTTTCTTTAAGAGATTTACCAAGCCATCATAAAATAAAGGAGTTATTGGTTATATCTTTGCAAACATGGTTTTCAGGAAGTGACTTTATTTCTTAAACAGAATGAGTTTAACTTAAGGAATCTCCTAACTCTGGAACATACAGTGTGTGTGTTTTAAAACACAAGGTCATCAAAAGGGATTTTGAATGTTAAAGCTTAAGCCTGCACTAAGACTTTCGGGACAGGCAATATTTTCCATAAAATGCTCCCTGACAATGAAATTCCTTTTTTTGTGTATTCTTGGAAAAGTAGCACAAGACATTCCTACTCTACTACATTATCAATAGGCAGATCCATAGGCACTGTTTAAGGCAAGTCACATAGTTTGTTTAGAAGTGAAAAACTTAGTATCACAGGTGAGCACTTTAGAGGCTTTATAATCCAATTCTCTAATTTTACAGATGGGGAAGCTGAGTTTCAATGACCAGGAATTTGCAGAATGAGGATTTGTGATCCCCAACCCCATTCGAAATCCAGAAATCTTTATTTTTAAAATGGTTACTGTAATAGGCAAATTTCACCTTAAATGTCTAAAACTTAAATCTATAAATTTGCCTATTACATTACTCAATTCAAAAGCCTTTTTCACAGCTTAAATGATAATAATATAAATATATCCCAATGCTCTTTTCCAATGCACCATGCTGTGATAGGTTATATGGCCCTAGGTGAAGAGCCTAAAGTCCTAGCTATTGGCTCTATGCCCTTCTGTTCTCTAGTAGTGGGCAAAATAAAAAAATTAATTCATTAAGTAATGAATTAATTTGAAGTTGGAAGATCTAAGTTCAGCTTCCATCTCAGCTATTTACTAGCTGTGTGTGTGTGTGTGTGTATAAGATGATTTCTGAAGTCTCCTTCCTATCCTCTTAATTCTGTGTGGCCACTAGCCTAGCCTTAAATATAAAAGATAGGAAAAGTCTAGTTAGGCAGGAGTTGCTAAGCATATTGTTGCTTGGTGCAGAGCTAAAAACAATGAGATGAAAGGTCAAGAAACAAAAAGCCACTTTGTCCACAGCTGATGGTACTGATACTGCTAGTCTCTTTTCTTGACCTACAGATGGTAGTCTCTCCTGCCCTGGGTCCTGAGGAATTAAATTAGGCAGCTGAAAGTTTCTAGAATTATCTTGCTTAAAAGTAATAGAGGGGGCAGCTGGGTAGCTCAGTGGATTGAGAGCCAGGCCTAGAGACTGGAGGTCCTAGGTTCAAATCCGGCCTCAGACACTTCCCAGCTGTGTGACCCTGGGCAAGTCACTTGACCCCCATGGCCTACCCTTACCACTCTTCCACCTATAAGTCAATACACAGAAGTTAAGGGTTTAAAATTTAAAAAAAAATTAAAAAAAAAAAGTAATAGAACTCCTTTATTCATAAGCTGTATCCTCAAGGAAAACTGAAAAGTGCCTTAACTCTTGGTAAAGATGGCTACAAAAATTCCACAGATTTCAGTTTTTCACTGGGATTTTTAAGGTCACCTTTTAAGTCACTCCTGTATGCAAATCTGACATATTCCACCCTTTACCCCTTGCATCAGAGCCTGGAATGAAGTAAAGCTACGCTATTTTATGGGTAACGGTAGGGGTCAATTGAGTAAATCAATATTACCCTACCTTAGCTTAAAATGAATGTTTATTAAATCCTGATAATTTAACCAGGTGAGAACTCTTATTCATCATATGCTTTAGGCTTGGATAAGGGAATGTCGGTTGCTGAGCCAGTCTAAAAACATTTTTTAAGCACCTACTCTAGATCAAGCTTTGTACTAAGCCCTGGGGGGATACAGAGAAAGGCAAATGACCGCCCCTGCCCTCAAGGAGTTCACAATCTAAAAGGAGAGATAAGGTACTTAAAAATGCACAAACAAGATCTATATGGAATAAATTGGAAATAATCAACCCAGAAGAGGAACTAGAATTAAAGGGGACCCTACCCATAAAAGAGAAGATTTAGAAGCTAGGGAAGCCTGGAGAGGGAGATGAGGAGAGAGAGCACGGTATGCTTGGGAGGATGTCAGGGAAAAAGCCGACTTTGGGAGATATCTCCTTCCAGAAACAGCAAGGAGGTCAAGAGTCGTTGGATGCAAGAATGGGGGGTGCAGAGGCGGGGAGAGCTGTTTGTGAAGGACCTTGAACATCAAACAGAGGACTTCATATTTGATCTTGTATGTATGTGATAGGGAGAGTCACTGGAATTAATTGAGCGTGTGTGTAAGAGAGACAGGGACAGGCAGAGACAGAGAGAGAGACAAAGAGAGACTAGGTGAGACCAGTGCTTAAGAAAGATCACTTTTACAGATGAGTAGATGGGCTAAAGAGAGGAAACAACCAGCAGAGAATCCTTGATTAATTTAGATTTCCTTGAAAGTCATGGGTAAACTAATTGGAACTGTCAAAGTTGTGTTCTACCAAGCCAGGCCTAAGCTAATTTAGTTAGGTTAGTTCTGAAAGCTATCCACAAATATATAAACATATACTAAACATAGCTCAATGATTTTCAAACCATTCCCACACTTCTCTCTCATGCCTTAGGGGGAGTAACCCGCAAAGGCTGGTTTCCCATGTGAAATTTCTATAAGCACTTTGGCAGCTTATCATATTCTTGGACTAATAAGGAGGCCCTGGGGCAGTTATTCACATTCGCTACTTCTTGAAATTAAGTCATACCTATTTATTTACTTGTTTTGCTTGTAGATTCCTAGAGCAGAATATAAACTCCTCCGGGGCAGGAACTGGTTCTTTTTTTAATTTTTATTTTTTATCTTTGTATCCCAGTCTGTTAAAAATCTAGTACATAAACTTAATGTTGTTGAATTGTTAAATTCCTAAGTATATTTCATTTGGATAGAGTTATGCTAATTAATAATCATACTGGTAATTACATTGGGTTTTAAGGATTGCAGAGTTATCTATATAGTTACCTCTGGGCTAGTGAAGTTTTTAATTGATTCGATCATTTTGGAAAGCAATGTGCAGTTACACAATAAAAAGGTTACCCCAAAAAGCTTTGTTCTAGCAATCCTTCTTTTAACTTTATATTCCAAAAAAGTATGGTAACAGAAAGGACCTGTCTGTACAAAAATTTTCATTAAAAACAAAAAACAGAAATAGCACGCCCAAGAACTGGGCATTGGCTACATAAATTGAATATAATGGAATATTATTGTGCCATAAGTAATAGTTAATATGAAGAACACTGAGAACTAAAGAAGGGCTTATATGAAATGATAGAGGATGAGAGAAGGGATCAGATCTGTGATTTCATTGATACAGGGAATGACAGATGGAAGAAACTTCCAGTATCAGTTCAGTTCAGTATTCTTTCTTTGCAATTATTAATTAATTATTTGCCTTAAGAGTTGCGGAGATCATTGAGAGATGAAGAGAAATCCAGGATCCACTAGCCAATATGTTTTGAAAGTGGGATTTTAGCTGAGGTCTTCTTGGCTGGCTCTGTATCCATTATGGCAACGTTGCCTCTCTATAGGAAATGATTCAGAGTGAAAAAAGGAAAAACAAAAAAGATACAACTATGTACAGTTGTTCATCCTGCGAAAAGAATGTACAGAGATTGTTTGGTTTTGTGTTTGTATGCTTGTTGAATTAAACTGAAAAAGGTCAAGTAGCAACAAAACTCAAAGTGAATAAAATGCACTGCTTTGATATTGCCATGTTAAAGTTAATAGAAGAGCTCTTTTGTTAATTAGTAAATAACAGGAGGATGTTCTTGTTCATTCCTATCCCTAGCACAGTGCCCCCAAGATAATGTTTAATGTTTGTGTACACGTTGTATTTCCCCAGGAGAATATAATTTCCTTGAGAGCAAGGCGTTGTTCGTTTTTGGCGTCGTATCCTCAGGTCCTAGCAGGTCCTCGGTTGCTTTAAATTGTCTTATTGAATTGTTTTATCTTTCCCCAACTAGACTATACCTTTTTGAAATGAAGGTCTTGCCCTGTGAGTCTACAAACTGGTCTGTATCTCAGGAACTGAGAAAAGTCTTTCCTTGACCCCTCTAATCACTTAAACTATCAAAATATCATGCTGTCTTCTTTTCACTTGACAGACGTCTTGAAAAAGTAGACTTGACTCACTGTAGAGCACCCTCTCCTTCTGGTTTCCATCTCTACCACTCTTTTCTCACTAAGGATTGCATTCTCACTGACTGTCCCAGGCTCAAAGAATGCTCTCCCTCCTCATCCCCATCTCCTGGCTTCTTTCAAGTCCCAGCTAAAATCTCTCCTTTTACAGGCAGGCAGTCTTTTCCAATCTCTCTTCATTCCAGTGCCTTCCCTCTGTTAATTATTTCCAATTTATTCTTTATATAACTTGTCTGTAAATACTTATTTGCATTTTGTCTCTTCCTTTGGTTGTGAGCTCCTTGAGTGCAGAGACTTTTACCTTTCTCTGAATCCCCAGCAAGTGCTTAGGGAAGTTTATGGCACAAAGAAGTTGCTCAGATTCCAGTGAGCTTTTCTCAGTCTTCATTCTCTTCTCTGCAGCACTGGACGCCACTGATTATCTCTTCCTTTATCATCTCTTTTCCCTTGGCTTCCTTGAAACTATATTCTCTTGATACACCTATTTCCTTTATCTAATCCTCCTGTTTCTCTATTGTCAGTTCCCTTTCCTGACCTCTTAATATTAGTATTCTCCTATCTTCTATCCAGTGTCTCTCCTTTCTCTATATTTCTCACCTTTACCATTTCAGGCAGCCAAATGGTGCAGCTGCTATTGCACTGTGCCTGCGAGTTTCAAGAAGATCTAATTTCAAATCCAGCCTCAAATACTTACTAGCTTTGTGACCCTTAACCTCTATTGGCCTCAGTTTCCTCATCTATAAAATGGGGATAATAACAGCACCTGTAAAATAGCACCTGATAATAATATCTGTAAGATGGGGATAATAATAGCCCACAGGGTTTTTCTAAGGCTCAAATGAAGTAATATTTGTAAAGCACTTAGCACAGTGCCCAGGTCATAGTGGGAACCACAAATGTTAGCTATTATTATTATTACTACTCTCACAACTTCAGCCATCATCGGGAGGAGACAGACTTCCAAACCCCTATATTTAGCCCTCCCACTTTTCTAACTGCCCAGTAGGCATTTCCCCTCTGTGATCCACCAGCACTTTAAATTTAGCATATCCAAAACCGTGTATGGTCTTCATCAGTCAAAACTCCATGCTCCCAACTTCATAATTTCTGTTAATGGTTTCACCATTTACCTAGTCACATAGACCCGAAAAAACCTTGCTGTTAACTAACTTTCTTTCTTCCTCATTTCCCACATCTGGTTACCAAGACCTGTCAGTTCTATCTCCATGATTTCTCTTACATCTATCTATCCCTTCTTCTTTATTTCAGCTATTACCGCTCTAACACAAACCTTCATTATTACTCCCATGGACTACTTCAATTGCCTCCTAATTGCTCTTTCTGCTTGTAGTCTTTCCAGACTCAACCCCAATGTACCAATAGCCAAAGAGAATGAGGACTGAGAAAAGGCCACTGGATTTGGTGATTAGGAAATCATTAGCGAGATTAGTACCAGATTAATCTTGCTTTCACAGAGATCTGATTATGTCACTCTTCCACTCAAAAACTTTTATGAGCCCTCAATTGCCTGCCAATTAAAGTCCAAATTTCTTAGGCACTCTGTACTTTAACAAAGCCTTGCCTCACCAGTCTTATCTCAAGTAACTCTCTTCCAAATAGACTCTGCTCTAGCCAGAAGAGACTACACACAAATCAGTTTAGTAGAATATAGGTTCCTTGAGTGTCTATCAGTACCTAGGGCAAGCTTAACTGCTAGCTATTATTATCATTAATAAATCCTTGGAGTTGAACTCCTTTTATGACTTTGCTCACATTGTTCTTTTCATCTGAAACACTGCCTGTCTTCCGGACATCGCCAATAATCTCCGCCTGGTGAAGTTGTCCTTCACAGTGTTCGAAACCTAGCTCAAAGGCCACCTCTTCCATCCCCACACCCAGAGGAGCAAATAACCTTTCTTAGACTATGCAAAGGACTTTATGACTCTCTTCAATAGGCACAAAATTACTTCCCTTTTTGTCTTATAGTTGTTTCTGTATGTTTCCTGTCCCCTTAAATGCTCTGTGTTCTTTAATAGACAGTATCTTATCTAATCTTTGCCTTCTTCCACCCTTGCACAGTGTGCAAAAGAGGGGGCATAGGGTAAAGATTTCAAAGTTATGAATTTTAATGAAGTAGTGACTTTGAAAAACAGTCTAATCTTGTTGCTTTCTCCAACTTGATTAGTTAAAAACTTTTCTCTTTTGAGGATATACTGTATATTATCTTCAACAATATACACAAGGAACTTAGGAAATATTTGTTAAATTGTTTCGCATCTTGTAACTCCTCAACAACCAGCATGATGCCTTGGACAGAATAGACAGATTCAATACATATTCACTTGTTTATTTAAAAAAATTCTTTGACATGTGAATTCTTTTGTATACAATCAAATTATTTAACCACCATATTTTCCAGTATGCTTACTGATGAGGATGGGAAACATATCCATACGTGGTTTTCTATGCAAAAAGGCTTATGATAATTGGTTATCGCTGTATACCATCAGACCACATGTGGCTTGCACAATATTGGATTCTAAACCTCAGTTACTGTGCCCTCCCCCCAACCCCCCCTTTTTCTACTGCTCCTTCTCTTCCTTCTCTCTCTTCCCTCTTTCCCCATCTCTTCCTTTTTCTTTAACCTATTATCCTCTCTTTCTGCTGTTTCTTTCCAACCCTAATTTCCTTTCTATTTATAATCCTTCATAGGTAAAGCAATGATACCATCTAGATCGTGGGAGTGTTATGTAGCTTGAAGGGAAGCAAAACAGATCTCTAGCCTTTTCTCTAGAGGAGACTTAAATTCCTGCCAGGAAAGGTAGTAGGAGGTTGGGGCTGGGAGCCTGGCCATTCTACTTTCCTTAGAGAGAAGGAGTATTGGGCTGGAATTATATCTATCGGTTCCCTTAAATATTGTTCATCTATACAGTTGATACAGTTTTCAGGTTTCTGTTTATTATTCTAATTATTATTCATTAATACGGAAAGGGGGATCCAAGCTTTATCTCTCTCACTTTAGACTCTCTTTTCACCAAAAAACAGGTCCACAATGAACATAAATAGTGAGTAGCAAAAGAAACCCATTTATCCAAGTCATTGGCAAGATAGAAGTCAGCAAAAGCACATAGAAGTGAATAGGTGACTATATACCAGACAATAAAAGTGAAGGGGCTCTTTCATAGGGATCAAGGTAACTCAACTCAAACAAGAAAGAGTATCAGATCTCATCCAAGGAGAAAATGTCACCCAACACTCACCTATAGGTCCAAGAAGCTGTAGCACACACAGCAGCCACACCCTGGTAAAATTGTCTTAGTAGATGGGCTAAACCAGGTAGAGAGTAACCAATGGGTCTCCAACCCATGGGTGAATTAGAAGGATGTTGTCTACTTCCAAGCATGTAAAAACTTACCCCAGCAGAATGGGCAGATGAAAACAATTTGTTAGTGTAGCAAGCTGAGTATATGGACACAATGGAGACTGCTGGCTCCTCTCATGCTGATTTTTCCCAGTCTTATTTTCTCTTCAGTAAAGAAGTAAAGTTGGATTGGAGTCATCCATCTTTTCTCCAAGCTAGAAGCCTGAATCAAATGCACAGCTTGAAGAGACTCAAGAGAAGTAACACTCTAACTCAACTCTCAAACTGGAGCAGGACATTGATCTCCACCAGTGAGGAAGGAGTCCCATACCAATGGGCTTTGAGACTCCAATTACATAGGCATACTGAGGTGTATGGTATTTTTGAAAATGGCAGATATGTGTCTGACAGGATATATCAGAAACTGTTTCTTTATCTAATCTTCTAGATATATAGACATTAACTTCTGAATGTCTATAATGGGATACACTCATCACAGAATTGGGAGGTCTGTGGCTATGGAATATTTAATATATTTTCAGACTTTTTGATGTATTGATTGGTTTTGTTGATTTTTTTTTCTCTTCATCCTTTTTTCCTTTCTTCTCTGATCAGTGCAGTGATTGACCATGATTCCAAAAACTCCTCTTAATCTTGCTTCTTCCCTGAGAAAGTCCAGAGGCTAGCCAAGGATAAAGGGTGGGGGTGTGGCATGGGAAAGGGGGTATGTTACACTGAATCGAGATGGTGTCTTTACTGAATATGAGTCAAATATGTTTCTCCTGTTATGACTAAGTTATCTCTTTTTGTTATCTCTTTTTGTTCAGTGTTAGATATCCTATAGGTATTTCATTTAATTCCAGTATTAAACCTTAACCACTAGAATGTCCTACAATAACTATCTACTAATTTTGGAAAGTTTTGATGTTTTATTCAGCAATAGTAGCAGAAGCACTTTGATCCTTTTATAGAGATGAAGTAGGAGTTCCCCCTATCAAAATATATCAATTCACCCATTCTAGTCATCATGCCTTTTGAAATGTGACAGACAATGGGAGCCACTGCTATCTCTTGACTTTCAATTTAATAAAAATCAAGAGCCTTTAAAATTTACTGAAATTTTGGTTTGGAATAAGGTAAATTAAGACAGATCTTTAATTAATAATGTATGAGCAGGGGCAGCTGGGTAGCTCAGTGGATTGAGAGTCAGGCCTAGAGACGGGAGGTCCTGGGTTCAAATCTGGCCTCAGACATTTCCCAGCTGTGTGACCCTGGGCAAGTCACTTGACCCCCATTGCCTGCCCTTACCACTCTTCTGCCTTGGAGCCAATACACAGTATTGACTCTAAGACGGAAGGTGAGGGTTTAAAAAAAAATAATGTATGAGCTCTGCTTTTATGTATCTTTAACATCATACTTTCAACCTTTCTTCCTTATGTGCCTCGATAGACATATTGTAACTCTACACTTTTTTATATTGTAATTCCTACTCATATTTTTTCATAAATCCTCCATAAAGGATCTACCAACAACACTGAAGGAGGTGTCTTCATGTTCTTTTTAGCACTTCAAATGTATACATGATCCTACAAATAATCAGTTGTACAAATTATGCTATTATTTATACGATATCCATTAGGACTATTCCCATGTACTTGTTTTTTAAAAAATGAAGTTTAAGGAGGAGAAAATAAATGCCTAATAATTGAAAGGAAAAGATCATTTCAAAATAAACCATTGGAGTTTAAAACTTTGTGAAGGCGAATCAATTTTTCCCTTAGAATTTACCAGGAATATTTTACTTGTACCAAGTATCTAGAACTAGTTTCTCTTCCTTTATTGTCCTACTATCTCTATCTTCCAAGAATAATAAACTTACTGTATCATATTAAAAATACAGGTAATGGGATAATAGAAGAGCTAAGTATTTAAGATGAAGACTAGCAGCTGGAAATAAATTTTAAATAAGTAGCATTTTGTTCTTTTGAGTTCAAGGGCTAATTTAGGCGTGTTTATTTTTTTGACTGTTTTCCTTTTGAATTAAAAGGATGGACACTGTTTTGGTTAGTGTTCTTAACTTCTAAGAACAATCATAGCAATATGCTAACAAGAAATTTCATGAGTATTGATACAGTGGGGACCTGGCTGAGAGGTAGTAAAGTCAGACAGATAGGCATGCTGAAAGGATTCCTCTGAAGTACAGGCATATACTTTGGGGTGGGAGGGCCCAAACAATATAAGACAGTCTTCTTGATATAGACATAAACATTTCTAATATTTAGCTTAATATTTTATTGACTCTGTGATCTCACTATTACAGATAAACCCCTCTCAATTACACAAATCCCAATCAAATCACATTATATTTTGTGGTAATTATGTCCACAACTTCCTTGACTTACTTTAAATCCTCCTTTAAGGATACATGTTCTCGACCTTCTAAAATTCTATAGGTACCAATGCAGCCTTCAGAGTCTATGTGGTATTCCCCATTTTATTCAAAATAAAGTTTATTATTTTCCTTTTTCAAGTAACTCCAATTACTGCCCACTACTCCCATCTCCATGTAGAAATAAAAAACAAAACAAAAATACTCTGAAAAACTAATTCCTCAAGATACTACAGCAAAACAAATTCCCACATTAGCCCTGTCCCCAAAATGCATTTCTCTTTTGACTTTTTGAGTTTGCATTTCTGTCTAGAGGTAAGTGTTATATTTAGTCTTCATTCTGTTGGATTCGTGGCTTATCACTGAGTTAATCAGAATTCTAATGTCTTTGAAAGTTGTTTTTCTATATAACGTTATTATCATTGGGTAAATTGTTCTCTTAGTTCTTCTCACTTTGTTCCACATCAGTTCATAAAAGTGTTCCTATATTATTTCAAAATGAATAATTTCTTCGTTTCTTATGAAACAATATTATTCTATAATATTTTTATACCAAATTTGCTTAGTCGTTTCCCAGTAGGAGGACACTTAAGAGTCTAATTTTGGCTATAAATATATTTTTGTACATATAGATTCTTTTCTTCTTTTTTTTGTTTCTTTAGGGACATAGATATAGTAATAGTGCTATAGTTACTTCAAAAGGTATGAATAGTTTGACAACTTCCTGGGTATGGTTCCAAACTGCTTTCGCCATGACTAGAACAATTCATAGCTCCCCTAACAGTGGCCTAGTGTATCTATTTTCCCACAGATCCTCCAACAGTTATCCTTTTCTGCTTTTATCATGTTTGCCAGTCTGATAGGTGTAAAGTTGAACTTCAAGGTTGGTTTAATTTGCATTTCTCTAATTATAAGTAATTTAGAACTTTTTTCCCATATGATTATTGACAGATTGTTTCCTTTCAAAACTACTTATTTATAAACTTTCATCTATCCCTCATTCTTGATATGTAAGGAGCCCCATATAGCTACATCTTCACATTCATACAGTTGATTGAGAGATATCCAGAATACAAAATATCATTGTATTTATTGTTTGCTGATTCAAGTGTCTAATATTGTACAACATTAATTTAAATATTAACTTATTTGAAGGAATGTTTATGAACCTCTGAAAGTTTTAACAGACCTTTTTATCAAAATCACTGTGAATAAACTAGGTAAAAAGTAGGATCAAAGGAACTCCAATAATGTAAAACAACCTTATAATAAAACCATTGAATTAAAATCTATTTGATTACTAAAGAGTAAATTCCAACATACTTAAATTGAAAATATAACCACTTCCTGAATTCAAGTCAGATCAAATCAACTAGAATTTATTAAGCCTTAACTATGTTAAGTTCTAGAAGGGAAAAAAGGTAAAAAACAATCCCCATTCTCAAGGAGTTGAGTCTAATGTAGGAGACAGTGTACAACCTATATACGAACCATATATATATATATATATACACACACACACACACACAAGATAAATTGGGGATTAAGAAAATAATTTTATTTTCAGTTCTAAATTTTCTCCCTTTCCCTCACCCTTTGAGAATTCAAGAAGTACAATACTCATTATACATATGAAGTCATGAAAAACATTTCCATATCAGCCATGTTGTGGGAGGGAAGGGGAAGCAAGAAGAATAAAGAAAGTGAAAGAAAATGTGCTTCAATCTTTCCTCAAGTTCATCAGTTTTTTCCTTGAGAGATGGAGAGTATTTTTCATCATGAATCCTTTGGAATTGTCATGTATCACGATATCAATGAGAGCAGCCATATCTTTCACAGTTGATTATCATTACAATATTGCTGTTACTGTGTACAGTGTTCTAGTTCTGCTCACTTTGTTTTGCATCACCTCTTAAGTCTTCCTAAGTTTTTCTGAAACTATCTCCTTCATTTTGCACAATACAATAACATTCTATCACAATTATATATCAGAACTTGTTTAGCCATTCCCCAATGGAAGGGCATCCCCTCAGTTTCCAATTCTTCGCTGCCACAAAAAGAACTGCTAGAAATACTTTTGTACATATATATTTCTTTTCCTTTTTCTTTAATCTCTTTGGCTACTGACCTCATAGAGTTTTCACTGGTTCAAAGGGTATACACAATTTTATAGCCTTATAGATCCAAATTGTTCTTCAGAATGATTAGAAGTTAATAATTCCATCAACAGTGCATCAGTGTACCTCTTCTTTCACATCCCCTCCAGCATTTGTCATTTTCCTTTTTCTGTCATCTTAGCCAATTTGACTGATGTGACATGGCACATAATAATCATCTCAAGGTACATTTCTCTAATTATTAGTGACTTAGAGAATTTTTTCATACAACATTTTTTGGCTTTCTTTTATTTTTCTTCAATTACATGAAAAACAATTTTTTTGCCATTGTTTTATAATATATATGATTTAAATTCCCTCCCTCCCTTCCATGCCTTGTTCTGAGGTCAGATATATACACCAGTGTTATCATGCAAATATCTATATTTCCATATTCCCCATGCTGTGACAGAAGACATTTGTCACACATACAGTAAAAAACTCATGAAGGAAATAAAGTGAAAGATGGCATGCTTTGATCTGCAATTGGATTCCAACAGTTCTTTCTATAGCTTTGAATAACATTTTTTTATCATGAGTCTTTTGGAGTTATTTTGGAACCTTGTTTGGCTGATAATAGTTTAGCCCTTCATAGGGTCATAGTACAATATAACTGTTACTATATATATTGTTCTCCTTGTTCTGTTCAGTTCATTTTGCATCAGTTCAAGTGTCATTCCAAGTTTTTCCGAACTCATCCTGTTCATTTCTTATGGTACAATAGAATTCCATTATAACAATGTACCACAACTTTTTTAGCCATTACCAACTTGATGGACACCCCTTTGGTTTCCAGTTCTTTGCCACTACAAAGAGAGAGCTAAAAATATTTTTGTGTAAATAGGTCTTTTCCCCAAATCTCTGGTCTCTTTGGGATACAGACACAGTAGTGGTATTGCTTGGTTAAAGGGTATGCATAGTTTTATGGTCCTTGGGGAAGAATCTTATATTGCTCTCCAGATTTGTTGTATCAGTTCACAGTTCCACCAGCAGTGCATCACTATCCCAATTTTCCCACATTTTCTCCAACACATCAATTTCCTTTTTGGTCATATTAACCAGTTGGATAGGTGTGAGGTAATATCTCAGAGTTGTTTTAATTTGCATTTCTCCAATCAATAATGACTTGGAGCATTTCCTCATATAACTATAGATAATTTCTTCTTCTCTGAGAACTGCCTGTTCATATCCTTTGACTATTTGTCAGTTGTGAAATGCTTTGTATTCTTATAAATTTGACTCCATTCTCTATATATTTGTGAAATGAGGCCTTTGTCAGGGACACTTGCTATAACATTTTTCCCCCAATTTGTTTGATTCCCTTCTAATCTTGGTTGCATCCGTTTTATTTATGCAAAAACCTTTTCAATTTGATGTAATCAAAATGATCTATTTCATTTTTCATCATGTTCTCTATGTCTTGTTTGGTCATAAATTTTTCTTTTATCTATAAGTCTGACAGGCAAACTTTTCTGTGTCCCTCAAGTTTGTTTAGGATATCATCCTTTATTTCCAGATCAAGTATCCATTTTGACTTTATCTTGGTGTTGTAAGGGAGAAAAAGGGGTTGTATGGGTTCAATATACTAAAAGGTGGTCGCCAGAGGATTGAACTATTATCAATCCTCAATTAAGAATAATCTCAAGTCAAAATTGACTTTTATAGAAGTTTATTTACAATTAGGAAGGTTGAAGGTAGGGAAATTGAGAGAGAGAAACTCTGGCCTGGACCAGGTAAGAATTTAGAGGCCCAGCAGAGGGGCACAGAGGTTAATTTAACAAGGCTTCTAGCCACAAGGCCTTTTTATAATTAGAGAGGCAAGAAAGGCCTCCCTGAGGGTAGAGCCTCCAGAAACGCCAAGAGAGGAGAAAGAGAGTCAGCCTAACTTACCCACATGATAATTCAAAGGGAAGCAGTCAGAGGTCCCACCAGAGTCTCAGCATTCCAACACTCCTCCATGAACCAGAAGAGGTCCTCACCAGATGCTGTCTTCCACCGAAGACCTCCGCTGACTGAGGACCTTCTCCTTTTAAAGGGGTCACTTATGTGTCACTTTCTGTTCCTCCCTCCTAATTTGCATGTCCAATCACAATAACGATTCTCATAGTACTGCCTAGGAGGCAGTCAGTTGACTCTAGCACACTTGGGTTATGGACCTCCCAGAATTAGAGATGTTCTCACCTTTGGTGATTAAATGGGCAGTGTAGACTTAATCTAATTATCCGGTGTATGGTGTGAGATGCTGGTCTAGGCATAGTTTCAGCCATACCTTTTTCTAGTTTTCCCATCAGTTTTTGTCATATAGTGAGTTCCTCTCCCAAAAGTTTAGATCTTTGGGTTTATTGAACATTGGGTTTTTATGGCTACCAACTACTGTGTGCTGATCTCCTAACCTAATCCATTGATCCACTGCTCTATTTCTTAGCCAGTACCAAATTGTTTTGATGATTAGTACTTTATAGTATAGTTGAAATTTGGTATGGCTAGACTTCCTTCCTTAATATTTTTTTCATTAATTCCCTTGATATTCTTGACTTTTTGTTCTTCATTATGAATTTTGTTATTATTTTTCCTAGTTCTTGAAAATAATTTTGGGGTAGTTTGATTAGAATGGGACTGAATAGGTAAATTAATTTATGAATGGATTATCCTTTGTATGGACTATCCTTTGTATTCTATGGCTCTGCCTACCCATGAGCAATTAGTATTTTTCCAATTGTTTAGGCTTCATATGACTATTAACTATTAATATCTTTGGTTTCTTCTTCTGAAAAGACTGAACAGCAACAAATTGTAGGCCTCCTTCCTTCTCTTTTTTTTCTCATTGATTCTTTCAATAGCCTTGACCTTTTCTTTCTCCAAATGGATTTTATTTTTTTTATACCTCTTAAAATAATTCTTTGGCAGTTTGATTGGCATATGAACAAACAAATTAATTTAGGTAATTAATTAGTTAAGTTCATTTAGATCCTTTTTAATATATTGGCTTATAATCCATGAACACTTAACTATTTCTCCAATTATTTAGATGTCTTTATTTGTGTGAAAAATGTTTCATAATTGTGTTCACATAGCTCTTGTGTGTGTCTTGGAAGATTGACTCCCAAACATTTTATAATGTCTGCAGTTATTTTAAAGGATAATTTACTTTTTATCTCTTTCTACTGAGATTTATTATTAACATACAGAAATGAGGATGATTTGTGTGAGTTTATTTTATATCCTGAAACTTTGCTAAAGTTGTTAATTTAAATTACAACTCAATAAGCCCACTGCTTGAGTGCATGTGTATATGTGTAACTGTTTACTCAACAAATGGTAATATCTTGATCACAGACCATGAGTGACCATTATTAAAGGTCATCCACTGTCTTTTGCCTCAGTGATGGTTCTGGGTATAATAATGCCCTCTCTGTTTTTAGTTATACTGCCTTTATAGCACTCCTGCTAAGGCTATTCCTCAAAATAAAACATGTATATTAAAAACTGTGGTGAGAGAGAATGGAGTGGCTATTCAAGTTCAAGGTTAATTTGTGAGTCTATCCTCCCAAAACTATAGTTTAGGACCCCTATCAAGGTAGCCTTTAATACTACACTAGTAAATACAATTTGTTCAAAACAATAAAATTTACTAAGATGGCATAATAAGAGAAGTAGCTAAAAATGCCATTCCTCTTATAATCTAGGGCAGTAATGGGCAAACTTTTTAAAGAGGGGGCCAAAGGAAAGGAAATGCTCATCTATCCATCTGTTTATAAGGCAACTCTTTGGAAGTTTCATTGTATTGTATCCTACTCATTATATTCGTCAGATTAGGAATAATGTCCTGTGGCTGGATAGAACATTTCAGGGGGCTGAATTAGTTTGCCCATCACTGATCTAGGTGATGGGCAAACTTTTCCACAATACACATACCATCAGTTGGAAGAGTAGATGCATATATAGAGTACACTGGCAGTGAGATATACAGATAGCTGAAGCAATCATTCCTCTGGTAATCCTTTGCCTTATTTTGGTGTCCTTATACATCTCTGTGGGTGCATCATCTCTGCTGGCCTGGTCACTCTGCTCTGCAACAAAGTCAGCCCAACAAAGAAGCCCTTAGAAGTGAGGGTGCTTAGGACCCCAAGTACAAAGTACAAAGGCGGCTTTGAACTTGGAACATGGTGGGACTATATTATAAAGGAAATGAGCTAAGCTTTTACCTAATCCCCCTCCTATTCCCAGAGACTTGAGGTGGCATGCATGGGGGGAGATTATGCACACAGGTGTGGGAAATGTTTGTATGTTTGTTCTTTCAATACCTTTGAAGTAAATATTCCTTTGTAAAAGCTAATCTGACTAGTAAGTGGTTAAATGGAACTGGGATACAGAGGCCCCATAAAATTTGGGAAGTCCCATTACAGGAGTCGGGAGACAATGACAGAGAGACTAAATATCCTCAAATTCTCCTGAGAGTACCAGAGAACCCTGGCGGAAGGATGAAATGCAACATATCTGGCCCTCAGGCAATTGAAGTGAAACAAATGACTTAAAAATTCAAATGGGATAATATTTATAAAAATGTTCAGCCTGGTAGATATTTAATAAATGTTTCTTCCATTTTCTTTCCTTACAAAAGGATTTTATACTTGATCCTGAGAGTAATCAGGAGCCATAGAATTGACCAAATAGGCAGATGAAGAGGGTTGAAAGGATCAGTTAGGAAGGTGTAAAAAGATGGTTTTGCTGAAGTGACAGCCATAAATGGAGTGGAGCAATTTCAGTTTTTATTCAAGTGTCAGCATCTGGGATGGTGCTACTTCTCTGCTGACCCAGTGAGTACTTTCTCCTGCTTCATTCTTTAAAGTTAAAGGCTGGCCCCTGTACCCAGTGACACTAGCAAGAATATGACCCTGAAAGAGGATGAAGGATTGCCATTGTTAGTGTTGAGTTTCAAAGAGTTTAAGAATCACTTACCCAAGGTTACCTGGGTTGTAAGCATCAGAAGTGGGATTTGAATCCAAGTTCTCTGATTACACTGCCTTCTTGTATTCTCTTCATTTGCTTTCATGGCATTACTCTCCCGATTCCTCTCATCTTTCTAACCATTCTTTGATTCATTTATCACTACCTCTTCTTCAAATTGCCTCTAAATTATATTAATCTTTAAAGTTCTGTAATAATTAAAATTAAATCATGAGACTGTCAGGTCACTGATTGATGACATCAAACAAATCAACATTCCCTTCCCACAGTTCTGACTCTTCTTTTTCCTATCAATCAAAAAGTATTTGTAGGGGGCGGCTGGGTAGCTCAGTGGAGTGAGAGTCAGGCCTAGAGACGGGAGGTCCTAGGTTCAAACCCGGCCTCAGCCACTTCCCAGTTGTGTGACCCTGGGCAAGTCACTTGACCCCCATTGCCCACCCTTACCAATCTTCCACCTATGAGACAATACACCAAAGTACAAGGGTTTAAAAAAAAAAAAAATTAAAAAAAAAAAAAAAGTATTTGTTAAATTCCTACTATGTGTCAGGCATTGGTGCTATGAATACAAAGACAGAAGCAAAATAGCCCCTACCCTCAAAGAGCTGACCTTTTATAGAGGGAAGCAACATCACATATAAATACATATAAAATAAAAAAATAAATACATATAAAATAAAATCCCATTTTGGTTTTGTTTGGGTTTGCTTTTGTTGGGATTAAGGGAGGAAAGGCATCAAGATCTGTTGGAATAAGGAATGACCTCATACAGCAGAAGGTTAGCATTGACCTGAGTCTTCAATTAGGGGTTTTAAGAGGCAGAAAGGAGGAAATAGTGCATTCCAGGCACAAAGGACAGCCATTGAAAAGGTAGAGACAGCAGGTGAAGTATCATGTTTAAGAAACAGCAAGAAGGCCAGTTAGGCGCACCATAAGGTGCATAGAGGGAAGTACTATGTTACAGTTAGAGCCAAGATGGGGAGATGTTTAAATGCCAAACATAGGATCATATTTGGTCTTAGAGGTAATAGGGAATCCACCCGGTTTTTATTGACTGGGGAGTGACCTGGCCAGACCTGTGCTTTAGGAAAATTACTTCGGTAGCTGTGTAGAAGATGAATTGGAATGGGAAGACATCTGAGGCAGGGAGGCCAATTAGGAATTGCAAAGCTATTCCAATACTTCAGGGGAGAGGTGATTCAGGACTGAATTAAGATGATAGGCATGTGAACAGAGAGCAAGGGGAAGACAGGAAAGAAGAAAGGAAAGGGGTAAAGAAGCAAAAAGACTCAGTAATTGATCAGGTATATAAAATGAGTCAGAGCAAAGAATCAGAGATGACAGTGAAGATGCAAAGCTGGATGGCTGGAAGGATGATGATGCTTTGATAGAAATATGGAAGTTTGGAAGTGGGGAAGGGCTTGGGAGAAAATAAAATGAGTTGTTTTGGATGTATAGCCTAAAAGGACATTCAGTTTAAAATGACTAACAGGCAATTGGTGGTGAGGGCCTGGAACCTAATAAAGAGATTAGGTGTGAATGTGAATATATATCTGAGAGTCATCTGCATAGAAAGGATTATAATGAAACCCATAGGAGATACTGAGTCTGCTGAAAGAGAGAGTATAGAAGGGTAAGAGAAAGTCTGGGACAAATCCTTAGGTATACCCACAGTCAAGGTACACAATACAGATGATGAATCAGTAAAAGAGAATGAGAGGGAGTAGTCTGAGAGATAAGAATAGGAGCAAGAAAAAGCATTGTCACAAACATTCCTAGAGGAGAGAATATTCAGGAGAGGGTAGACAACAAGGTCAAATGATGCACTGAGGTCTTTTCTCTGGCAAATTCATCTAGGTGCAAATAACTCATTAATCTATAATCTTCATTCACTTCTTTCCAGAAAACCACATTTTCTTTTGCCTAGTGGAGATCTCTCAGAACCAGTATCAAATTCAGAATGATCAAAACGAAACTTATTTCCTCTAAAACCTCTAAAACCTATTTTCCTTCTTACTTTCCAATTTCTGTCAGTTGTGCCATCATATATCTAGGCATACATGCTTAAAACCTTGGTATTATCTTTTATTCTTCCCTCTCCCTCAACCACTATATCCAATTAATTTCCAATTTGATCCAATTCAACAGATACTTATTAAACATCTATTTGTGAGACATTGTCAATCCTGGGGATACAAAGACAAAAGTGAAAAATGCTTCCTGCCCTCAAGAAGCTTACTTCTGGTTCTTTGACAATTTCTGTTAATCCTATTTTCCCAATATCTCTTGCATCTGTCATTTTCTTTATTCTAGCTGTCACCAGTCTAGAATAGGCCATGATTACCACTTACCTGATATCATAATAGCCACTTAATTGGTCTTTCTACTTCCAGCCTCTGATCCTTTCATCTTCTAATTTTTCACATTGCTACTTGGTTAATTTTCCTTATGTACTGGTTTGGCTATACATTCATTAAAAGTAGCATACATTTATCACATACTTACTGGGGAGATGGGTACCTAAATAACTTTCTTTTTTCCCCTACTATTTTGCTTTTTTATTTTCCTTCAGCAATTTAATATTGGTTATACCTATGCTATCATACAAAATATATTTCCATATTTGTCATGTTGTGGAAGAAGACACATGTATAAAAAAAACTTATGGAGAAAATAAAGTGAAACACAGTATGCTTTTCTCTAGATATAGATAGCATTTTTTTTTGTCATGAGTCCTTTGAGATTGTCTTGGATCACTGTGTTGCTGAGAATAGCTAAATCGCTGACAGTTGTTCATGGTACAGGATTGTTGTTACTGTGTATAATGTTCTGCTGGTTCTGCTCACAGCTCTGCATCGGTTCATGTAGGTCTTTCTAGGTTTTCTGAAATCATTCTGCTCATCATTTCATATAGCACAATAGTATTCCGTTACAGTCATATATCACAACTTGTTCAGCCATTCCCCCAATTGATGAGCATCTCCTCACTTTTCAATTCTTTACTACAACAAAAAGAGCCGCTTAAATAACTGTTTCAAGAGTGAGATAAGTACAAAGAAAACTGAAGTACTATGAAAAGTGTAAATCTGCTCAAAACTTTCCAGTGGTTACTTATTATTGATAAACCTTCGTTGCTTGGCCTTGTACAATGTGCTATCACTTTACCTGTCCAGATTTTTCTCATGTTATACTCTATATAATAGCCAAATCAGACTCCTAGTTGCCCATGATATATACGTATCCATGCCCATCACCATTTATTCTTGTCACACAGGCATCAGAAAGATATGCTCAAATACAGATTTAGACATTTACTAGCTGTGTGACCTTGAGCAAGGTGCTTAACCTGTTTACCTCAGTTTCCTCAACTGTCAGATGGGGATAATAACAGCAATTAGCATCTCCCAGAGTTGTAAGAATCAAATAAAAAAACATTTGCAAATCTCTTGGCACATAGCAGGCTCTATATAAATGCTAGCTGTTGTTATTGTTATTGTTGTTGTTGTTGTTATTGTTGTTGTAGTACTAAGCCTAGAAGTTTATGCCCCATTGCCACATCTCCACCCGTCGAACTACTGCCCATCCTATAAAGCTTAACTTAGGTATAAGGCTCTCCTTGATACATTCCTAAACATCTTAGTCAGTAATGATTTTTGATAACCTTGAACTTCTAATGGAACTCAGTGGGTACCACTCATATATCTTTCCAGTATTCTTCTGTATTATGGTTATTTGTATATATGTTACATCTGCCCTTTAGAGTGTGAGTTCCAAGATGACAGGGTCCATGTTTTATTCTTTATTTTTCCTTTGGCACCTAAAATATTTCTCTGAATATAGTAGCTGCTTAATCAACATTTGTTCAGATTACGGTTGAAAACATGAAAGAGCCATATTTGATAGTGTTGTCTCTACCAGCTTTATTTGTAGTACAGTGATCAAAAGAATATTTCTGTTAGTGGCCAGTAGGCAGTTCATTCAATAAGTCTTTATTGAGTGCCTGCTACATGCATAGCATTGCTGCTGCTTTGGTCACAGTGCTTGGCAATTGGCTCAAAATTCTGCCCATTGTGATGTGGGTGATGTGGCAACTCTAAATGTTCTGAAAGTGAGCCCCTTATACTCTGCTGTTGGGTATAGCAGTAGCAGTTGAGGTTTTTTTTTAGATTAGTCTTTTTTTACCCAGCCTGTTCAGAGTCAGAATTGAAATACAGTTTAGGGAACGCTATACTTGGCTTATAAAATGGCATAAGCCTTTCATTATGTGTGTGTTTTGCCAGCCCATCGTGTGATAGGAGGGTGGACAAAATTGATTCCTGTGTTCAAAAGAAGGGTCAACTTGAAGAAAAGGTAAAAATGACTGTTTTACACTGTGAGAATCCTAAAAATTGACTTTAAAAGTTAGAGTTTGGGCTATGGAATGTAGTGACATTGCTATGAGGTGGTATCTTATGAAAAATGGAGAGAGAAAAATAAGTTTAAGTATAAAATTAATCTTATTTTCTTTTACCCAGAACAAGGAAGGGGAAAGATAAGGTTATCAAGGGTCTTCTTACTATTAAGGAAATGAGGTTATGACTAAGCCTCATAAATAATGTTGTCTATTCTTTGAAACTACCAATGTTTTTGCAGACAAAGGTAAGGAGATGATGAATCAAAGGATCTTAAAATATATCAGGGTCTTTACAGCTTCCCTACATTGCACTTATACCAATATTTTCTCTGGAGGTGTCTAAACGGGGTTTTGCTATTCTTTAAGTTCCAACTACTAAAATCCAGAACACCATTAGCTGGAATGTAGGTGTGTTAGATTTGGATTTTGCATTTTTAATAATTCATTCATTCATTTTGAAAAAAAAAAGAAATAAAACAAAAATTTTCAAAAGCTGTTAGCATCTTCCTCAAATGAGTTGTGAAGATCAAGTGAAAAATGGCTTGTAAAGACCTTTGCAAATCTTCAAGTAATGTGTAAATATAAATTATTATTAAGATTTATATATGGAGAGGTGGCATGGAATAGTAGCTAGAAGGCTGGCCTAGAATCCAGGAAGATCTGGGTTTCAATCTTGCCTCTGATTTACAAGCTGTGTGACCCTGGACAAGTCATTTAACTATTCAGTGCTCTAGGCATCTCTCTTGGGAGTTGCACAGAAAGTACTTGTCTGCTTAATGAAATGAAGAGATCCAGTCTTCCTCTCTATATGTGAAATACCACCTTAGAGGACAATGCATTTGTCTTATGAATGTATTATCGACCTAGATCTTAACACACTGTGGGCAATCAATAAGTATTAAACAATAACTTTTAGTCAGATAATCTTCATTTCTTTTCCCTTAGAGAAGAATATTTGTACTGTTCTTATCCCTCTTTTTCTACTCTTACCCGGCAAGCCCCAGTGATCTCTAGCTAATTTGAAAAGTGTACCTCCAAGTAACTTGATTATAATTTTGCAAAAATAAGGGAGAATTTGGTCATTTTTTCCCTAAAAGTTAGTGGAAAATTTTATTAACCAGCATTTAATTCCACTAAGGATACTCCAAGGCTCTTAATTTTCCAGCAACCTTTGATATTTTTACCAGGCATCTGAATATAGATTTTCTTTTTCCTTGTCCTGATATGGAGGTCTCACTGGGGCAGGGCAGCTTTCACATTTCCTTCATCTCATCATCCAGGAGCTATTTATCCACGTTTTTTCCACTCCCTTCCCCCTCCATAAATGCTTGTACAGCCCCCACACATTCAGGAACATTTATTCCAGTAAAGATAGTCACACTTAGGGTTTATTCTAAGACTAAATCTGTGGTGCCCAGTGACTAAGGGCTTCAGCATGCATATTACTTCTACTATTTACCTCCTATCTCAGTTCCTTAACTCCTTTTTTTCTTCAATCCTTCTTATGATAGTTCAGCAACACACTATTGCCAGGCCACTCACTGACTTCTGAAACCTGACATTTGTTTTTTGTTTTCTCCTATCTACCCTAATGGTACAGAACTACTAAGCAGGAAGGAATGCAAAGAACTAGAAAAGTTCAAAGCAATTGAGGATCTGTCCATTCACACTGCCTGGCTCCATGCCAGTGGAGAACCTGGAGCAGTTGAAAATATTTATCAAGTTTTAACCCTTTTTAGCTAAGTTTAGGAAAAAAATTTTCTTTGGCATAATGTTTGAGTCAACAGCAACCAAAAATGCTTGTGAGAAATGCTTTTTATGTGTTCAGATCTGCATGGCGAATGTTTCAGTAAAGGATTACGTTCCAATTTCCGTACTATTGTACATTGCTAAGCTGGTTATTTTCTGTGAGATTGCCAGATCTGGGCATTTCAGAGAAACCATTACTTAAAGAAGTAGCACTATTTAATGAAACCTCATGCCAGAAATTTAATTTGAATAAATTGGTCTGCATTTAAGTTAGAAAAGAATTTTTTCTGCTTTTCCATTATAAATGTGTTGAAATCACAACACCCAAAGCTGTGATCATATTTATATTCATTAAGAAAGGTGGAAATTTGAAAATTATAGTAAGACTACGGAAAGTAAGTTTTTGTAAAAAAGAACCTTATCAGTAATTTTCTTTTGCTTAAAAAATTGGTTAAAATATACATAAGAAAAAAGTTTGGTGAATAGTGTTTTCCAGTGTAAATAATGTAAAATATGAAGATAATTTGGACTGAACTAGTAGATCACTGTAGCTCAAGATAAAAGAAGTGAATAAAAAGGTTTTAAAATGGATTTAATTGTTGAAATTAAACTAGGGTACAGTTGCTCTGAAGAAAAGTGAAAAATGAGCAAAGTACATTTAAAAAAAAGTTCCAAGTAGTACAGGTTAGTGAAATACCAAAACTTTAGAAAATGTCATCAAGCATTAAATGACTAAAAAACTCTCACCAATTTGTGTAAAGAGGAGCATTTTAAATGCCAATCAGATTCTTCAATTAGTTTACAAATTATCTGAAGAAATAAACAAGTTGTATGCTATAGCAAAACTAGATATCTCATGAAAAGAAGTAGAAAGTATGGTGCTGTCCATTTAAAATATTTTGACACTAATCTCATAAATTACAATTTCTAAACATGAGTATAATTACCTACCTTTCACTATAAATAGTTATTACAGGCACGATAATGACTTTAGTAGTATGTATGAGGAAAAAATCAATCTATTTACATAGTATATTTCATCTTTTCTTATAGATCTGTTAATTTATTTAAATTCTGAAACTGGAAGATGCTTGTTTGTTAAGAGCACTCTTTGCATTTTAAGTTTGTGTTGGAACATTCCCCACTTCTACCCCAGTTTAACCGTGAAATGAGGAATATGTAACTATATAATGTAAACCTGAAATGATAAATAGTATTTGTATACATGTATCTGTTCAATGGCTATCTAATAGATTAGGAACTTCTCTAATTGTTGTGTGAGGTTTTTAAAACGTGGCTGATAAAAACAGCATACAAGAATATTAAGGATCAAATGGGGGAGAGGTTTTATTTGACTATTTACTGGCAAAATTTCACTTTAGCAAAAGCAAAGATTGTTAATACCAGCCAATCTGTTTGGTAGTCACCCTCCTTCAAATTAGTTGCCTTCAGTTCAGTACTACTATGTATCTATGCTTTAGGAGGAGCACACCTTATTTATCCTTTCTAATGGAAGGCACTTGGGGTATTATCTAAATGCACAAGGAAGCACATGGTAAGCACCCAGTAATTATTTTTAAACATTTTGTACTCTACTTATCACTGAATTTCTTCCTTTGTGATAACTTAAAACATTTTTATACGCTGACCTGTGGACAGGTTTAAAAAATGCACCAAACGTTTCTGATAGTCTCAAGATAGATTACAAGAAAATGTTAATAGTTGCCAAATTTATGGTGTGGTCCCATTCCTGCGTAGAAATAGGCAGCACAGTTCTTGGGCCACTTAAACATTCTACAGAAAAAAGGGGGGAGGGAGGCAGGTTTTTCTGCAAGGGTTTTAAAATAAAAACCAAACACCTTGCTCTAATTCCCTTAATGTGGAATATTCCTACTCTGTTTTGCTTAAATGGATACATTTACTGCTAAAGGCTCACGAAGAAGGGAGCTGCACTTTAATTAATTCGTTTATCACCCACAGCACGGGTTTTCCATCAAAAGCACTATTTCGTCCACCGCTAATTTCAATACACTTTACAATCTCGGAGCCCCCGCCTAGTAGCTTTTCTGGATTTCAGCTCTTGAGTTTCAGGTCCTTGCACAACACCTAGGACGTGCAAAACTCTTTTTTCCCTCTAATCCCGAGAGAGAACAGTCCGAAGCAATCTGCCCCCGGCGTCTCCACCCCAAACGCTCTTTCCTCCCCCGGCCTGCCCCCCTTCTTCTTTCCCTCCCTCCTTTCCCGGGGCTCTACAATCTGTCAGAGAACTTGTGTACAAACTGCGCCGCTGGCCTGCGCGATGCTCCGCTCGTGGCCTGAGAGGGGTGCGGTCCCAGAGCGGGGAGGCGGGGCCCTTTCTTTCTTTCTTTTTTTTTTTAACAAGACTCTTCCCTCTCATAGGCTAGCCGCCCACGCAGGGCCGGCCCAGGAGCCTTCGGATAAGCCACTGGCCCCGCCAGTCAAGAGCCGAAGCCCCGCCTCCCTGGAGTAGGGTGAAATAGAGGCGGGCGTCATGTGTCAGTAGACAGCCGGGGCCAGGTACGGGCGTTTGCACCGTGGAGCCGTGGGAGCTGGAATCCCGGGGTGTGTTGTAGTGGGGTGGGGCGGCGGAGAAAGTGGCAGCCCGGAAGACGGGACTTCGGAGTTGAAGCTTTCCTCGAGTGGAAGACTTTGGGCTTGTTTGTTGTTGGGTGTTTGTTTTTTTTTGAACCGTTGCTGCTGCTGCTCGGCGGGAGCGCCCGGAGCCTCCCTCCCTCACCTCTTGGTGTGTCCCCCCCTCTCTTCCCCGCCCCCCCAACTTCTTAGCCGTCGCTGCGGGGTCGGCGCGGAGGCGGGGAGCGCGCTTCTTCCACAGCCTCTGCCCAACCAGCGAGCGAGCGAGCGGAGCGGCGGCTCGGTCCCCGGAGCTGCCCTGCGAGCAAGCGAGAATAGCCATGGCTACGAGGGTGCTGACCATGAGCGCCCGGCTGGGGCCGGTACCGCAGCAGCAGCAACAGCAGCCGCCCCAGGACGAGCCCGTGTTTGCCCAGCTCAAGCCCGTACTGGGAGCCGGGAACGCGGCCCGGGAAGCGGCGCTCTTCCCCGGGGAGGAGATGAAGCACCCGCACCACCATGCCCACCATCCCCAGCAGCCGCAGCAGCAGCAGCAGCAGCCGCCCCAGCAGCAGCAACAGCAGCAGCCCCAGCCTGGGAGCACCAGGCTCCCGGCCGAGGAGCTGGTCCAGGTAGGAAGAAGCGCGCTCTCTCGGGTGTGTCCCGCAGCAACTCTCTCCTTCAGGGTAGAGGGACAGTGGCGCTAGGGCGTGGAGGGAGGGGGGAGGGGGACCTCCGCCCTGTGCTTGGAGGTTCAGGGACCCGCTTTAGTTGGGGAAAAGTAGGGATGCCGTCCTACACCCACTAGTTGTGGAGTGAATCTGGGCGAAACTGTCTGGATGGGTTTAAAAAAGGTATGGGCGGGGGTGTCTATTTAACATGCGTCTCTATTTAGGGGGAAAAAAACAGTTAAAATCCCTTGATTTTTTTTTTCCCCCTCCCCCCCAAAAAAACAGACTCCAATCCTAAAATAAAAAAAAATATCTTGAAACCCTACCTGCCGGGGAGGGTTGGCTTTTGGAACGGTTTTCCCTACCTTGTAAAGTGAAGTCGAAATGCGAAATTGGTTGTTGCTCTCCTCAGGAGACTTAAAGCATAATAAACCTTGGCTTCCTTAACCTGTCCTAGTACTCTCGTGGTGGGGCTGTGGTCGGGAAACGGGGAGAATGGTGAGGTTGCTGCTTGTGTGGACCGAGTTCCTTCTTGGAGAGAAGGGACGAAAGAGACTGCCTGTGTATAAGAGAGTCTTTTTCTTGGAGTGTGCGCGCAAATTTCCTTTTGAATCAGTGTTGAAAGCTTGCAGTTGGCTTTGCACTTGCCTAGTAGCAGAATTAGAGCAACCGCCTGTTTTTCTCGCCCACGCAGAGAGTCATATAGCCCAGAAAAAACTTCCCGGGACTTTTAGCCTGTCCCGAAAAAAAAGTTGGAAACATACCCACATGCAAACAGCTGGAAGAGCTAAAATCAGAAACCACTAACCACAACGTGAGCCTAGTGCACGAAAGGGTTTACTTTAGTTTTATTTCAAGATACTTTAATAGCCCCTTTTGGTGTATTGTGCACTTGACCACACAACCTTCTACTTGGTGGGGAAAGATTGTTGTAATGTCACAGGTTAGTTAGATGGTAATGCCATTTTTAAGTGATGTGGCTCGCATGACATGTTAATTTTTATTTTTAAATGGAGACTAGTCCGGGAAATCCAGTATACATCCACAATAAGTGAATCAAGTTCAGAAATGAAACTCCTTGTGAAATAACGCAGGACTAGAAAATGACTCCCTAATCTTGTGATTAACATAGCTGGTTTGTGAGTCTGAGCGATCTATCCATTCAGGAGTTAGTGTGTGTGTGGGGGAGATGTTAGGGCTACTAAAGGAATATGTTATGGCTGGACTTTTTTTACAGAGTAAGGGGGAATGTAGCATTTGTCCACTGAAGAGTACATGATAAATGTTTTGCTGATGACTGTCCTGGTAATGTATCAGGCTTTATCCACCCACGGACTCCTTAGCACCACTATACCAAGGGAATGATTTTCCTCCCCTAGGTCATTAAAGATCTGTTTAAGATAGGGACGTGAATAGGAACATTTCATTATCATATTAACCAATTACTGGTTCTGTTGATAAAAATAAATGTTTAATCAAATGTTTTGTTCAAGGTCATGGGGGGTGGGGAAACATTGTGTTTAAGTTTTCATTAAAATGTTAAAAGTCAAGTGACTGGAATATCCAAGGTGTATGTTTTGTTTTAGATGTTTTAATTTTTTAACAATTAAGGAAAATAGCCTTTTAAAGATAATAATTTATTGAGGTTTACATAACTTATTTTTAAAAAGATCTTTTAGCATATTCTGATGAATGGAAGACATAATACAATATTATCGAAATACAGTGCTTTAATTGTTATTAACTAATAGGACAAAAATCATGTGCTTTTTATGGGTAATGTTTTATTGCATCAGAAAGGAATGATATTTTTGCTCTTGCTTCCTTTTTTCTTGTCTCCCTCTAGTTTTTTTGTTTGGGGTCAGTTTTTTTTTTAATTGGGTGGTGGTGCAATTTTCAGTCTCTGAACTAATTATGAAAGACAGAATGGCCAGAGTAAATGTCTTGCTATATTTATAGCTCACAGGGAGATTTACACTAATGTGCTTTACAGGAATAGTCAGGGGTTTGTGTTGGGGTTTGTATCCCCTCCATCCTCCAAGTTAATAACGTTTTATTTCTCTCTTCAGAAATGAATAAAAATAGGTGGGTTTTGTGTGTTTGAATTTTTTTAGACGAGATGTGAAATGGAGAAGTATCTGACACCTCAGCTTCCGCCAGTTACTATCATCCCAGAGCATAAGAAGTACAGGAGAGACAGTGCCTCAGTGGTAGACCAGTTCTTCACGGACAGTGAAGGGTTACCTTACAGTATCAACATGAATGTCTTCCTTCCTGACATCACCCACCTGAGAACTGGCTTGTACAAAACTCAGAGACCCTGCGTAACCCACATCAAGACAGAACCTGTGACCATTTTCAGCCACCAGAGTGAAACTACTGCCCCTGCCCCAGCCCCTACCCAGGCTCTCCCTGAGTTTACCAGTATATTCAGCTCGCACCAGTCGGCAACTCCAGATGTGAACAACATTTTCATCAAGCAAGAACTTCCCACACCAGATCTTCACCTTTCTGTCACTCCCCAGCAGGGTCAGTTGTACCAACTTTTGAGTTCACCGGATTTAGATATGCCCAGTTCTACAAACCAGACAGCAGTAATGGACACACTTAATGTCTCCATGCCAGCAGCCATGGCAGGCCTTAATACACTCACCTCAGCTGTTCCACAGACTGCAATGAAGCAATTCCAGGGGATGCCCCCCTGCACATACACAATGCCAAATCAGTTTCTTCCACAACAGGCCACTTACTTCCCCCCTTCTCCACCAAGTTCAGAGCCTGGAAGTCCAGACAGACAAGCAGAGATGTTGCAGAATTTAACACCCCCTCCTTCCTACGCTGCTACAATTGCTTCTAAACTGGCAATTCACAATCCAAATTTACCAGCCACCTTGCCGATTAATTCACCGAACATACAAACAGTCAGATACAATAGAAGGAGTAACCCAGATCTAGAGAAAAGACGAATCCACTACTGTGATTATCCTGGTAAGTCATCTTGCCTGCTAGAGCACCAACCATCCTGCATTTTTGTGACTCTTTTAATCTTCGATTTTAAGATTAAAGCTTAGGAAACATATCGCCTTTCAATAATAAGATCAAACCTCCCTTTTTTAATTCTTTTATAAAATTTGGTATCCAAAGACTTATAAACTGCTAATAATAGGGTTACTGACATGAAAAAGTTGGGGGAAAAATACATTTATAGACTTAAACCTCTTTTTAAAAAAACAAACTTTTAAGTTTAGAGAAATAATATGAAGCATTATATGTGGAAAAAGTGGGGCTCTTAAATTAGTACTTTTGACAATTTAGTAGTAGTTACTGAAAACTTTTCAGATTTCAATTTCAATTTTATCTTATTTACCAAAACTCTGCATGTGTAATGTGTATGTACACTACAGAGTCATACATGGGAGTCAATATGGGAAAATTTTCCCTTATCACCTATGCAGGTACACCTTGTTTCCACTCCATACAAGCACTGAAAATATGGTATACTTGTATGCTCTACATTGGAAGTTGACAACATATTTTTGAAATATAAAGTATTTTTCATTTAGAGTTAAATTTCACTTGTAGTTATTTGATTCTTCTTTGCACATATTTTAACCTCAGACTTTGGAGGGACATTTGGGTGGTTGAAAGGGAAAGCAAGACCTCCTTGGCCTCATTTCTTGGCTTTTAAAGAAATCTATTGTTAATGGTTTCTAATGGGATTCTAATAGTGTTATTTTGTAACTATACATATGTGATCCTAAATATGAAGTGACCACCATAATGTAGGTTTGGACAAGTCGCTGACATAAAGAGAGTTTTTGCCTATAATACAAGGTACAATTTATTTACTTTGGTACATGATATGGCATGACAAATGCTGAGTGAAGAAATAAATGTAGACATACGGAAAATTACAGTGATCTTGGGTAATAATAACTAAGATGTTAATTCTAGAAGACACTTAAGATTTCAAAAAATTCAAGGCTGTAAGTCATTGAAGGTATGTAATACTAATCTGAAGTATCTGTTGGAATAACAAACACAGAATTTTCCAGTTGTAACTGGGTTCCTAGGTCTGTTTTTCTTATACTAAAGCAATATATAGGAAAAGGCTCCTAATAATGTTTTGACTAATGTACTTTAATAAAAATTCTTATTTTAAATGTGAAGCTTTAAATATTTAACACAAGTAGTTTTGACGTTAAAATAAGATTTTAAAAATTGAATCACCAAACTTTCAAAAGGATCTACAAAATGACAAGCTATTCTTCCTCTCTCCTTTCTTATTGTAGGCTGCACAAAAGTTTATACAAAGTCTTCCCATTTAAAAGCTCACCTGAGGACTCATACTGGTATGTAATTTTCTAGTTAATTCTGGGAGTTGTGTAAATATTGTAAGAGGTATTCACCCTTTTAAAAGCCCAAACCTGTTTGATCTCTTCTTTCTGCTGTCAACTTTATTTTTTTTTTTTAATGGCCTACCTTTTCAGTATGGACTTGGCTCAAGCCTCCAGTTAAGTTAAAACATCTAGGACAGTATGGTTCCAGAATGGAGACAGTCTGAATAGAAGAGATGGTTCTGTCATTTGGCTCTCAATTCCTCAAAAATGCAAAGTGATTTTTACTAATGGATTACAAAACCTCAATGGCACATGTTATTTCAGGTTTAAAGCTCTCATTTTTTAAAAAACATAACTTTCCTCTTTGGGAAATGATTTGTCTGGTGAACTATCACCACATTGCTAAACTTTTTTTTTACTTTTTGTAGTTTTTTAAATATAATTGCTGAACTGATATTTTTATATTTCACCTTGTTCAGTTAAGCTAAAAATAATCCATATTTAAGTGCATCTACTCAGAAGGTGGGGCTAAAATATTAATATAAGTGGTCAGGAATTGGTGAGAGTTTGCATGAATTTCATTTTTATTTTATTTTATTTTCGATGTGTTGGGAGAAAATTTGAGACAACTCCGTGTCAGGAAAGTAGAACTTACATATATATATTTAGAACCTTTAAAAATAAAAGTATTTTTATATAAAATGCATACCTCTTACCACTTTTTAATTCTTAAAACTGGAACATTGATATTATTTTTTAGTAGTACTATAATAGTCAATGCTAAAGTATATATTTAATAGTTAAGTACTATTGATAGTGTATAATGTATATTTAAATATATAGATATGTGTATATAGGTTTAAAAGAACCTAGAGAAAATTGGGGTAGATATAGTCTGAATAATATGATATTACCTGGAGTTAAAAGAAGTAGTTTGTTAATATAAGCAATGACCTAGCAAAATGTATTATTCTGTCATTGCTATGGAAACCAGAGTATTCAACAGTTACTTTGAATGGTTTGTTGAATTTGTGTAAAGACTTGAATCACCCCAGGCTAGATGTTACTATGGAAATTGAGTTTTGATAAATGAAGTAGTTATCTCTAACTGCTGCATTAAAAAAAAGTAAAAGCATTTGAACAAAGGTCAGTGCTTGAACAGACTTAGGAATGGATTTGCAGACATTTTGTACCTGTAGTAGGAGCTATGACTTGATAGTGCAGAGATGATCAGTACTACTTAATAGAACATTAAGCATTATGTTTATAATAGATTAGATATTTTTATTCAGACGTCCTTGTCCTTTCGATTGATGAATTTTGAAAAAGAAATGAAGGGACAATCTTCATTGTCACTTAAATAGCAAGTTGTTTTGGCTGACACTAGATACAAATATGACTTGTTGATGGAATAACTAACAACCTTGGAGATACCATTTAATGATTATTAAGCACCTAGGATAGAAGGATAAAAATAAGTTATCCTTTAAAGAAATTCTGTCTTTTTAAATCAAGAAAGTACTTGCTACCAAATTAGACAAGATAATGTTGAAGAAATAATATACATTATTAAAAAGAAGCTTAAGAGAAACCAAGGAAACAATACTCTCATGAGCTACATTTTCCATATGGAAATTCAAAATTAAGCCTTTTTTAATTTTTTGCCTTTGAAAGTCTTTAGTGTGGAAATAGGGAAAAAAGTTGGTATATATTTGAAGTCTTTCTAGTAAAGAAAGGTTGTAGTTAAATTGGTTATTACTATGTAATTATACTACAGAGTTGGAGCCAGTTATACATCTAAATAGCTTTTTACCCTGTCAAGATTTTTAGCACTCTTAGTTTAGTTCTGATCTCTCAAGAGTTTAGGAACCAATTGTTAGCATTTTGATAGAAAACTCTTTAACTGTAGATTTTACTTGGGGGACTATACTTTTAAAAAAACAAAACAAAATTTGTAAAAAGATTCTCCTGGTTTTGGTTAACTTTTCACTTCGCTAAAAAGTTTTTCCTACAACATCTAAAACAAGTGAGTGGGGCCATGTAATCCAGTTTAATAAAGTTTTGTTTGATAGTCTTTCAAATGCCTTGGGGAGGGCTCTAGCAGACTTGTTCATCTGGCTAAACCCGTTCTTCAGTAGTCATAGAGCACTGAAGTTGTTTTCTTCTTATTCTTAGTTCTTAGACAATGCCTTTTAAATTTGCCTGTGCTATCTTTTTGCATGTTCCCCACCCCCACTAGTTGTGTCAAAATACGTGTGCTTTAAGCAAGCCAAGGTACACTTTGTTTTTCTGAAAGGTTTGAATACATTGGTAATTTCAAAGTATTTTCACTCTTAGTAATTTGTTTTGTTTCCCACTTGCGCAGATTTACACGTTAGGACAGTTTGCTTAGAAATGTTCTTCTAAAAACCATAATTCACATTTTCTAATTTTTCTAAGATATCACAAAGCACTTTCTTCATATCATGAGAGAAAGATAATAGAAACATCATAGGACCCACTTTTTAAAATATGAGTATCCAAGGCTCAGAGAGGTTAGGCCTGTAGTTTCCTTTTGATCCTGTTTTATTTTGTATTAAATGTTTAAAAACATTCTCAGGGGTCCATAGTCTTTACTAGACTTCCCTAAGGTTCATGATACCCCGCCCCCCAAAAAAAGATTAAGAAACCCCAATCTGTAGGTATCCATGTCAGAAGTGTATTTATTTCATCATGTTAAAAGTGTAAGCATTCTACTAACATTTTTTTCTTATTCCTTCCATTAACAGCTGTGTGTACATTCCCTTGTTAGTCTAAAATTTCACTACCAAAGCACCCTTTTAATGTCACATGCCCTTGGCTTTTCATATTTATTTTTTCTCCTTTTGGCTTTTGTTATCCACCTAACGTGTTGTCATAAATGACTATAAACGGAAGAGACTCTTAAGTTTTTGCATTATCAGAAATCACTGTAAGCAGCTGGATGCTTAAGGTGTACATGAACTCATTGACTTTTAATTTTCTGGGAAGATTTTAAAATGATATTTAGCTAAGTTAGCAAAGGGTTTAGGGCTGAAAATAATAAATCATGCTGTTTGGAAAGGACTTTTTGTTAGCTTAAAAGAAAATTAAAATTCTCTTATCAGCATTCTAGGCAAATACAGTAAGTTGAATGATTTCTTTTCCATTAGGGGTATTAGTTGGACAATGTTTCAAATACATTTTTGCAGGAAAAATGATTTAAAAACTTATACCTAATTTTTTCAGTTGCATGTCACATATATTTTGACCCTAAGCATGTTTCTTAGACACATGGAGATTTCATTAATTAAAAGTATAGCTAACTTTTAGAAATTTATTCCTATGGCATCTTGTATTTAGAGATGGGAAATTTATATTTGGTAACTTTTCCTGTATTTGAAGGTCATTTTTCCAGCAACCTCAGTGATCTAGAACATGGCCCAGAACCAGGAAACTAGCAATAAGGCCTTGAAAAGCAAAGTATGACACAAAGTTCATGTACTAACGACCATAATCTTATTTTCTTATAGCTTTTTTACTCTTACTGCAGATTAAAAGATATAAAACTCGAAAAAAGCATAAGTCAAGGCCGCCTTTTGTAAAAGCAAACAATTAACATATTTCTGTAGAACATCTACCCAATATATTGCTGTATTACAATGCATGTGTTGAACCAAAGTTTATTATTGCTGAATCACATTTATTTAAAAATTTCCCTTAATAATTACAAATATTTACCCCCTTTTACAAATAAGGAAACTGAGATTTATGAGTATATAGTTGGTTAAGTATCTAAAGAATTAATTTCTGCTTAGTCTGTGTTATATACACACATACATATAAGGATGAATGAATTACTTTTAAAGAAAATTTTCAAACTGAAATGGTCTAAAAATTTTTTATATCATTGAATTTTTTTAGTACCTGTGAAATTAAACTAACGGTTATCAAGAGATGGTTTCTGAGTTTACTCCATTGTATCTTTCTTTTCCAGATGTTTATGTATTTCTCCTTAGGGATTATCGTCCATTTAGATTTTTGTATTGGCGTTATTTTTGGATGGTGGCATAAGGAAGTGCTTTGGAAATGATACTCAATTCAATTCTGTGTTTTTAAGTTCCAGGCATTGGGCTAAGCAGACAAGAGAGTTCAGTTTTGTCAGGATATTTTTGTCCTGAACACTTTATAACACCCTCACCAATTTATTTATTTATTCATTCACTCATTTATCTATCAATTATTTACTTACCCACCCACCCATTTATTTATTTAGCCAATGGCCCTCTCATCTATTTATTTATTTATTTACTTATTTATGCATTCGATCATTTATTTGGCTTTAGCTAATGCAACAATTACAACTTTCTTATCGACTTCAAGTGTGGGATGAGAGGTCTAGGAGACTTAGAAAGTTATCTATAGGATATAGATTTCATTAAAAAATTGAGAATCCATAATGGATACAAAACAGGTTATCCTCAAGGTCCACCTCTTATACATACTATACTGGCTGTGTCTTGGGCAAATCACTTAACTTTAGTGTTTTAGGCTAATTTTCGAAGACTGTGTGGAAGAAAGTACTGATCTGCAGTGATAGGAGTTGGTCTTAATAGAAAATTGCCAACAGCATTGAAATTACTAGTTTAGATGCCCATTGCCTCCCAAAAAAGGAAGAGTGGAGTCTTTATATAAGAGGTAAAAAGATTCTTAAAGATGACCTTGAAAAAGCAGCCCTTTCTAGAAAGGAATAGATAAGATTTAAAGATAAGATGTTCACTAGTGTTCATATGACTATCATTAAAAGAACTTTCAAAAAGAGCTTTTGGAAAAGAATGAATAATTTGGTAACTTTTTAAAAAGTATATATTTAATATTTGACAATATAGGGATACCTTTTGAGTCAAGAAGACAGGGATACACTTAGCACAGTTCCTGGCACACAGTAGACACTAAATGTTGATGATTTATTTATTCATATAAGTTTGTATGACTGAGCAAGGCATTTAACTTCTTAGCATCTCCATCTAAATCTTAAGGATCTGAATTACAGATAGATGGTATCCATTAATAGACAGGAGATTATACACCTAATTTCATTATGTTGAGATTACAAATTGGGGCCAAGATTTCAGATATATGATCAAGAGTCATTAAGTGCAGTCTAAATATCTATAGCTTTTACATTTACATGATCTTTCTTTTTAAAGATTATTAATTATAGAAGTTTAAAAACTTTGCTTTAATAGGACATAAGCTAATAAAGAATACATTCATATTGGAAAGTAGTTAACAAGATACTTTGTTTTGGGATCATTTTATTAGAGGACAGAATGTTATCAAAGATTTAAGTATGTGTAGGATAATTTTTATCCTGAAGAAAAATAGCACTCTAGTCTAGCATATAATAGTTTTCTGTGTCAAGTATATCATTATCAGTGACAAAATTGGAATATTTATTTGACCGATCTTGGTAACTTCATTTCTATTCTTCCATCTTGTTTATTTATATTCTAGAATTTCTAATGAATGATTTAAGAACACATTAAAACCTTGTATTTTGAGAAGTGTTAAGTTGATGGAGTTAAGATATGATTAGGAGAAAAGTTTGACTATGCTGTAAATTCAAACCTTTCAAGGATGGGAAAGGAATCTTGTCAAGTAATAGGCTATTTACATAACACTAAGATTTACACATATTACTTTAGAAATACTTTTCCTATTTGTGAGGTAGGCAGTGACACTTGTCTTGACTCTTAGCACCCCTCCCCCCCAAATATCCATGCTAATATATACTTTTAAAAATCTAAATATGCAGTAATATATTCATTAGGCAACTGTATTCTAGCATCATACTTTGCCAGAAACTTTGTTACTAGAAGTAGAAAAACTATAGGAGATAGAACAATGATTCAGAATATAGATTTCCAGCTTAACTGTATCTTGGAAAGATACCTGTGGCTTGTTTCAAGGGACTCTCTTGCTTCTCTTGATACTATTAGGTCCCCAGAATTTAGGTAAACCTGGGGCTAAATACTCCTAGGAGTCCTTGATTTGTGAGGCTTAAATGTTCAAACTTTTCTTGTGACCAGAGTAATTTTAGACCAGAGCAAGATTTTATTATTATTTTTTTCACTTTTTGATCTCCATTGAACCCAGCGCATCTTCTTGCCCCACTTAATAAGATTATATACCTTCAGTAAGGCAAAGTCTGTAGATCAAAGAAAGGACATAATGCAATGCATTTTGAGCCAGAGGACCAACCTTTGTTCATTCTGTTCCTGCCTGTTACTTCTTTACCTTATGCAAGTCTTCTATGCCTCAGGTTTAAAAGATGAGGAAGTTGGAGTAGATGATCCCTAAGGTCCTGGCTTGAAATCTGTGATAATATGATTTTGTCTGTCTCTGACCTTCATACACACATAGTAAGGAGTTTTACATATGTTAAGTAGAATTTGTTTAGAAATAACTGGTTCACTTTATGAATTGGTC
This sequence comes from Gracilinanus agilis, assembly GCF_016433145.1. NCBI lineage: Eukaryota > Metazoa > Chordata > Mammalia > Didelphimorphia > Didelphidae > Gracilinanus > Gracilinanus agilis. The sequence continues at coordinate 561,714,300 of NC_058132.1, read as the reverse complement.
ACAGTAATTAAACTTTTGAGAAGATTCGAAATAAACAAGTCAGTCTACAACTCTTTGAAGCCTTTGTAAGGCTGTACCTAAATGTGGTCATCATAAAAACTGAAGGCAAATCTTTGTCTTTGAAATGGAAAATCTTAGCCGGAATAGCAAAAACACAAGGGAAATAACTAAAGATTGATTTGGTATTTTTTAAAAAAGTGTTAAAAAGCTGAGAGGAACATGACATTTTTAATGTGATAACCTAATTCAGAAAAAAGCTTCCCTGGATAAGTTGGAGTATCAAGAAAATTTTCCCCAAAATGGTATTGGAGACTTGTCACTTTATCATCCTACGGAAGCTTCCTGAAGTGTCAATTTCCAGTGGTGTCCGCCAGACCTGGAGTTTTTAGTATTACTGAATACGGATCTGTGCAAATCACTTAACCCAAGGCAAACTAGTCTCCCTGTGCGTACCACAATTTTGTATTAAGTGATTTGCACAGATACGTATTCAGTAATACTAAAAACTCCAGGTCTGGCGGACACCACTGGAAATTGACACCATACTTCCTACTCTATTAAGATAGAAGCTTTTAAAATTTGGAGAGCTTCGACAACAGCAGCAACACTTTGGGACCTACTGAGCTATAAAAACAAGAGCAAAACATTATTCCAAAGTCCATAGTTCCTTAATCGCTGCTTCTTAGGCTTTCTTTTTGAGTCATGGACCCTTTTTTCAATGTGGTTATAGTCTTCTATCCAGAATAACATTTTTAAACAATTTGAGCAAATTATAAATAATTTAATGAAAGATTAATGCAACCAAATGTTTTTCTCCCATAGTTGATGGACCCCCTGAAATCTACTTCAAGATTAAAAACCCCTTATGCCATCTGATGGTATTGTAAAATAAGGGGCTTTGGACTATGAGGTCTTTCCAACTCTAAATCTGTGATCTTATTTTATGTCCCTGTCCATTAACAGCCTCTGCATTTGGGATAATATAGAAAGACTTATAAAATAAATTCAGCAAATTCATAACTAAAACAATCATGAAAATGGTATTAATGGTATTTTCCTTTCAGAATAATGCTTTTAGAATACAGATGAGTTCAGTGTTGTTAAATCAGTGTTTTGATTGTTTCCTACCAAAAAAAATTAAAACTTAAGGTTTGGAGATTATCAGGTTAGGTTTTGACATCAGTTAGATAAAACTTTTCTCATTTTACTTCTGTATACTCCATACCTCTTAGCACAGAGTTGACATCTTAATTTGGTACACAGCATGATTTACTTGATTCTTAAATATTATGTGTTTATTTTGACACTGTAGGAAGTTTGTAATTTCATTAGTGTGGGTATCTTTGCCCATTGACTGCTCTATAACCCTTTGTTTTAGTAAAGAACATTCATGAGTTGCTGTGGCTAGCATTATTTTGATGAAGCTTCCTTAATATTAGATGATGGACATCCAGTTTGATAGGTCCTGTGAGAGCTTGGGACTCACCTGTAAAGCCTTCAAAGACCAAGGTTCAATTTTTGCCTTTGTAGTCATTTGATTGAAATAATTTATAGAGAAATGGATGTAAGGGCTGGCTCTGTCACAACTACATTTAAAATGTGATGAAGAAAAGAGTATTTCTCCTATTAAAAGATAAGGACAGCATTCTTAAGAGTTTGAGTTTAAGATGCTAATTCTGTAGGCCCTTCTCAAGCCACAGTTTCCAATTAAACTATTTGTTTGCTCTAACCTTCTTAGATTTTCTGTACATTTGTCATTAAATACATTGAAAGATGAATAGTCTTTTTTTGGGTAAAGATAATTTTATTTTACCTATTACATGTAATAACAAACTTCCACATAAGTTTTCTGAAGTTATAAGATGCAAATTGTCTTCTTCCCTTCCCTCCTCCCCCTTCCTGGAGATGCTAAGCAGTTTGATCTGAGTTATACATAGTATTATGAAAAACATACTTCCATATTGATCCTTGTCATAAGAGAATAAGAGAATACTGATATAAAACCAAAACCCCAAAATAAAAACAAATAAACTAAAGCGAAAGATAGTATGCTTTGATCTGCATTCCCAACAGTTCTTTCTTTTGGAGAACAGAGATTGCACCTCAGTCATAAGTCCTTCAGAATTGTCCTGGATCATTTTATTGCTGATCCACAGATATCTTTACCAGTTGATCATGTTTTCCTGGTTCTTCTTATTTTCACTCTGCATCAGTTCATGTAGGTCTTTCCAGCTTCTAAAATCATTCTGTTCATCATTTCTTATAGCACAGTAGTTGAATAGCCATTTAAAAATGTCATTTATGATCTGTCTCCTAAAAGTTATACAAATCTAATCTCTTGGCAGAATGAAACTTTAGTTGCCTTAGATAAGAGGAAATATAATATTGATAATTTAATAATAATATTGATTTAAATTGATTTTCTCTTACCTTTTAATTACTACTTTTAAGAAAAATGTCAGCTTTGTTTACACATAACACTTCTCAGAATTTCCTAGATGAGTCTTCCTTTAAATTTAGAGACCTTCCAATCTTAAAATGAGAGTTGTTCCAGAGAGTCTAGGTATTTAAAATCCCGATGTTATCTCCATTAAGCCACTCCTCTTAAGCTAAATTTCACTAGTGGCTTTATAATCAATGATAGTTTGGAATAATACTTAGGTGTTTTTTAAATCATTCAAGGCAGCTATTCACTTTTGCTAATGGAAGATTTAAATGGGATATTAAGGCAAAAGTTACAGGTACCTAATATTAATGCCCATCTCCTAATTTTCTTTCTCATAGCATTTTCTCCTCACTTTTTACTGTTCTGTTCAAAAGTTTCACTCTAAGAAGATTATTTTAGAAGTATAGTTAACTTGTTAATACTTTTCTTTCAAGATTAGGATTGCTAAAGTAAACTTTTTCATGCTCCCTAAAAATAGAATTATGTAATACATAAATTTAAGATAAAGTAGGAGCTTGTTTTCAAAGTTGTGAAAACTTGTAATTTTTCTTAGCTGTTGGAAACCTTTATATTAACTGCAAGAACTTAAAAAATACATTTTATGTTGAAAGAGCCTAACTAAATATTTTAAATTGGTGGCATTGGAAGGGGGTTTGTGCAAAAATCCAATTAAACTTATGAAACCTCGATCCTGTTGAAATATAACTTAAAAGGAAGGCAGTTCAGTTTCCCAGAAGTACTGTGTATAGTATTTCTGGCTGTGGAAGAAAGGGCTAGAGTGTGCTATTTGGCCAGAAATTGGTACCAGCTTCCTCCATGGTGTTTTACTTGAGCCGTGTTGACACTTTAACAAATCCCATGGAAGCTTCCCTGAAGTGGAGGAGGAGCTGGGTTTTGCTTTTACAGTAAAATATCTGCTTGATACAATGATCAGGCTCTAATAACTAAAGTTTAGGAAACCATGCATATTTGTGCTTGAATTAATCCATAGACATAAGTGCTGGAATAAAACCAAGATTTTAGAAACTTACTGGCTACTGTATTTCACACAATCAGTAAAGTAAACTTTCAGAATATCAGCAAAGTATTGCCTCGTAGCCAACAAAAATACTGGACAAAAGGGTCTACTGTCTCTTGTTAATCCTGAAAACCCAGTCTTCTTGCTCATTAAATTATTAAATTCAGCAAAGGGCTAGAATGATTTCTTTTTAAATAATTTTAAGCAATTTTTTTTTCTCACCACAGAAACCAGGAATAAATTCCTCTTTCCTTTAAATATCCAGAAAGTACATATCTAATGTACTTGGCTCCAGAATTAATATATTTTTCCATGAAGAATAAAAAACAAACTTTCCTTTCCCTATAAAAATGATAGCCTTATTTTGATTTACTTATGTTTTTCAACCAGAGCAATAGCTGTATCTCCAAGTCAGAGTGTGCCCATATTAAATAAGTATAAAATAGGTTGCAAATGTTAGAATACTGAAGAAAACATTTGTCTTCAGTTATCTCTAGAGATAGCTGATAGTGCAGTGACTAGAGGGCTAGGCCTGATTGAGGAAGGCTTGAGTTCAAATGCAAACCATAAGCATTATTAACTATGCCACCCTGGGGCAAATGACAACTACTTTGCCTTAGTTTCCTCAACATAAAAATAGGATTAATAATAGCACTTAACTCCCAGGGTAGTTGTGAGGATCCAGTGAGATATTTTAAGGAAAAAAATGCTGTTATTAGCACAGTTCCTGGCACATAACCTCTATAAAAATTCTTGTTCCCCACTCCATTTGCCTTCTTAGTTTGCTTTAAAATGAGTAATCATTGATGTTGAAATAGGTAATCAAAACATTGGAGATGTACTTTTATGCGAGTTGCGTCAGCTTGAGTTGAAAGTGTTATTAAAGTTGGAATTCATTTTGAAGTGAATAGAATATAGGGGAGAATTTTATTACGTGCAGTTTTGGAATTATACGAGAGGGAGCAATAAGAGACCAAAGAAGACAGGGTTTGAGATGGAGTAATTTTTTTTTTTAAAAAGAAACTTTATAAATTCCCTTTCTCCTGGCTATTGGTACATAAGAAAAAAAGGATGCAAAATGGAGAAAGGCATCATACCAAAAACTTTTCAACAACTAAGAAGTAAAAATGAAGCTTAAGTGTTCTTGAAAATAGCTGGCACACCTTTTTTTACCTTATTCAGTCCAGCCTGTATAGAGTAATTTGTATCCTTTATTTGCTTGGCAGTATATAACATTTTACTTAATGGTTCTATTGCACCTAAGCCAGGCATAGTTATTAGTAGAGCAAAAAGTGTTACCTGCAAATCTGAGAAATTTCAGTTGATGTGGAAAGTCTTAGAAATTTAGCATCCATGTAAAATTCCATTGTTAAGCTTCACTTTATTAAAAATGCTTGACTACAGGCATTAAAAATTATTGGATTGCAGAGCTCTTTTAGGTTAATTTTTCTATACTTTTCTATACTATATATACTTAGGTAATTTTTTTTGGTGTGCAAATTTACCACTATCTTCTAGATTATTTTTATCCTTTCGATCTAAGTTACAACTATTTCCAAACTTAGAGAAAATGAATGCTCTGCAAAACAAAAACCTACATAACAGATACTTGAAGGGATCTTTGACAAGATTAAAGCATGTTCTTTTTTTAACCTTTTTTTTTAAAACCTAGATTTAATCAATTGTTTCCAAAAAGTGGATCAAAAATTTCAGGATAAGTGTTTTAGCAGTTGGGAATTAGAATATCAAAATAAAAACTTGGGAAAATAATACTGCAACACTTGATATGAGAGGGTTCAAGTCTGTGACCATTGTTGAAGTCTGTACCTACAGAATGGGAGCTCTTTACAAATGTTTTAAAAGTTGGAAAGACTTAGATATTAGGGAATTAGGTGGTGGTAAGCAAGAGCTCTCCTTTTCCCTTTCCCCTCATCTTCTGAAGCTTTAATAACGACTTTTTGGGCAATGTAAAATTTTCATATAAATCTTTTTTCTTTTGGCAAGACATGTTTAGCAGATGGAGTCAATATGATAGGAGTTATGTTCTGATTATTTAAAAGTAGATATCAGTACTAATACTAGTCTTCTTGACACTTGCTAGTTTTGTAGTCATGGCTAAGTCTTAGGCTCTTTCTTAATTTGTGTAATGGGAAAGAGGAGTACCAGTTTAAAAACATAAAAACACTACTTTTCTTTATTCCTTGAATCTTTTGTCTTTTTCTGAAAATATTAAAAGTTGAAGTAAAAAAGATGCCAGTAGAAGTGATGAGCCAAATAATTGCTCTAACTAATAATTCCCTTTGCTTGGTCTGTTTTTGGTAACTCCTAATTTCTTTGAATGTGCAGTCTAACCTGCTCTTCCTTAATTGTTGCAGGTGAAAAGCCATACAAGTGCACATGGGAAGGATGTGACTGGAGATTTGCTCGCTCTGATGAATTAACACGTCACTACAGGAAACACACAGGAGCCAAACCTTTTCAATGTGCTGTGTGTAACCGGAGCTTCTCGCGCTCTGATCACCTAGCTCTGCACATGAAAAGACACCAGAATTGAGATGAACTGTTTCTTGGGGCTTGTCAGAGTCTATGCAATTCATTATTGATGTTATGCAGTTAGATTTGGCAAATTTTTAACTATGAACTTACCATAAAGAAATTGAAAACTGGAAGTGTATATTTTGTATATTTGAGACAACAGGGAGTATGTTATATTAATACCAAAGTGTTCATTCATTTTAAGAACCTGATAATGCTTGCTGTAATGTATATCGCTTTATTTGGCAGATTTCATCTCATAACAGGTAGTCACATCTCAAGACCTTGAGTATGTAGGTTTGGGTTTTTTTTTGTTTTGTTTTGTTTTGTTTAAAAGGGAAGAAGGGAGGGATGTTGGGGAGGGGGCGCGGTGCTTTTACCATCATTTATTGTACATAAATGAGTTGGCAGTCAGAATGGAATTATGAATTACAATGTGTCAAGATTTTACTTGGCATTGAATTATTTTTAATTGTTTTAGAATTCTTTGAAAAGGCAATGTGTGATAATTCACAAGCAGCCATTGAACAAAAGGTGTTTATTTTTTTTAAAATGTGTTCATATATTTGCTATACAAATTTTTGTAAATGTGCAGATTACTCTAGGATTGTTGCAAGTTTTTAGGATTCTTCTGGAAAAATCATAAGTACTGATTTGAAAATAACGATAATACATTCACATGGGATTTGTTTTAAGTTACTTCTCCAAACACTACCAACATTACTTTATTGTAAGAAATAAACCCTGGGGGGGAAAACCCACTCTGATAATGGTTCAGATGTACTTAAAATCAAAATTTTTATGCACTGATTGAAATACCATTGCTTAATTAAAGGGGCAAAGCATTTTACATAAATTGTAAATGTCAGTGGCTTATTGAGGATAGTTACAATATATAAAATGTTAAACCCTTAAAATAAGCTAAACACAGTATCACTTAAAGAAGGATTTATGATGCAGTTTTCATATACTGAAATGTTAGCTTGTGTGTGATACTGTTGGTTTAATGCCAATTTTATTTTATGTGGATGTTGCATGTACTTTATAGTAATGTACAGTAAGAAAAGACACAGTAATTTTACCTAAATTACAGTGCGGTCTTAGTTAATCTTTAACATTGTTAATACTGACGCAGTGTCTGCCTTTAAATATTAAATGACATGTTGAAAATTTAAGGATGCAACTGCTACATTTATGCAATATACAATAGTAATGTAATGCTGTTAACCAAAGGGCAGAATAAATAAGCAAAATGCCAAAAAAGGGTCTCAAGTGTGAAAAATGAAAATTTAATTTTGTTTTAAAATATGTTTGTCTTTATTTATTTTGTGGAAATATAGTAACTTTTTTTTAGGAGACAATTTTACATACACTTGATAAATTATAGTTTTGTTTGTTAGAAAAGTTGCTCTTAAAAGAAATGTAAATAGTTGATAACGGTGTAAATAATTTTGTAAGAGGCTTAATATGTTTATACATGGAAACGTACATACAAAGCAAAAATTGGTTGCTGTTTTGCTTCTTTTCCCCCCTTATTTTTGTATTGTGGTATTTCCTATGCAAATAATGGAGCAAACAGCTATTATAGTTGTAGAATTTTTTTTTTGAGAGAATGAAATGTTTATATATTATGACAATTTTTTTTGAAAAATAAAAAGTGCCTAAAATACTTATGGTGTTTCTTTATATTAAATCTCAGTTTTGGTTTTGAAAGGCGGCTTATTAGAATGAGCTGGTGGTTAGAGGGAGTGGACATGGATTAGGTCACCCTTGATCAAATCATCCCAGCACCCTTGGCCTCAGTTTTATCTTGTGTATTAGGAAGTTGGAAAAGGTAAATTAAAGTCCCTTTTAACTTAAAATCATGGGAACTATGAATTTTTAGAGTACAGTATGTATTCACAAATGAAGTACCATCATAATGACAACAAATTCCATTTCTAATTATTTAAAAGGTACTGCCTTACTGGGACAATTGGTTAAATGAAATAGTTCACAAGCATGTTTAAATATAGCTTTTTATTGTAGTCAAAACCTTCATTTAAGATAACTAAGATTGGCTCTAACATGTAATTAGTATTTAGAATAGAAGCATAAGGGGAAGCGTAATTATTAACTAATTGTTTTTCCTTCCTGTGACTATTCTAAGCTAACGTTAAATTTTGTTTGGCTTGAGGATAGACATGGGAAAAGGAGTTATATGATAGAAGAGTGGTGGATGAGTTATAGTTTTATGAACCTCTAAAAGTCATTTAATCTTTGAGTAATCCTGCATTTTTATCTTCAGTGATAAAGAGTTTCTTTACTAGAGAGATAATTAAGGAGAGTAGTGAAGATCAAGATGCCCTTGATGAATTCAGATGAATTGTAACCTGGAGACCTAAAAGTACTGGCAGATAAGATTGCTGAGCCACTGGCAGTGATATTTGAAAGATCATAGAAAATGGGAGAGCACAAGATTGAAGAAAGGATAAATGTCCTAGTTTTCAAAAGTGGAAATTGGACCAATTCTTAACTAGACCAGTGAGAAATTCTGTGGGAAAAATTCTTAAATTGATCATTAAAAAATAACCTAGTACAAATGAGTAGAAAGAACTAGAACTTCATTTAAGAACAATTAAAACAAGATCTGTCCTTTTTTGATTAAATTATCAAAGCAGTAGATGAGAGGAATGATGTGGAGTTAAAGTCAACTATTTAATAAGATTTTTGTTAAGAATTTCATGGAGCAGTAGAGAAGTCAAATGATATAATACAATCTAATGAATTTGGGGCTGGTTGGATGGCTGGACCTAAGCAGAAGTTAATGGTTTGTTGTCAAGATGGTAGTCTCCTGTGGTGGTATACCCCGTAATGACTGTGGTTGGCTCTGTGCTGTTTATTATTTTAAAAATTACTTATAAAGGCAAAGATAGAATACTGAAGAAATGTGCAAATAATAGAAGGCTATAAGGAATAGTTAAGGTAATAGATAATTGGGATAAGAGGTGCCAGAAACATCTTAACAGATTGGAATACTGTGACAGGTATCGCACTGGGCTGCATCTAATAAAATGAAATTTAAGTTAATTTAACATCTAGAACTTGAGTAAAATAAGTTTAATGTATAAGATTGGGGAGACATGGTTAGTAGTTCTTAAAAAGTTTCAGTGGACTGCAAGCCACCATACATAGCAATAGTATGATGAAACAGTCAAAAAAAGCTAAGGTAATTTTGTGCTGGGTTGAGAAGTGACAACTTCCAGAAATAGGGAGATACTAGTTCCAGTTGGAGTAATTGATTTATTTCTAGGTCCTACAGTTTAAGACATTTGGAAAAGGCAGTGGCCAGAAGATAGTACACGGAAAGACCCCAGCCTATAAAAATTGGGTTTTAATGATAAGATGAGTGAGGGGACCATGATAGTTTCATAGGATTGTCACATGAAAAAGATTAGTCTTGTTCTGTTTGTCCCCTGAGGGCAGAACCAGAATTATTTCAGATTAGGCAGATTTAGGTTTGAGTAGAGGAAAACAAAACAACAAAACCCACCAGAAATCCTTTTAAAAATTAGAACTTTCCAAAAGTGGAAGGGCTGCTACAAGTGGTGGTAGCCCCTCCTTGGAGGTCTTCAAGCACAATTGTACTGTTATGTTTTTGGTGGATGTCATGTATGGATTTCGACAGTTTATATCTCTTCCACCCCTTAATCATCTGTGTTTCTGATAAAATCATGTGGAATCATTTGGTGTGAACCTGTCCCCTCAAAAAAGACAGGTTGCAAAATTGTTGTATTGAAGAGAGACTGGGAACGCCAGGCCAAAGAGTATGACCCCTTGATTTTACATATGGTAGATATTTTATAAATGTCTATTTGGAGTTCAATCAATTTTTGAGGTACTAGGGAACCACAATGCTTTGGAGCTGGATGAATAAACTCGTATTTGATTAATGTTTTAAACTTTATCAAAATTTTTTTCAATGGCATCCCTGAGTTATTTGTGAATATATTTTTCCCTCCTTGTTTTATAGATGGGGAAATAATGAAGGATTTGCCCAAAAGTCTCATAGATAGTATTGTTAGTTAAGTTTTGAAACTGTCTCCAGATACCTCACTCTTGTTTTTTCTATTATATCACTCTTGTGCCATGTTTTTTGCAACTTCATTCCAAAAAAAAGAGTACACTAGGGTAAGAAGAGAGTGGATAGTATTAACAGTTTAGGAGAGATAACAAAGCCTCAAATAGGGTGAGAGTAGTGAGAATGGAAAGGATTGGGAATGATGCATAAGAGATACAAAGGAAAAAGAATAGCAGCTATGTATTTTTTTAACTAAAACTTAAATATTATGTACCACAAATTTTTTCAATCACTTTATACATACTATATTTCTTGGCAAAAGTAATGATGGTTTTTTCCTACTTTTCTCAAATATTTAGGCCTTTTGGATCAGTTCTTGACTCCTACAGTTCTTTCTCTTGCATATGAACTGAAGATTTGGCATTATACTTTCTATCTGATTAGGGATCCTTCTAAGAGGTCCTTAAACTTTTTGAAACACTATTTAAAGGAATAGTAGGGCTATACTGTATCCACTATAGTATCCATTCTTTTGAGAGAACTCTTTCTGTTGGATTTGTCATCGATTCCCATTTTCTCCCAGAGCAGAAATAGTAAGTAGCTTCTTTAATAGATGTGAGGGTAAATTTATCCTATGGCATGAATTGTTCTTCACTGGTCTTTAAATTTATGAGCTTCTCTGGGCATTGTAAGGGGGGGTTCTTCTTCACACACAAGTTATACTAGATGGCCTCTGAAATCTTGAAGAGAAAAAACAGAGGGATTATTTTTTGTCAAGGAATCTTGGCAGTTTGGTGAAAGTTTATGGACACCTTTTCAGAATATTTTTACATGTATAAAATAATATATAGGATAGCAGAAGAAACCAATTCTATGTGAAGATGTATATATATATTTTTTTTTCCTGTCTAGGTTCCTAAATCCCCAGTAAAATACCTAAGTATTCATGGACTTCTTATGGGTCTTTGCACCTCATATTAACTCCTTGATTATTAGTCTAATCCTTTCATCACTTGATTTCTCCCTGTTCAATACTATTTGGTAGTTGGGTTGTCTGACAGAATCCTTCATAACTTAAGGCTACCCTCTATATCAAGCCTTACATTTCAAGCCCCCAACATAATATCATATAAGCATTACTGGGTTCATTCATAGTTTTGCTCCCTTGAAGCTGAAAGGCCCTAATCTTCTGCCTATATAAAAGTCCTTGTCATTCTTCTAGACCCAGCTTAAGTCTCACCTTTTTGAAGACTTCTACTACATCAATCCAAAACATTTCTAATATGCCACCATTGAACTTGTTAGTTCTTACTTTTTGGAGAATGCATGAATATTTGTAATTTTTTATCTTCAAAAACTCATTGAAGGCAAAGACCTTAGGTTATCTTATCTCCTCCACTGACCTACTGAATGATCATTTAGCAAACAGTTGGAATATACCAAATACTCTGATAGGTATCAGGAGCTATTCCATGGTGAAATAGGACTGCTCTCTGCTCTTAAATTTAAGACCTTAATATCTCTTTTGAACAACCAGTGGATACTCTGCAGACATTTGTTGATTGATTGTCAATTTAGGTTAAAAAAAAAAGGCCTATGTGGCTGAATATATAAAATTTAACAGTGCATTAATTTCACTAATTTGAGCACTGCCAAAGCTTCACACATATAACCTCTGAATTTTGGGTTTTTTGTTGTTTTTTTTTAGCAAGATGGATGATTATGATATTGAACAAAGGAATATTTCAGTAAATTATTGACTTATACTATTTTCTCAAATTACTAATGGATTTGATTTAATTTTTAAATTTTTATTCACTTATATATAATAGGTGCTACCTAACAAACAACTGAACAAACCCTAACTAAATCCCCTTGAAAGAGTTGATCCACTTTTTAATAGAAAGGAAGACTCTGTCTATGAAGTTAGTTTAGAGGAGTTAAACACAACTTTAGATCTTAATTTTAGATCCGCAATGTGAAGTTAGAGAAAAGAACACTAGATTTCAAATTAGGGCTTGGGTATGAATCCCAAACAGAACTTTCTGGGCCTCCTACTCTCTTATCTATAAAATGAGGGCGTTTGACTAGATCTCTAGATATCTCCCAGCTCTTATGTTATGTGGCCTGAATGTAGATTTGTGTTCAAATATGAACTGGCCCACCTAATTTGGAAACTGGCCAAGAATACCAGCTAAGACAGGAAAAAATCCAAATTCAGAGATTATTTTTAATGCGTCCCTTTCTCCCTTTTTGTTTCAATTATACTGTATTGTTGTATCATTGTTTTTTTCTTTTTGCATCACAGTCATTACTGGGATGAATTAAATTTGATAAACATTCATGATTCCAAATCAACCCATTTCTTTGGGTGATTATCTAATCATCCTGAATAGTCAATAACCTCTTACATTGCTGCAAAGACCAGCAACATTATCTTTGTGATAGTCAATTCACATCTAGGTCATAACATAATAAAATTTGCTAAGTAGAAAGGGCATAATTTAGCACTGACCCCAAATGTAGCCTCTGCTCTCAGAAGCCAACCAAACTACTTCCTTAAATTTATGCAAGATCAAAATGAAACTTTAAAAAACTCAAATGACCATAATTTGAAAATAAGAAAATATCGAGGTTGTTAAGTATTTCTTGTTCAATAGGGGAAGCTTAAAAACAAGGAAATGGAATTTTTTAAGTGATGAAAATAAGTGATCGACAGTATTAGTTATCTGAGATTGGGATTTTTTTTTTTCATATCCCCAGCACTTAGCATGATGTCTAGCACATAAGTGCTTAATAAAACTCGATTGATCCTACCCCTGTAATTCTATACAGCACTGGGCAAATCAGTTGATATAAATGGAGATTTGAACTACATGCCTGACCACTGGAGAACTTTTCTGACTCTTAATCTGGTAACTTTAGAGCAATGGTTCCCAAACTTTTTTGGCCTACTGCCCCCTTTCCAGAAAAAATATTACTTAGCACCCTGAAAATTAATTTAAAAAATTTTAATAGTAATTAATAGGAAAGATAAATGCACCTGTGACCATCACTGCCTTTCTGGATTGCTGCAGCACCAACCAGGGGGCAGTAGCGCCCACTTTGGGAATTACTGCTTTAGAGCATCGATAGAAAAAGGGGAGCCAGAAAAGAACTATGGAAGGGAGAGACTAATTTCCATGATTCACACTGATTATTTTTGAATTGCTATTGCAAAATTCTTCTTAAGCATCCTAAATCTCTGGTTGGTTCCATGACATAGGTGCAGGATGGACCAGATGCATGAACCAGCACTAGAGATTCAAAAACAAAAAAGGTAGACAATTCCCACCTTTAAGGAATTTATATTTGAATACAGGGAAATAATGCAAAGAGGGGCATGGTGAGTCTTTTTCATCTGGAAAATCACAGGGATGGTGCCTAGACGATAGGATAAGCAAGCTGTCATGTCTTCTCTGGAAGCAATGTTAGCATTGATTTGATTATAGTTCTCAGGTCAGTGGAGAGAGAACATGCTAGAGCAGATTAGAAACTGGACATGGAGAAAGAGAACAACTGAGTCTATTAGATAGAATGAAAATGTGGCATATAGCACTTTATGCTTTACCAAAAAAGGCACTTACTTCATGATGCTCTTGTGATGACAGCAAAATTAGAAGATCTGGGTATAAATCCTGGCCCTCCACCTTAATCTCTGTCATTTGGGCAAATCTCCTAATCTCTCTTGGTCTCAATCCTTCTAATGTAAAATGATAGGATTGGATAAATCAATCAGATCTCTAAGGTTCCTTTCAGCTCTAAACCTATGGTGCTTTGTAATCCAAATTTTTACTTTTCCCTATTTTACAGATGAGCAAACTGAGTTTCAGAGACATTAAAAGACTTGTTTACTTTTACAAGTGGGCATAAGTAGGACCCAAATCCAGGTGACTGTATTAAAAGTACAGTGTTCTTTCTGGTTCATTATTATTTTTAGAAGTCCCAGGGGAAAAGTGAATTGTTTATCAAGAGTGCAGATTTTATTTTTCAGATACAGGAAATTTTTTACTTTCATAGAGATAAAGGGAGCTCTGTTAAATATCAGGCTAAGAAAAGAGAAGGGAATAAACATTTATATCGCACCTACTGTGTGACTGGTCTGGAGTCAGGAAGACTCATCTTCCTGAGTTCAAATTTGGCCTTAGACACCTAGTAACTGCTTGACCCTGGACCTGTCACCTAACCCTGTTTGCCTCATTTTTCTTAAGTGTTAAATGAATTTGAGAAGGAAATGGCAAACCACTCCAGTATCTTTGCCTTTGCCAAGAAAACCCCCATAGAGATCACAAAGAATTGGACATGACTGAAACAACTGAACAACAAAGTGTACCAAGAGCAACATTGTGCAAAATACTTTACAAATACCATTCTCATTTGATCCTCGCAACATTGCCAGTTAGATGCTATACTTATCCCTATTTTACAATTGAGGAAACTGAGGAATACAGGTTAAGTGACTTGCCCAAGGTCACACAGTGAGTTTCAGAGGTTAAATTTGAACTCAGGTTTCCCTGATTCTAAGCCTGCTGCTCAGGCCATTAGTTTGAGAAAATTGTTATGGCCTTGATAATTGGAGACAGTATTTTCACATTGGCAGGTGTGAGTTGGTTACAGTCAACTTTTCAGTTTAGTTCTTAAAGCGTTACAACATGACAAGCCTAGAGACAGGAAGTCCTAGAAATCAAATCTCACATTCTTCCTAATGTGTGATCCTGGGCAAGTCACTTAACTCCAATTGCCTGGCTCTTAATGCTCTTCTGCCTTGGAACTTACTATCAGTTCCAAGACAGAAGGTAAGGGTTTTAAAAAGTTACAATATGAAATTTCTCAAATTCAGTAACAAAGATTGGCTTAAAGATAATAATTATTATCTTGTTTCTAGTTAGCTCTGCATAACTTTGTCTTCCTGTACTTCTCTGAATTCATGTTTTTCACTTCCTTTGGCATAGTAATATCTCATTATATTCATAAAATAAAGCTTTGTGGCCCAGTGGATAGAGCTCTTGGTCTTATGTCAGAAAGACTTGAGTTCAAATTTGACCTCAAATAATAGCTGTGTGGCCCTGGACAATTCACTTAATCTCACTTTTCCCATTTCTAAAATGGGGGTGATAATAATACTCACCTCTCAGGATTATTGTAAGGATCAAGTGAAATAATAATTGTACAGTACTTAACATATTTCCTGGCACATAGTAAAAACTATGTGTCAGCTATTATTATCAAAACACATTTTTTTTATTGCCAAAACCCAATCAAAGGGTATTTATTCTGTTTCTAGTGCTTTGTCACCACAAAAAGTACAGCTATAAATATTTTGGTATATATGGTACCTTTATTTTTGTCTTTGGAGTATATATCCCTACCCTTGAGTTAAAGGATATAGAAATTTTGATCATTTAAATTTTTTTTATTGTTTTTGCTTTTAGGTAACCTGGATTTCCCAAAGCATCCCATCTCTTTTTCTTCCTTTATTAGACATTTTTTTAAAAGAAGGGAAATAATTAAGCAAAACATATTAAAACTTATTAAACATGTTTAAAAAATCTGACATTATATACAGTATTCCTACCTGTAGTCACCTACCTATAGAAAGTAGCAAGGGATGATGTCTTCTTAAATATCTCTTTTGGTAATTATAATTTTACAGAATTATTTCAGTTGTTTTGTGGTTCCTGTTTCTTTCCATTTGATTCATTACATCATCATACATAGTTTTCCTGATTCTTCTTACCTTATTTTGCATCAGTACTCATAGGTCTTCTTATACTTTTCTGTATTCATCATATTAATCATTTCCCACAACACAGTAATCTATTACATTTGTGAGCCACTCCCCAGTTAATGGAGATTGCCCTTGTTTCTAGTTCTTTGCTACCACAAAAATGCTGCTATGAATATTTTGGTATATATGAGACCTTTCTATCTTTGAAGTAGCGGGATTATTTATTATTATTATTATCTTCCTCCTACTCAATATTGTATTTCTTGGACTGTACATTTATCCGAGATACTTGATGGAAAAAATTTATTAAGGACAATCAATATCTTTGACCTGATCCTATTTGCATTGATCTTATTTGTGCAAGTATTTTTCAACTTTATGCAATAAAAATGATCTATTTTTTTTCTTTTATGACAAAGTATTCCTTGTTTAGTTAAGTCCTTCTAGTCACAGCTATGAAAGCTCATTCTGTATTTCCTTTTTTAAAAAAAACATTAACTTTTAAGTCACATCTCTATTTTAAGTTTATCATAGTATATGGTGTACATCATTGTACTAAACCTAATTTCTATCAAAAGCCTTCTGGTTTCCATAGAAGTTCTTGTCAAATAGGGAATTCTTCCCCGACTGATTTATATTATTGGGCTTAGAAAACATTGTGTCATTGAGTTCAGTTGCTGCTGATTCTTTCTTTTCTAGTCTTTGACTTGATTTTCTATTTTTTGACCAGTACCAAATAATTTTAAAGTCTATTTATTGGTAAAATTAGAAATCTAGAGGACTATTCATCCTTCATTTCTACATTTTTTTTATTGTTTATCATGTTACTCTAGAACTTTAATTCCCTCCACTAAATTTTATTGTTTTTTTAGATGTTGGAAGTATCACATTGATGCTTTGATAGCATTAAATCTGTAAATTAATTTAGTTCGTAGCATCTTTTTTTTCTTTTTTTACTATATTTACATATTCCAACCAGGCGTATTGAATATCCTTTCAATCATTTGAACCACTATTTTAAAAGTGTTTTGAAATTTTATAGTTTTTCAATGTGGCCAATTTATTTATTTCTTTTTGTTTATTTTTAAACCCTTACTTTCCATCTTAGAATCAATACTGTGTATTGGTTCTAAGGCAGAACAGTAAAGGATAGAAAAATGCAGTTAAATGACTTGCTCAGGGTCACATAGGTAGGCAGTGTCTGAAGCCAGATATGAACCTAGGACCTCCTGCCTCTGGCCCAGCCTCTCAGTCCACTGAGCCATCCAGCTGCCCCCTGGCCAATTGATTTAAACTGTTTCTTTGTTCCAGAGACAAGGTTTGTTTGATTTTTTTTTTAAGGAAAAAACCCCATTACAATAAACACTTTTCCCCCTTTTCCCCCTTACTGATTATTTAAAACCAGGCTCAGACATTCATTGGCACAAATTCCACATAAAACCATAAGCTTCTTCCTCAATTGATAAATGGTCAAGGGACATGAATAGGCAATTTTCAGAAAAAGAAAACAAAACTATCAATAAGCACATGAAAAAGTGTTCTAAATCTCTTTATAATTAGAGAAATGCAAATCAAAATGACTCTGAGGTACCACTTCACACCTAGCATAGTAGCTAAAAGGACAGCAAAGGAAAGTAATAAATGTTGGAGGGGATGTGACAAAATTGGGACACTAATGCATTGCTGGTGGAATTGTGAATTGATCCAACCATTTTGGAAGGCAATTTGGAACTATGCCCAAAAAGCTATAAAAGACTATCTGCCTTTTTTTTTTTTTTTAAACCCTTGTACTTCGGTGTATTGTCTCATAGGTGGAAGAGTGGTAAGGGTGGGCAATGGGGGTCAAGTGACTTGCCCAGGGTCACACAGCTGGGAAGTGGCTGAGGCCGGGTTTGAACCTAGGACCTCCTGTCTCTAGGCCTGACTCTCACTCCACTGAGCTACCCAGCTGCCCCCAACTATCTGCCTTTTGAACCAGGCATAGCACTGCTGGGTTTATACCCCAAAGAGATAATAAGGAAAAAGACTTATACAAAAATATTTATAGCTATGCTCTTCATGGTGGCAAAAAACTGGAAAATGAGAGAATGCCCTTTGATTGGGGAATGGCTGAACAAATTGAGGTATCTGTTGGTGATGGAATACTATTGTGCTCAAAGGAACAAAGAACTGGAGGAATTTCATGTGAACTGGACTGACTTCCACGAATTGATGCAGAGTGAAAGGAGAAGAACCAGGAGAACCTTATACACAGAGACTGATACACTGTGGTACAATTGAACATAACAGACTTCTCTACTAGCAGCAATGCAAGGCTGAGGGACTTATGAGAAAGAAAAGTAGCCACATTCAGAGGAAGAACTGTGGGAGGAGAAACACAGAAGAAAAACAACTACTTGAACACATGGGCTGTTGGGGATATTATTGGGGATATAGACACTAAATGATAACTCTAGTCCAACTATCAATAATATAATCTATGATACATGTAAAACCCAGTGGAATTGTGTATTGGCTAAGGGGGGCGGGGGGCTTTAGGGGAGAGGGAAAGAACAGGAAACATGTAACTATGGAAAAATATTCAAAATAAAAATTAAAGAAACTTGAAAAAAAAGATTGCCTGCCTTTTGATATAACCATACCAATGCTGGGTTTATACCCCAAAGAGATAATAAGGAAAAAGACTTGCACAAAAATATTCATAGCTGCACTCTTTGTGGTGGCAAAAAATTGAAAAACGAGGGGATGCCCTTTGATTGGAGAATGGCTGAACAAATTGTGGTATCTGTTGGTAACAAAATACTATTGTGCTCAAAGGCATAATGAATTGTTGGAATTCCATGTGAACTGGAATAACTTTCAGGAATTGATGCAGAGTGAAAGGAGCAGAACCAGGAGAACATTATACACAGAGACTGTACACTGTGGCACAATCTAATGTGATAGACTTCTCTACTAGCAGCAATGCAACAATCCAGGACAATTCTGAGGGACCTATGAGAATGCTATCTACACCCAGAGGGAGAACTGTGGGAGCAGAAACACAGAAGAAAAACATTTGCTTGATCACATGGTTCAATGGGGATCTGATTGGGGATGTAGACTCTAAACGATCACCCTAGTGCAAATATTAATAATATGAAAATAGGTCTTGATCAATGACACATGTAAAACCCGATGGAATTGCTCATTGGCTACAGGAGGGGGGTGGGAGGAGGGGAGGGAAAGAACATGAATCATGTAACCATGGAAAAATTTCCTTAATTAATTAGTTAATTAATTATACTTAATGAAAAAGCCCCATAAGCTTCTTCAATTTCTGAATTTGCACATGAAAAGAAATTTCAGGACTACAAATTCTGACATAGTATTACTAGAATGAACATTAAGAAGTTACTTTTCTTGTTCAGCTCTGAGGAAAGGTCAAAGATTTTTGTTGATTATACCATTGAACTTAACCAAATATAGATCTAGGTAGAAAGCAGTATGCACAATATTCATCTTATGTGAAAATGAAAAGATTTTTATGATATTTTAATTTTATATAATATTTTATAATATTAATTTGTGGTTCAGTTGTGTCCAACTCTTCATGACCCAATTTGGGGTTTTCTTGGCAAAGATATTAGAATAGTTTTCCATTTTCTTCCTCAGCTCACTTTATAGATGAAGAATTGAGATAAACTGGGTTAAATGACTTGTCCAGGGTCACATAGCTAATAAATGGGAGGCCTGAAGATGAGTCTTCCTGATTTCAAGCCTAGTGCTCTATCTACTGCCCCACCTAGTTGCCCCTGAGTACCAATAGGTACCATTTATATAGTGCTTTAAGGATTGCAAAGCAGTGTACATGTGATATCATCTGAGGTAGATGCTATTATCCCCATTTTACAGATGAGGAAATTGAGGCAATAAATTAAATGTCTCACCCCTAGGGTTTTACAACTAGTAAGTGACGGAGGGACTTGCCCAGGGTGACAGAGGAAGTAAGAGTCTGAAGTGAGATTTGACTAGAACACTCCTGAAGGACTTATGGGAAAGAGTGCTAACCACATTGAGAGAAAGAACTGTGGGAGTAGAAATGCAAAAGAAAGACATATGACATCACTTATCCCATGTCTATAGGGTATGTGATTTGGGGTTTAGGCTTTAAAACATCACTCTAGAGCAAAAATGAATAATATGGAAATAGGTATCAAGTGACAACATTTGTACAACCCAGTGGAATTGCTTGTCAGCTCTGGGATGGGGGAGGGAAGAGGGGAAGGAAAGAAAATGAATCATGTAAATATGGAAAAATATTTAAAAATAAAAATTTTAAAAAATGAAATGAGACTTGAATTCTGGTCTTCTTAGCTCCAAGTCTAGTTCTTTTATCCACTGCACTATCCAGCAGCCTTTCCTTTGGAAGTCCTTTTAAAGAACATCTGAGCTACTGGAGATGTTGTATAAAAGGACAGAAATGAAGGGATAGTTCTTGCAGTAATTAGTTTCTCCCTTCCATAAAGGGAATATTCATTTACAGAAAGATTTGTTTCTTGCTCTGATGGTATGATCACTGCCAACAGGATCATAGGCTTTAAAGTTGGAAGATACTTCAGCGATCATCATGTTAAGCCCTTTATCATTATAAAGATAAGGGGAGGCTCAAGCAGTAGTAAAATTTTGACCAATAAGGAAACAAATACCACAGAAGTTAGACTCCTAGAGTAATATAAATAGACAAGCAAGCAAACATAGCCAATTAAATAGGAAAAGATAAAAAAGGATTGAATTTTGGCAATAGTGGGGGATCTTGGTTAATGGACTTAGAACTTGGGTTTGCCAGCCTAATTCACTGTTTTTGTTGTTCGGTCTTTTCAGTTTCTGGCTTTTCATGACCCCATTTGGAGTTTTCTTGGCAAAGATTCTGGAATTGTTTACCTTTTCCTTCTCTAGCTTATAATACATTGGAGTCAGGCATTTTTATTTTAAGAAGGCTAACAGAAGGGTAATACTTATCTCATCAATATTCTAGCAATCCTTGGAAAATAATTATGGACATTAAGAAATGTCTCACCCTTTTTGGAAGGGGAAATCAATTTATTTGTAGAGAGCCTGTTAAGACATTCAAGGAATTTAGTTGGAAGAATAAATATAATTCCTGCCCTCAGAGCTTAAAATTTATTATTTTTTTAATTTAATTTTTAAATTTCCATTTATTTATTTATTTAGAATATTTTTCTATGGTTACATGATTCATGTTCTTTCCTTTCCCTCTTCCCACCCCTGTCCCATAGCCAATGCACAATTCCACTGGGTTTTACATGTATCATTGATCAAGACCTTTTTCCATATTATTACTATTTGCAGTAGAGTGATAATTTAAAGTCAACTTCGGCAATCATATCCTCATCGAACCACGTGATCAATCATATGTTTTTCTTCTTCATTTCTGCTCCCATAGTTCTTTCTCTGGATGTGGTTAGCCTCTTTCTCATAAGTCCCTCAGAACTGTCCTAGATCATTGCATTGCTGCTAGTAGAGAAGTCCATTACATTTGATTGTACCACAGTATCAGTCTCTGTGTACAATGTTCTCCTGGTTCTAGAGCTTAAAATTTATTAGAAATAACAAGCACAGGGGGCAGCTAGGTGGCTCAGTGGATTGAGAGCCAGGTCCAGAGATGGGAGATCCTGGGTTCAAGTCTGGCTTCAGACACTTCCTAGCTGTGTAACCCTGGCTAAGTCACTTAACCCCCATTGCCCATCCCTTAAGACTCTTCTGTCTTAGAACCAATACTTTTTTTTAACTTTTTTTTACTCTTCCCTTCAGTGAAGGCAAGGGTAAAAAAAAATAACAAATACAGACAAAATACAACGTATTTGGATTTTTTTTTGACTGGACCCATGATCTCATTGGTATAGTCAACTCCCATTAAGAAATTGCCTTATCCCATTAAAAAACAGCTACTGATCTATAACATATTACCTTAGTTGTTATAAGGAAGAAGGGAGGGGCTGAAAGATTAAATCTCTTGGTAAATGTCACAATCAGACTGATCCAGAAGGTAGGTGGGACTTGAACCAAGGTTCTAATTTGAGGCTGTCTATTAACTATGCCAAACTGCCACCTTGGGAAACAAAAACATATGTCTGAGGAAAAAGAAATTATGTCTGTGGATTGTCCCAAAAAATCTTGTAGAGGGAAAATCATCACAAAACAAGGAATACATAGCTTTTTGTTGTTGATATAATTCAACATTTTTTTGACATACATTTGTTGATATAATTTTTAATAATTGTTTTTTGACATATTGAGATCTATGTTCTCTTCCTCTTTCCCAAGATGGCAGGTAATGTGATAAAGGTTCTTTTTTTTCCCCCTTTTTTCTTTTTTAATTTTTTTCCATGGTTACATGATTGACACTTTCTCCCTCTTCTCATCCCTCTCTCTTCCTGGAGTTAACAAGCAATTCCACTGGTTTATATACCTATATATTAGTTTTAATATATATACATACATACACATATATTATGTATATATTATACATGTGTGTGTATAATATATGTATATATTATACACATGGTTTCATATATACATATATATTAGTTGACAAGCAATTCTACTGGTTTATACATATATATTAGCACTCGAACCCATTTCCATATTATTCATTTTCATAAAAGAGGAACGTGATATGGGCTATACATGTACTATCAAGCAGTACAGATTTCCATGCTCATCATGTTGTGAAAGAAGACACATATTGCTTATACTAGGAAAAAAAACCTCATGAAGGAGATAAAGTGAAAAATGGTAGGCTTCAATCTTCAGTCAGACCCCTTCAGTTCCTTCTATCATGGTAGAAAGACTTTTTCTTCCCAAGTCCCTTGGAGTTGTCCTGGTTCCTTGCATTGCTGATAATAGTTCAGGCATTCACAGTTGGTCATCATACATTATTGCTATTACTATGGATAATGTTCTCCTGGTAACAAATACAAATCTTAACTCAGTCAAGAATATATTTTAGTACCTGTGTGACTCTGGACCAGTCACTTAACCCAATTGCCTAGCCCTTACAGTTCTTCTGCTTTGGAATTGATACATAGACAGAATTCCAAGATAGAATATAAGGGCTTAAAAAACCCATACCTTACAAAATGCTAATTTATTACTACTTAACTTTTTCAAATATAGAATGCATTTTAAAAATTTTTATGCTTTTCTAATTAGCGGGTTTCTAAGTACTGCATTTAGTGAGCTCTAATCCTGAAAGTCTTAACTACCTATGTCTTAGGGCAAGTCACAATTCTGGGATTTGGCTTTATGGAATCACAGAATCTTGACATTGAAAGGGACCTCAGGGACCCCTCAGTTTAATGTATATACTCTGGAGTTTTTCCTGAAACATATTTAATAATAATAATAGCTAGCACTTACATAGCACTTTAAAGATATTCCACTTTATCCTCGCAACAACCCTGCTATTGTACCCATTTTACAGATGAGGAAACTGAGGCAAACAGATTAAGTTATTTTCTAGGGTCATACAGCTAATGTGTCTGAGATGGGATTTGAATTCAGATCCTCCTGATTCCAGGTCCAGAACTCTATCAAATGAGCTACCTATATTTTACTGGTGCTATTAAGCCTTTGCTTGAAGATTTCTGATTGAGGGAATGGGGAATGCACCTGTGACTTTGTATTTTATTTCATTTTTTTCAAACCCTAACCTTCCATTTTAGAATTAATACTGTGTATTGCTTCCAAGGCAGAAGAGTGGTAAGGGCTAGGCAATGGAGCAGGGTCACACAACTAAGAAGAATCTGAGGCCAGATTTGAATCTAGGACTTCACATCTCTAGGCTCACCTCTCAATTCACTGAGCCACCCAGCTGCCCCTTCATTTTATTCTATTTAAAAAAAAAACAAAAACAAAAAACCTTTACTCTTTGTCTTTTATAAAATAAATTATTATTTTTTAGAAAAATTTTCCATGGTTCCATGATTCATGTTCTTATTCTGCCTTCCCCTTTCCCAACCCCCCCTCCCCCAGCCGATGTGCATTTCCACTGGTTTTAACATGTGTCATTGATCAAAACCTATTTCCATATTATTGATAGTTGTACTGGGGTTGGTCATTTAGAGTCTACATCCCATATCATGTCCGCATCAACCCATGTGTTCAAGGAGTTGTTTTTCTTCTGTGTTTCCACTCCTGTAGTTCTTCCTCTGAATGTGGGTAGTGTTCTTTTCCATAAGTCACTCAGAATTGCTCTAGATCATTGCATTGTTGCTAGTGCAGAAGTCCATTACTTTTGATTTTACTACAGTGTATCAGTCTCTGTGTACAGTGTTCTCCCGGTTCTGCTCCTTTCACTCTGCATCAATTCCTGGAGGTTGTTCCAGATCACATGGAATTCCTTTGAGCACAATAGTATTCCATCACAAGCATGTACCAAAATTTGTTCAGCCGTTCCCCAATCGAAGGGAATACCCTCGTTTTCCAGTTTTTTGCCACCATGAAGAGCATGGCTATAAATATTTTTATACATGTCTTTTTCCCTATGATCTCTTTGGGGTACAAACTCAGCAATGGTATGGCTGGATCAAGGGGCAGGCATTCTTTTCGCACTCTTTGGGCATAGTTCCAAATTGCCATCCAGAATGGTTGGATCAGTTCACAACTCCACCAACAATGCATTAGTGTCCCAATTTGGCCACATCCCCTCCATCATTCATTACTCTCCCCTTCTCTCATTTTAGCCAATCTGCTAGGTATGAGGTGATACCTCAGAGTTGTTTTGATTTACATTTCTCTAATTATTAGAGATTTAGGACACTTTCTCATGTGCTTATTGATAGCTTTGATTTCTTTATCTGAAAATTGCCTATTCATGTCCCTTGCCCATTTATCAATTGGGGAATGTCTTGATTTTTTATACAATTGATTTAACTCCTTGTATATTTGAGTAATTAGACCTCTGTAAGAGTTTTCAGAGTTTTTTGTTATAATGATTTTTCCTAGTTTAGTGTTTCCCTTCTGATTTTGGTTGCATTGTTTTTGTTTGTACAAAACATTTTTAATTTAATGTAATAAAAATTATTTATTTTACATTTTGTATTTTTTCTAACTCTTGTTGGTTTTAAAATCTTTCCTTTCCCAGAGATCTGACAAATATACTGTTATGTGTTCACCTAATTTTCTTATAGTTTCCTTCTTTATATTCAAGTCATTAACCCATTCTGAATTTATCTTGGTGTAGGGTATGATTTGTTGATCTAAATCTAATCTCTCCCATATTGTTTTTTAATTTTCCCAGCAGTTTTTGTCAACTAGTGGATTTTTGTCCCAAAAGTTGGGCTCTTTGGGTACCATACACTGTCTTGGTAAGGTCACTTATCCCAAGTCTATTCCACTGATCCTCCCTTCTGTCCCTTGCCTTTCTGTCTTAGATTTGTTATTAAGACAGAGAGTATTGAATATAATATTCTGGAAAGCAAGAGAATCTTAGTCTACAACCAAGAATTAACTATCCAGCAAAACTGACTATATTCTTGTAGGGGAAAGTATAGTCATTCAATAAAATTAAAGATTTCCAAGCATTCATAAAGAAAAAAACTGGACTTAAACAGAGAGTTTGCTGTCCAAACACAAAACTCAAGAAAATCACCATAAGGTAATTAAGAAAGCGGGGTAAAAAAACAAAAAAACTTTTCTTTAAGGGACCCAATAAGTTCAATTGACTTATATCCCTATAATAAAAGAAGATATTGGTAACTCTTAAAAATTGTTATTATCAACAGGGTAGCTAGAAGAAGTATACTCAGAGGGAACAGGGACAAACTGTATAGGATGAAATGTCAAGATATATGTATAAATATATATAAAACTAGAGGTAGAAAAAAAGAGATAATATTAAGAGAAATGAGAAAACAGACGAAATGGAATACATTTATATTTCATAAAAAAGCTCATGGGGCAAACAAGGGAGAAGACCAATACAATGGAAGGGTAAAGAGGTTGGAGAAAGGAAATACTTAATTCTTAAGTGCATTGAAATTAACTTAAAGAGGGAAGAACAATCAGATCCATTGGGGCAGAGAATTGATTCTCCCTATAGAAAAGTAGAAGGGTAATAAAGGGACTGGTGGGGAGGGAAGCAATACTAGGAAGGGAGAGGGCTGGGGTAGGGGGTTGTAGCTTAAAAAGAACAATAAGAGGGAAATGAGAAGGGAGGGAGGAGAAATGAGGTTGAATGATCCCAGGGTCACATAGCTAGGAAGTACTTGAGGCCACACTTGAACCCAGGTCCTCCCCACTCTAGGATTGGTGCTCTATCCACTGTGTAACCTAGCTGCCCTCCCATTCCATTTTTAAGGAGCTGTAATTGTGAAGAAGATTTTCTTAACAAGTCCCATTACTGTCCTGCTGTCCTCCTCTAGAAAGTCCATACAACTTTAAGTGTTGTTATTAAACCACGGTACCCGTATCTGAACACAATGGCCTAGATGTGGTCTAATCAAGGCAGAGAACAGTGGGGCCTTCATTTCTTTAGTCCAGGAAGCTGTGCCTCTCTTAATGTAGATTGGATTATCCATCTTAGATGTCAGTAAGAGGATTGAACGAGGCCATGTTTAAGGTCCTTGGAAGCCAATAATGTTTCTTTAAGAGGAGAGTCATTTTAATTGCTCTCAAAATTCAATATGGCTTTCTTCTTTCTGTATTATATTATTTTCACATTTGCCTGTAGCTGCCCAGTATAGTATGACTGTCAAAATTATACTATGTGCAGTAATGAGTGAATTGCCTTAAGATGAAAAGCTGGTCTAAGAGAGGGAAGGCAAGGCTGGGAATAAAAGGGATCAGGCATAAGGACAGATGTAAACTGGCAATCAAGATGGAACTAGGAATCAAAAGCTAGGTAAGTAAAGGGTATCAAAGTCTTCATATGGTAAGAAATCATGCAAGTGGGAAGCAGAGAAACATATACTGGGTACTGGCAATTGAGACAATGTCATGTTAGGGGAAAAGGCAGAAACCAGACATGGCACTCACAATAAGATCTTGAAATGAAGGAAACTTCTACCTCATCCAGAAAGTTTCTTATATTTCCTGCTTGGGCAGGAGCCAGTCTCAGTGTATGGGTAGCCTAGGGCTTTCAGGTGGTATCAGGTGAATACACTAAGGAGTCAGTGAGTAGATTAATATAGTTGGAATGGGGAGCTCAGGGCTAGAGTAAGGGCAAATCTTGATAGCAACTTGGAAGGGCATGGGAGATCAAACAGTGGTCTGCTGAACAGCTGCCATTCCTCATGCTAAATCATAGAACTGGACATAGAGTTCTGCCCTTTGCCTTACCTCCCCTATCTAAGACATGGTTACGTGTAACTAGGGAGAAGAGGAGCCTTCTCCTATTTGAACAACAGATTTATCAGATCAGCTAATTGTTATCTTGGAAGGTAGGGAGAACTTGACCTTGAAGGGTTGAAATATGGAACAGAAGGGGAAGGGAAGTGAGGAAGAGAGAGTCATGGCCTGGTCTAGAAGGAAAGAAAACAGAACCGGGATTCCGGGAGCCTGGAGTTTCAGTCTCGGTTCTGCCATTTCATCACTGATATGATCTTGGGCAAATCACTTAACCTCTCATCCTCCATTTCCTCATCTGTTAAATGAGGTAATCTCTGTTTCCTTCTAGCTGGAGATCCCATGAAAAAAGCTTTGCAGTTAATGAAATGAGTCAACCTACAGTTATAGACATTCATTTATTGACACTAAAACAGGAAGACTGAAAGGTTCCATTGAACATAGTCTCAAAAAGCTGCAAAGGTATAGAGAGCAGCTGTTGCCAACCCTTGGCCTAAAAGCTCAGCATAAATCCATTTCTTTTCTAGCTCTATGAGGAAATATCCATTCTTAGGATGTCGCTATGGCCTTGGGAACATTTTCCTTTTTGCTATTGTTGAAGCAATTGCCATGAAATAGCTAACTGTGGTTGGTTAAAGTTACAGAGTACTCTGAAAATATGAGGCTTTATGAGAACTGGAAAACAGCTAGAGAGCGAATAAGAGCACAAGGAATTTATAGGATGTGTGTGTGGTATGCATATATGTATATGCAATATATAATTTTAAAATGAAAATATATATTATGAAATGTATATAGGCCTATAAGAAAATATATGGCAGCTAGCTGATGTAGCAGATAGAATGCCAGACCTCAGACTTATGAAGACCTGAATTCAACTCCAGCCTCAGATATTTAACTAGTTGTGTGACTTTCGGAGAGTCACTTAGCCCTATTTGACTCAATTTCCTCTTCTGTAAAATGAGCTAGGAGAGAAAATGACAAATTATTCCAGTTACCCTTGCCAAGAAATTTCCAAATAGAGTCACATAGGACTGAACATGACTGCAATGACTGAACGAGTATATAATATAAACTTTTTAAATATTAAGAATTTTATGTGTCTATATAAAAGTTTGGGCAGTTAGGTGGCACAACGGAGATATCATCAGACCTGAAGTCAGGAAGGCTTAGGTTCGAATCCAAGCTCAGACACTTATTAGCTATATAACCCTGGTCAAGTCATTTAATCCCATTTGCCTCAGGTTTCTCATCTTTATAATGAACTGGAGGAGGAAATGGCAAACTCTCATATCTTTGCCAAGAAAACCCCAGAGTCATGAAGAATTGGACATGACTGAACAACAGTATAAAAACTTGTGTTATAAAATGCTTCCAGGTGAGAAATAAAATGAGATACTAGAATTTCCTGAGAAGGTAGATGCAGCAAAAAATATTTAAAAAACATTTCACATGAAAGAGAGCAGTCCAGACACTGGGTAGAGCCTATGCAAAGATATGAATTTTCAACTACCTGAGAGGCAGGGACTATTTATCTTTTGTCTTCCTATCCCCAGTGCTTAGCTCTGTGCTTAGTTTATGGTAGGTGGTTAATAAATGCATGTTGATTAATTGTACTCTCTCCTGAATTCCAGTCCCATCTTTCCAAATGCCTGCTGGATTTCTCTGCCCAAAGGTCCCATAAACATGTCAGACTCAACATATTCAACACAACTCATTTTTCTACCCTAGAACTATCTCTCTGCCTGACTCCCTTATTCTTCAGGGAGAGAAATTCTTCCAATCACTCAGGTTTGCAACTTAGAAATCATCTCCTTCTATGCCATCATACTGTTTTGTGCCTCCAACCCCTATTATCCAAATCGATTATCAAGTCTTGTTGATTTTATCCCTTCACTTACCCACAAGCACCCACTCTAGTCCAGGTCCTCATCACTTCTTGTCTGCACTATTGGGCTAACCTCCTAACCGGTCTCCTTGCATCCAACTCTCCTTTTCAATCTCCTTTCCACACAGGTGCCCGATTGATATGCTTAAGGCACAGGTCTGATCATGCCACATCCTTGCTTGAGAAGCACGAGTGGCTTTCTTTTGTCCTTAGGATCAAATACAAACTTCTTTGGTGTTAAAAGCCTTTCACAAAGTGGTGCCAAGCTATTTTTCCAGACTGATTTTACATTACTCACCCTCATGTACTCTGTGTTCTAGCCAATCTGGCCTCCCTGATGTTGTCTTTGCACGACATTCCATCCTACACCTCCATGCTTTTGTAAAGGCTGTACCCTATGCCTGGAGTGCACTCCCTCTTAACTTCTGCCCTTCAGAATTCCTAGGTTTTTTTCTAAGTTCAGCCCAAGCACCACCTCTTAATAGAAACCGTTCTTGATTTCCACAGGTACCAGATCTCATCCCTCTTTCACTGAGCTAACTTTGTACATATTTTTATTGGTTTATCCCACCAATAGAATATGAGGTCCTTGAAGGAAGTTGCATTTTTTCTCATACCACTATCACCAAGCAGAAAGCTTTGCACATAGTAGGTATTTTTGTTGTTGTTGTTCAGTCATGTTTGCCTCTGTGACCTCATGAACCATAGCACTCCAGGCCCTTCTGCCCTCCACTATTTCTTGAAGTCTACCTAAGTTCCTGTTGGTTGTTTCCATGACACTATCTATCCATCTAATCCTCTGCTGTCCCCTTTTCCTTTTGCCTTCAGTCTTTCCTAACATCAGGGTACTTAATAAATGCTTATTGAATTAATGCACAAAGCCACTAGTCCTTAGTGATTACTTCATCATTTTCTTCCCTTCACTAACCATATAAAAATAGAATATATTCCCTCGTAATATATTCTTGAATTTGGCCAGCAATCAGTCAGATTCTTTTGTCTGATGCTGTCAGAATTCATTTCCCCTTTCTTCAATATCCTCCTCTCTTCATCTTTTAACTTTTTTAAAAAATTAGGATTACATTTTTCCCTTTCCTGGTCAAACAGTATATTGTATGTTCATACAGTTCATCAAATATTGCTGTCACTAGTTAAGTTGTCTTCCCATTTTTTTTTAAACCCTTACCTTCTATCTTGGAGTTAATACTGTGTATTGGCTCCAAAGCAGAAGAGTGGTAAGGGCTAGGCAATGGGGGTTAAGTGACTTGCCCAGGGTCACACAGCTAGGAAGTGTCTGAGGCCAGACTTGGACTTAGGACTTCCTGTCTCTAGGCCTGGCTCTCAATCCACT
This sequence comes from Gracilinanus agilis, assembly GCF_016433145.1. Taxonomy (NCBI): domain Eukaryota; kingdom Metazoa; phylum Chordata; class Mammalia; order Didelphimorphia; family Didelphidae; genus Gracilinanus; species Gracilinanus agilis. The sequence goes on along the minus strand of NC_058132.1, from coordinate 561,683,886 downwards.
GAGCTACCCAGCTGCCATTGTCTTCCCATTTCTTAAGGACTAAGAATATAGTTCCTGTGAACTTGGACATTCAACCTCAACAAAAGCAGCTATGTACCCCCTTGTTGAATGGATGGATATGTGATTGTGAGAGTTGAGCAGAGATAATGAGAAAAGTAGGTAAAATGTGAAAATGATTGGTGAAGAAAAAGAAACTTGAAGTGGAATGCAGGGTGGGGTGAAGAAGACCTAAATAAAAGCTGAGAAAAAGTGATTCAAAGAGGTATTCTAATGTTACCAAAAAGAACTCTGGCTTACACGGACTCTTGTTCCAATTTGTTTTACTAAATAACTATGGGACTTTGGGCAAGTCCCCAGACTTCTCTGGGCTTCTTTACTTTTAAAGGAAAGGACTAGAATGGAAGATCTTTAAGGCTTCTTCCAGATATAAGTTCTGGTCATCTAAATAAGGGAAGATGCTTTCAAGAATGTAATGCTGGATGGAAAGCCAAGGAAATTGCATTAGCCTACATTGGAACTTGAAAGATCATGGCCAAGAAATGAAACTGCAGCAAAAAAAGGAAACTGAGCACATCAGAGGCATGTGAGCTTCCAGTGTAGTGCCTCTCATTATACATTTAAACCTTGTTCTATGAGAGCAGTCTTGAATAACAGGCAACATCAAAAGGCAGCTGCGCCTCTCTCAGAACAAAACAGCTGAGCTCAACAGCCCAAATACAACAGCTGTACTGCCTTTGGATTTAGTGTTACATTAAAATTAGACATTTCTTTCCCTCACTTCTTTGGCAGAAAAACCCAATTGAGAAGGCTTAATTTCAGAAGTGAATGTCATGTCCTAGTAATTTTGTACACAGCACCCAGTAAAATGTTGCTGTGATTGTGGCAATCTGACAGATAATGTTGCTGCTGGTGAGTACAGTGACTGTCTCTCTCCTTTTCATTATTCAACATTGCTTAGCTAATGAAAATTTGTCTACATGCTTTTAACACCCATTTATTTGTAGCCCAGGGGTGACAAACTGGTGGCAGCCTTGATATCGATCACCAGTTTAGATTTAGATTTAGAGCTAGAAGGGACCTTAGAGGCTTACTATTATCTCTTCATTTTGTAGATGGGGAAACCGAGGACCAGAGAGCTTAGGTAATTTGTTCAGTGTCACTCAAGTTACCCTAATTCTTGCACTTTCTACTAGAATAGGTTGTCTTGTATTATGTAAACTTTGTACTGATTTTTCTTTTGAATTCTGCCACACTGCATTAAAATGATCCTACCTTGATTTGTTTTTCTTTTGGTTTTGGTTATTATTTATTAATTTGTTTGTTGGTTGCATTAAAATTCCCAGGTATCTCTCCCTCCCCTGCCCGTACTGAGAAGACATCACTTGACAAAAAAATGTGTTTGTAAACTATGTGTTTTTTGTATTTCTATTTATCTTTCTTTTTCTGGAGGAAGACATTTACAAGTTAGTCTTCAAACATTAATTCTTGTAGCTGTAAATGATGTTCTCTTGGTTCTACTTGTTTTACTTTTTGTACTTTCACATATTCTTTCTATGTTTTTTTTCCCCCCCCGCCCAAATTCTTATCTTCTGTCTTATAATCAATGTTATCAGTTCCAAGGCAGAGGAGATGTAAGGGCTAACTTATTGGGGGTTAAGTGACTTGCCCAGGGTCACACAATTAGGAAGTATTTAGGTTAGATTTAAACCCATAACCTTTCATCTTTAGGCCTGGCTTTCTATTTACTGAGACACCTAGCTGCCCCTTCTATGTTTTTAGAAAATTAACCCACTCATCATTTCTTATGGCATCCTACCTTGATATATAAAGAATATTTTTTTTATCCAAAAGGTATTTACTATATCTTTTATTTATATTTCATATATAATATAGAAAACAGAAAAATGCCTAGGCAGCAGCATGGTATATTGGAAGAAGCTCTAGAGAGAGAGGTAGAGACCTGGCATCCTAATTCTGGGCTCAATCACTTGGCAAGTAACTTAACCAAACTGGGCCTCAGTTTCCTGATCTTTAAAATGAAAGGGTTGGACTAGGTTGCCTATATATTGCCTTTTAGGACTAAATCTATTATTCTCTATATACAGGATCTTATTGTAAGGTTAACGTCATGGAACTAGATCCAGGGATTTTACCAACCATTTCTTATTAACAATGAGATTGAGGCTGCAAGAATTATGGGACCGGGCCTGAGTGAACATAGCTTTAGATTTTGCTTAAGAGTATTTTGGATTCTCAAAGCAATTAATAAAGGATGTCTCCTGGGACAGACAGACAAGGATGGATAAACTGAATGGAGTCAAGGCTTTTACCTCAACTTTCAGTCCCTTCCTCTCTTCTCTTGGAAGAGGCCTTGAACAGGTTGAGTAAATGTACATAAACATATGACTCTTTTGGACTATACACAGAAACACGCTCAGACTAGTCTCTATAAATGAGGACGCTAAATTAATATCAAGCCACAGAGACCAGGTCCAGGCTCCTGCTTTCTTCTAACAGCATCTAGTAGATTTGCTAGCTCTTTGAGAGCAATGATTATTTGCTTTTTTCCCTTTATATCCCTATGAAGTATTACATAGTAAACACTTATGAATGCTTCTTGAAATTTCCTCCTCTTTCCTTCTCTCCTGTAACAAGTGTGGAAAGTAATGAGACTGCTCAGTGGACAAATAATAATAGATCACTTTTTATAGATGGGGAAACAGAGGCTTAACAAGTTATGGTTTTCCCACAGTTGCATGGATATTAGGTGGCAGAAGCAGGACTGAAACCCGGGTCATCTGAATAAAACCAGTGTTTGTTCAATTTTTCTTTTGTCACTATGCCACACTGAAAAAAATTGTTCTTTAATATACTCATTCCTTGCTTTTGCATTTGTATCCCAAGTATTTGGCAAGGTTCATGGCACACAATTAAGAACTTAATAAATGCCTTTTCATTAATTTGTGCAGCTACTTCATCTGTTCTGTGTTTGGAGATAAAAATCATCAGTGTTCCAAGTAGGTTTTACATAGCATCTGAAAGAAATCCCAGGTACCGAATGCAGAATTAAAACACTTTTCCTATTCCGCTCCATTGTATGAAGGCTTCACGCATCAATACATACTAAACCGAAGTATGACAGTTAACTTTTGCTGTAGATAGCACACAGAATTCTCTTGCGACATAACTGAAACTACAACCCTAACCCTGATCAGTGTCCTGTTGACCACAGGAGATTAGTGAATGGAGTATGGATGATTTGAATGTTGAGAGAGAAACTGAAAGATGTAATTAAGAAATTGTGGAAGAATTGCCCCAAATTCCTCTGTTCTTTGGGTTATGTAATAGATGATGTTTATCAAAGAAACTATCTGAGCCAAGAGTTCAGTTTATTCAAAAGGGCTGTAATTTCTAATCCATCTTGAAACAACATAGAAGTAAGGTGAGTAGACTTCCTGAAGGACTCCATGAACATTCATTTCTCTTGAAATGAATTAGCGGTTACTTATTTGACAACCAGTGTAAGAAGGTAAGCAGACAAGAAAAGCTTTTAGTAATTTGTCCTGAGGCTGCCTGTTACATGGGATGAAAATAACTGTTCATAAATGAGCAGATATCCATGTGCTCACACTATTCTTGAGTTTCTAAGGGTAGGGGTTGATTGAATCAATCAATTCCTCCATCCCACTTAAAGTAACTACCTTAATCAATTGAGAACACCTTTATTAAACCAACCAGTTCATCAAAGGCACCTAACTAGGTGTGAAAAATTCTTAATTTGGAAGGAATGAAAGTCAGAGGATGAAATTAAATGGTTCTACACGGAAATATATCGAGCTTGGTTGAAGAAACACAGTCATGCCCTGTGGGGCCTGTATAAAATAAAATAGCAAAAGAATTTAGACCTTGAGTATTTGAGTGGCCAGCCAACCTAGAGGAGAGAAGTGCCAGTCAAGCCTCTAAGAGGGGATTGCTTGGAAAGGGAGAAGAGGATGACCTAATGACCTTTAAAAAAAGTCGTAAGATTTTGGACTTTAGGTGTTTTAGGAGTGTCCCTGGAATAATGGATGACAGTATTTGCATCAGGAAATGAGGAAAAATTAAACATACTGAAGAAAGGCAGTTTTAGGACTCTTTAAGGAGCCCAGGAGAAAGCTACACAATCCCTAAGGAAAATGTGTCGAAGGGAAAAGATTCTTGATTCCTCTTCCTCTAGGGCCAACATGTAGTCCTACGAAAATGATCCTCCAGTTCTTTGCCTGTTTCAGCATTCATTCTTTCTGTCAGGCAAAGGAGATTAATCTTGAAGCTTCACACTTGGGAGTTTTGTTTTTTTTTTTAAATCTTTAAGTCTTTATTTTTTTTCAAACCTTAACTTCTGTGTATTGGCTCTTAGGCAGAAGAGTGGTAAGGGTAGGCAATGGAGGTCAAGTGACTTGCCCAGGGTCACATAGCTGGGAAGTGTCTGAGGCTAGATTTGAACCCAGGACCCGGACTTCCCATCTCTAGGCTTGACTCTCAATCCACTGAGCTACCCAGCTGCCACCACACTTGGGAGTTTTAAAAGATCAGGGGAGTTAGACTCCAGATGTTTGGGAGTTGAAAATTCATATTGCGTTTTTGCAGACAACTCATCATCTGTGTCCCAATGAAGAAGGAACAGCCTTAAAAATTCAACCTAGAAGTAACTGAAAGCAAGATTTATCTGGTAGTGATGTTGAATTTGGTTGTGAACTTGGTGGGACTACTGTTGTATAGAAATTAATTAAGAGGGAGCCTACTCTTCTCAGAGAACAGGATGGTATAGATGAGAGCATATCCTTGAAGTATTGGGAGAAAATATTTGCTGTATCTTTTTCATTTTTAAAAATTAAGTATTGGTTCCAACACAAAAGAGTGATAAAAGCTAGGCAGTTGGGGTTAAGTGACTTGCCCAGGGTTGCCTTTAAGAAGTATGTGAGGCCAGATTTGAGCCTAGGACTTTTTAATCTCCAAAACTGGCTCTCTATCCACTGAACTACTTATCAGTCCCTCTGCTATATCTTGGAAGTAAATATCTCTTTGTAAAAACTGATTGATTAAATTGAATTGGAGTGTTGGTCACTCACTGGTAATTAACACCGTGGTGGAGGGAATATGCAATTAAGGCAGGTCTAAGGTCTTAGCATTAGAAAAGATATACTTACTCCTTAGGCTTTCCCCTTGAACCCTGAAATGGAGAGGTAGCAGCAGGGGTACGAATCCAATACAATTATTTATATTAAGGTATTAAGAATTAATTAATTAAAATTTTTTTACTGTCATGCAAAACATACTTGCACATTGGTCATTGTTGTAAGAGCAAAGTCACACATAACCAAAATCCTAAAATAAAACGGATACACTGATGTAAAAGTTGACTCCAACAGTTCTTTCTCTGGAGGTGGATAACATTCCCCATTATAAGTCTTTTAGGATTATCGCAGATCAGTGCATTGCTGAGAGTAGCCAAGTTTTCATAGATAACCAAGAATTGATGAATCTTAATGGACTGCTAGATGGTGTAGTAGTGCCAGACCTGGAGTAAGGAAGACCTGAATTCAAATCTGACCTTAGATATTTACTAGCTATGTGAACTAGAGCAAGTCATTTAATTTTGTTTGCCTCAATTTCCTCATCAGTAAAATGAGCTGGAAAAGGAAATGCAAACCATTCCAGTCTCTGATAAGAAAACCTCAAAGGAGGTCACAAAGAGACAGGCATGACAGAAACAACTGAAAAACAAAACCTTATGGATTACACCTCTCCTGTTATATGTAGTTTAGTCCAGAGCCATTTTCAAAGGAATGAAATCTCTGATGAAAGAATCTCAGACATTGGAAATAGGCTGGTGGAGGACTTATTTGAAGTATTTAGTATCTGTTTTTAGGTTTTCTCTCTTCTCTAAGCCTTCTTTCACTCAGCTGCCAAAACAATCTGGCAGAGGGCTAACCATGTCACTTTTTTGTTCAAAAACTTTCAATGGCTCCTTATTACCTGTAGAATAAAATGTGAAATTTGAGTTTAGTATTTAAGGATCTCCCTAACCTAGCTCCAATTTACCTTTCTAGTTTTATTTCACCTTGTTCCCCTTTGTGTACCCTATATTCTTTTCAAACTGGGCTAGTGCTTCCTGTATTCAGAATTTCAATTCTCCCTCCTATGTATTGGCATAAGTGATCTCCCATGGCTGGAATGTTCAAGACTCAGTATGGTTGCTGTCTTCTAGCACAAAGCCTCCTTGAACCGCCAGATTTCTTCCTTAAATTACTTAGTATCTACATATCTGGGTACATGTTGTATATATATCTGGGTACATGTATCTCTACAGTACAACACAAGTACCTTGAGGACTGAAATTGTTTCATTTGTTGCTTTTGTATCCCCAGTATTCAATACACGAAAGATTTAATTAATGTGAGTTAAATTTTACCCACTGGTCAAAAAAGACAGTTGGCAGAAGATCCTCTCCATGTGAAATACTAGCAAGAAGTATATTCTTGACTGGAGGTTTTTCTTTGAGTGGATTTTGAAGGTCTGCTGGTTAGGAACGGGGAGATCCTCATATTCCAATTTATATCTTCTTGTCTTTTGCCTGGTATAAGAAAAGAAATACGTTTCCTACCACTTTCTTAGTCTTTCTATGAATAATACATTTGACTTCATTGACTCTTGTAATATTTTCTTTAAAAAGTTTAAGCAGAGGCTCATAGATTTATGCTTTGCTCAGTCCATTGACGCCTAAGGGTGAAGCTGTCCTTAATGCATACCTGTAACTCCTAATCCAGATAAGCATCCATAAGCAAGGCTTTACCCCAGGCAAGGAGCAGTAGGTACAAGCCCACTAGTCATTTTCCTGGGGCTGAGTCCTCTTTACTGATAAACCAGGACTGGTATTAGAGGCAGAAGTTAGGGGGAATCATGGGTAGAAAAGGAGTAGGTGGTAGGGGATAATTAGAAGATTGTAGGATTTAGAGCTAGAAGGAACCTTGGATGTCATTTATTTTAGGGATGAAGAAACTGATATTTAAAGAAGTTAAGTGACTTAATGAAGGTCACACAAGTCATCAAAGGTACACCTAGATGCGAATTGATTGTTGGACTCTAAGTTCCAAGCTCTTTCTAACTGCACAATACTGTTTGGAGGATAATTTGAGAAGCAAGAGCCAGAGGGAGGGTAGGGCCGGGGACTGCTATGCATGTGGGCCTGCAAAGAATAGAATATACTTCAGATGCCAGCTTAGGAACGGGTATATTGGCACCCATATCTATCTATAGTTACTCAAGACCTTGTGAACTTGTAATAATACTGAAGTATAGGAGAGCAAATGTAAAATCTACACTTATTTCTAGATAAATGGAAAGATAATTATAGTCAGTTATTTTTAGACTCATTTGAACTCCTGTACTGAAAAGCAGAATACAGTTAGTAAAAGCAGAAAAAATATTATGGTCTTTGTGGAAATATATAGATCAGAAACTGGATTTGTAGGAAAAGTTGCTTTCAAACCTAGTAAAGAAAATGGAATTTTTATAATGGTTTAGGAAAAAATACTCTTCATCTACTTTTTCAGAAGCACTTAAATATGGAAGAATGCAGGGACAAATAAATTCTTTAAATTGCTTTTGGCCATAACAGAATTTATCCAAATTTCTGCTCTACCTTCAATCTTACAAAGTACTTTTATAAATATAATATTAAGTTGATAGTCAGCTGTTTCTCTAAGCTGTCAGTCATAATAATTTTATTTCATTTTATTTTTTTCATCATTTTTTAAATAGAAAATCTTTCCATGGTTACATGATTCATGTTCTTTCTCTCCCCTCCCTGCCCCCCTGGAGCCAATGAGTATTTTCACTGGGTTTTACATGTGTCTTTGATCAAGACCTATTTCCATATTATTGATAGTTGCACTGGGATAGTCGTTTAGAGTCTATATCCTAAATCATATGCCCATCGAACCATGTGATCAAGCAGTTGTTTTTCTTTTGTGTTTCTACTCCCATAGTTCTTCCTCTGAATGTCAATAGCATTCTTTTTCATAAGTCCCTCAGAATTGTCCTGGATCATTGCATTGTTGCTAGTGCAGAAGTCCATTACATTCGATTTTTTCCACAGTGTATCAGTTCTCTGTGTCTAATGTTATCCTGTTCCTTTCACTCTACATCAATTCCTGGAGGTAATTCCAGTTCACATGGAATCCCTCCAGTTAGTTATTCCTTTGAGCACAATAGTATTCCATCACCAGTAGATACCACAATTTGTTTAGCCATTCCCCAATTGAAGGGCATAGCCTCATTTTCCAGTTTTTTGCCATTACAAATATTTTAATATTTAATATTAAATATTTATTTTATAATATAAATATTATATAAATATAATATAAATAAATAAAATATTTATAACATAAATATTTTTGTGCATGTCTTTTCCCTTATGATCTCTTTGGGGTATAAACCCAGCAGTGGTATGGCTGGATCAAAGGGCAGATAATCTTTTAGCGCCCTTTGGGCATAGCTCCAAATTCTCATCCAGAATGGTTGGATAAGTTCACAACTCCACCAGCAATGCATTAATGTCCCAATTTTGCCACATCCCCTCCAACATTTATTACTTCCCTTTGCTGTCATGTTAGCCATTTTGCAAGGTGAGGTGGTACCTCAGAGTTGTTTTGATTTGCATTTCTCTAATTATAAGAGATTTAGAATACTTTTTCATGTCTTTATTTATAGCTTTGATTTCTTTATTGCCTATTCATGTCCCTTGTCTGTTTATTAATTGGAGAATGGCTTGATTTCTTGTACAACTGATTTAGCTCCTCCTTCAATCTTACAAAGTACTTTTATAAATATAATATTGAGTCGATAGTCAGTTGTTTCAGCTGTCAGTGTCATAATAATTTTAGCTGAAATGTGTATTTGTATGTTTCCATGCTCATGAAGCATGTATGTATGTGTTTGCTTTCAAATTCTTATTCTAAAAGAGCTACAATGCTTTGAATAAAAGGTAGTAGCATGGGATGGTAAAGACAGCAATGGCAGCATTGAGAAACAGATGGTAACTTTGGGATTGGCTACCAACAGTGGAAGGAAATGGATGCAATAATGGAGGACAGTTAAAATAAGAACAATGGAGGGGCAGCTGGGTAGCTCAGTGGATAGAGAGTCAGGCCTAGAGACAGGAGGTCCTAGGTTCAAATCTGGCCTCAGACACTTCCCAACTGTGTGACCCTGGGCAAGTCACTTGACCCCCGTTGCCCACCCTTACCACTCTTCCACCTAGGAGCCAATACACAGAAGTTAAGGGTTTAAAAAAAAAAAAAAAAAAGAAAAACAAAAAAATAAGAACAATGGCATTTCCAAGCCTTGACAGGAATAAGAGATTGGGTGCTATTGAACTATAGATAGAGGAATGGCATCTCATCATAACCTGTTTAGTCACTCTTTACTGACGGGCACCCTCTTAAGTTTCCAGTTCTGTGCTACAACAATAAGAGCTTCTATAAATATTTTTGTATATATGGGTCTTTCTTCTCTTTCTTTGATCTCTTTGGGAGAGCATATGCCTTATAGTAGTATTATTGGGTCAAAAGTATGTATAATTTAGTGATTCTTTTTGGGGGGAGGTGAGGAAAGACATTGTTCCAAATTGCTTTCTAGAATAGCTAGACCAAGTCACAGGTAGGGCACTGGTAAGGCACTATTTCAGGTATAAGAATTTTTAGTTATGGTTCTGTTGAGCTGCAAAGCAGGCTCAAGAAAATGGGAGTACCTGGAGGCAGGGAGTAGTGGTTCATCAGAAGGAAGAGAGAGATCAATATAACGGGGAAAACAAAGACTAGAGAGGGCTTGAAACTACTAAAGCAATGAAACATAGAACTATGACAAAGATTGAAGAAGATCCTTGTCCCTAACTAAGCCATACATATTGCATAGGACAGAAGGAAGGAAGGTAATTTTCTAGGTATCCTAAGTTCTTTCCAGGCTTGGGGGATAGCACAGATCCAGTGTAGCAATAAGTCTGGAGCATAGAGTAAAAAAGTGGTATTTGTAATATTGGTAGGTTGCTTGACTCTTTAACAATTCTAAGTGATTTTTCCTTTTGGGTCAATAACCCCATGTTGGAATTCAGAATTGGAATGACCATGAAAGGAGGGGTCTAATAGAAGGGATTTTTTTTCTTCTTTTCCTCCTCCTCTTCCTCCTTTAAATTAGAAACAACAACAACCACCAAAAACCCTTACCCTCTATCTAAGAATCAATACTGTGTATTGGTTCCAAGGCAGAAGAGCAGTAAGGGTTAGGCAATGGGGGTTAGATGACTTGCCCAGGATTATCTAGCTAGGAAGTGTCTGAGGCCAGATTTGAACCCCACAACCTTCTGTCTCTGGGCCTGGCTCTCAATCCATTGGCCCTCCTAGTGGCCTTCTAGAAAGGAGTTTTCTTGACTTCTCTGGGCTAAGAAACAAGTCCTTACTTTTACTGTTTTTTATTGGGTGAAATAAATCTGTTTATGTTCCATGCTTTGTTAGCTTGGTGCTTTCAAAGGAGCTGAGAACTTAGGGAAAGAGCTAGAAATCGAAAAGATAGAAAGCAAGGGAAAAAGTTTTGCAGAGGTCTGTGCATAGCTGGGTTGGCTCACACATGGAACTGAATAGGAAAGATTCTAAAGAATGTAAGGAACAGATTTAAGGAGACTCAGAGAGTGGGAAGTGGGGTGTTCCTGTCTCTTCTGGAGTTTGAAGGAAACACTTCCTGCCTGGGGTTAATGGACTTTCTATTGGAAGCCATTGGCCCTGTTCCTGAGATTTCTCCTATCAACCATCTCCAAGGGAGAGATCATATCCATCTGGATTTCTCCCATTTCCACCGACCTGGTTCCTGTGTTCCAGTGCCTTTCATTAGTATTGAGAAGAAGCCATCCCGAGCCGAGAGAGCTGTTTGTCTGAACTGAGACCTAGCCATATTTGGCTGGACCCTCCAGGGTGATTTAGACAATACCTTCACTACATATCCAACTGAACTATAGACTCTTTCGCCAACTGTATTTTGTGGGGGTGGGGGGGGAATGGGGGGAGGCCAGTAGTCAGGAAGGTAGATAGGAATTTGGGGTTCAAGGCAGTCAGAGGAGACTAAGGATCATCAAGACCAGAAGATAGATCCTCGAGGATCTCACAGATTGGAGAGAGGAGATTAGAGATCTAGTGTTTAGGGAAACCCAATCTCCGGCCCTCTTCCTTTCCCTGTGTTGAACTTTGTAATAAACGCATCTTCTTTTATAAAAACCCAACTGTAGTCAGATTGCATTTCAACAGACAATCAGGCCCACAGCCTGTTACAGACAGAGCAATATACTACCCTAGACTACCATCAATCTAGAACAAGTAATTTACTCATTTTAAAATGAACCAAATTTAGATTTTTCCCAGAGTACCTTTTGGGTGGGGGCAAATTAGAGACAGTATTAATTATTGAAAAGTCTCTAATTTACAAAGTTCATGGAAACCCAGATTTGTGGTTCTTGGCAACATGTTACACAAATGACTTGCCCAACATCAGACAACTAGTTAGTGGCAGGGCAGGGATTTGAAATGAGGTATCTTAATTCCCAAATCATAAGCTTTTTACTGTACCTCTTCCTCAATTCCCCAATCATGTTTTGTAAATGTATCAAATAACTGTAATTATCACAGTTATTTTATGCATGTGATACATGGGTACATATGTGAATTATAGATGAATATATGCAAATATTTTTATTTAGTAATATATTAATTATGTATACACATGCTAGACATACACACATATATAAAGTTTGCGAGTATCAGTTTAATGATGATTCAAGGATGGAACATATGGAAATAAAGCACAAAGATAGATGAAAGGAGTCCTAATCATATGTGAAGACATGGAAGAAGGGAAGAAGGGATGCACTGGATTGCATTTAGAATCCATAAGTATAGTGGTTGATGGAAACTACTAGAGAGGTGTGGGTTAGATGGCATGGAGTAAAAAGACTGGCTTATGCTTATAGAGTGAGAAAAGATGTCTGGTGTGAAAACTGACCAGGGGAGTAAAATCCTAGGAAAAAAATTTGAAGAGGTGGCAGTGGAAGACTCCAGGGGATTGGTGCCAGGTTGAGTTTCAAGTACATTGCAAAAAAATGTAATTCTGCTTTCAACTAGGGGAATGTATTTGGAACCTGGCCACAAAACTTGGTTTCATTAGCAACAAGACTTAGAAGTAGAGTCAATCTGCTTGGGAGTCGAACAATTTGGATCTACAAAGATCCAACTTACACATCAAGCAGATCTTGTGACTTAATTGAGGACCCATAATTTACCTAAAGTGTGTACCCTAAAATCTCTCTATCCTCAGATGAATCTCTAATCTCCGAAATTAAGGTGTACAATTTTAAAATACTGGGCACATCCATCCTGTGTCTGCCTAACCTATGCATTTCCTATCACATCCTCCCAAAAGTTCACCACAGGAGTCTCCCTAACTTTCTGGAGGCCTTCCTCCTCTTTTCTCTTTCCATTGATGCTGGTGTGATCGCCTTTTCTAGTGTTTCAGAGGCAACGGTGTTCCAGTTTTTATAGCCATTCAGTAAATGCTAGTAAAGTATTTGTGTTGAAAAGATAAGTTAATTGAGTTATAATGGGATTTTGGAGTTATTCTTCCCTCTCCAGAACAACACTAGCACACTGGCACGTTGGTTCCCCAGATTGGCCCCATCTCTCCATTAGGTATCAAAAAGTGTCTTTGAGGGTCGGTTGTGTTTTTCTCTACAATTATCAGTTTGAGTCTCCATTCTAGTGTATTCTCCTCATTTGCCAATGCCAGCTAATAGCTCCTCAGGATATTTGATATTAGTGTTTAACACCCTGTTTTCAACTTAAGTAGTTGATTTCTTCTCAATATAAATTCATCAATTAACATGTTGTTGTTGAGTCATTTTTCAGCTGTGTCTGACTCTTCTTGACCCCGTTTGGAGTTTTCTTGGCAAAGATAATGGAGTGGCTTGCCATTTCCTTCTCTAGCTTATTTTACAGATGAGGAACTGAGGCAAACAGAGTTGGTTAAGTGACCTGCTCAGGATCATCCAGCTAGTAGTGTCTCAGGCCAGATTTGGTCTCAGGAAGACGAGTTTTCCTCACTCCAGGCCTGGCTTTGTGTCCATCTTACCACCTAGCTGCAATTACTTTTTACAAAAGGATATTTATCTACAAGACCTAGTGAGGTGAGAGGAGAACAGAAATACAGATTATATTCCTTCCTCCCCTTTACAACTTGGACCCCTGGGGAAAGTAGCCACAGATATAAAGTGGTCATTACCAACAGTTCCACTACTGAGTCACTTCCAGGAATGAGATAGCTGATGGCAAGTTGTTCCCTCACTTGTAGGACTCAGTAAATCAGCTGTCTGTTTGATCTACTGCTGGGCCAGGTCATTCAGTTTGGTCCTCAGGTCTGGCTTCTTCCTGGGCTCAGACAATGGACCTCCTGTGGCTCTTCTGATCTTTTGAGACAAGGCATTGTATCAAAGAAAAGATGTCACAAGCAGGAGGGGGCCCCATCTAAGACACAGGCTTGCCATTTCCTCCTGGTCTGCTCTAATGGGATGAATATTAGTGAGTAGGATGGCTCCTACCTTCACCCCGTTAGTACCCCAGAGCTCAGAGTCATCTTTACATATCACTGACAGCAGGAAGGAGACAACTTTCTCCCTTGAAGCTTCTTTTTGCATATTCAGTGCAAATTCTGCAACCAGTTAAAAGACTTCATCAACAAGCAGTAAGCAAACAGGAAAGAGTCACAATCCCTGGAAGTACTCGGAAGTAGAGGATCTTCCACTATACATTCCCAGAGGACTCTTCAAGTATCCACATGGGTACACATGCTCAAAGGACTGAATCCCTTTTGGCCAATCCCCATCATTTATGGGGAACTGAGGTTCAGTAAAAGTCCTTTGCAATTTCCCCAAAGCTTTCTATCCTGATTTCCTTTTTCTTTTTTAACTCTGTCCCTAACTCATTGCCCATCTGCTTGGGGTGTCCTACGCAAACTGTTGAATAAACAAACTTGTGAATAAATTCAAGAGAGTGTCCATTCAAATGTACCCCAAAATTTGAGTAACAAACATATTTCGACCATTTGTCTTCCTTTGTACATGGATAAGCCAAACTCTCTCTTTTTTTTAAAGCTTTACCTTCCACCTTACTTTGAATTGATTCTAAGGCAGAAGAGCAGTAAGGGTTAGGCAATGGGGGTTAAGTGACTTGCCCAGGGTCACACAGCTAGGAAGTATCTGAGGTCAAATTTGAACCCAGGACCTACCTCTCTAGGCCACTGTGCTACCCAGCTGCCCCCTAAGCCAAACTCTTTTGAATGATTACAGACCTCTGCCAGGAGTCCAATTGAAAACTGGAGCCTTTGGAGAACCTGACCAATCCACAGCAAATCCCTTCTCAACATGTATTCTATTCTGAAGCCCTTCTATTACAGTGATGAATACTTTTTTTTTTTTAAGAATATAAAGGGTTTGAAATTTTTTTTAACATTTGTTAATATTCATTTTTAACACGGTTACGTGATTCATGCTCCTACTTTCCCCTTCACTCCCCGCACTCCCCCCACCCATGGCCGATGCACATTTCCACTGGTTTTAACATGTGTCATTGATCAAGACCTATTTCCAAATTGTTGATAGTTGCATTGGTGTGGTAGTTTCGAGTCTACATCCCCAATCATGTCTGCCTCAAACCATGTGTTTAAGCAATTGTTTTTCTTATATGTTTCCTCTCCTGCAGTCCTTCCTCTGAATGTGGGCAGCGTCTTTTCCATAAATCCCTCAGAGCTGTCCTGTGTCATTGCATTGCTGCTGGTACAGAAGTCCATTACATTAGATTTTACCACAGTATATCAGTCTCTGTGTACAGTGTTCTTCTGGCTCTGCTCCTTTCACTCTGCATCAATTCCTGGAGGTCTTTCCAGTTCACATGGAATTCCTCTAGTTTATTATTCCTTTGAGCACAATAGTATTCCATCACCAACATATACCACAATTTGTTCAGCCATTCCCCAATTGAAGGGCATACCTTCCTTTTCCAGTTTTTTGCCACCACAAAAAGCACAGCTATAAATATTTTCGTACAAGTCTGTTTATCTATGATCTCTTTGGGGTACAAACCCAACAATGGTATGGCTGGATCAAAGGGCAGGCATTCTTTTATAGCCCTTTGAGCATAGTTCCAAATTGCCAGCCAGAATGGTTGGATATGTAGTGATGAATACTTTTTGCTAGCATATACCATTCTGCTTTTTTGTCTTGCAAGATGTTTATTATAAGAAGGTCATCAGAGTTATTTCTATTGTGATATCGTCCAAAGAAAGCTCAATGATCTTAATAAATAGATGAGAGACAACTTGTTCTAAAAGAGCCTGTAAGACAATGTTTTCAAGTTGAATGCTTTTAGGGATTGAGAAACACAATGAAATCTTTTATATCCTTATTTTAAAATATATTTCTTATAGTCTTTTTATATGAAGTCTTTAAATATTGTTTCAATTGTGAGATGGTAAAGATGTACTACAGTGTTGAATATTGTTTTGAAAAACCTATTCATTCCTTATAACTATTTACACTATGTCCTCGATTCATGTATTGACTCATAAAAATTTTGTATAAATGAAAAAGTAGGTTTATAGGTAGTTGGTCACTTAAAAAAAATCAATAAGGACTGAGGTTTTTTTCCCCCTTGACTTTTCATATCTTCCTCCTTTAAATACCTTATAAATCAGTCCCTTCATGCCCTTACAATTGTATCATCTTCAATTTGATCTCCTCTACATATAGTCGGTCTTCCTCTAAACAAACTTGATCTAGTATAGCTATTTCCCCTATCTTTTTGCTCTTTAGTGCCATTTCTAATTTCACTGTGAGGACCTCAGGGATTGTGATGTTAGGGTTCAATGGTAGTGTGCCACCATTCCTGACAAATAAAATAATTTGTTTTAATTTTTGTAAATCTTTTTCATTTTTTTTCCCTATTTTTAGTCCTTTCTGTTTTTCATTCCTGAATGCTTTTGGGATGACTTTGTTTAGTTGGGTGTGTTGGCAAACTTTCTTTTGTTTTTGGTTTTATTTTTTCTTTGGTTTTATCCTTCACATCTTCACATCTTCTTTCTGCTGTATGAGATGACTCTATTCATGATAAAATTAATTTCCATTGGTCTATGAGTCCAGACTGTAGATTCCACTTACTTTCTGCCAAAGACATGATCAACATAAAATGCAGAGAGAAAGAGAGAGAGAGAAAGAGAGAGAGAGAGAGACAGACAGACAGACATAGAGACATATATATTTTCAGGCAAGGGAAATTTGGGAATTTGTTTTGCTGCATGTGGATACATATGGTAAGGGTTTTATTTTGTTTTATGTTTCTTTTTCGGTTGTTCAGACTGGGGGGAGTAGGAGGGACAGATTAGAGATGCCTGTAAAATAAATTAAAAAAAATTAATGAAGAGAACTAAAAGATGACCAGAAAGAATCTAATGAGAACAGAGGACGTTTAAAAAATATACATGTTGAATTTACCTCATGTCTATCATTCATTCATTTATTTGATAAGTTTTTATTGCTATCTTTTGTTTTTTACATCTCCAGATTCTTTCCTAGCATCTCTTCCTTTTTCCTATCCCAGAGAACTATCCCATATAAGAAATATTATTTTTACAGACGAAAAAAGAAGGGACTTCATTATATCTTTGAAAATAAAAGCAAAATATATATAATGTTTGCAGTTTCATTAACACTCTTATTTTTATGTGGAAATGCCCATTTTATTTGTTGTTTGTTAAGCTTGGAATAAACAAAATTTATGTTCATTTAGTTTTTGGATGAAGTTATTATAGTTGGTGTCGATGTAATTTCTTTTGTCTATTTCCCATTTTTGATTTTCAGTGGTTTGTTTGAATAATGCAGGATTAAATCTTCTTAACTATATGCCATATCTATTTCTCCTTTCTTTTCTTTTTTATTGATTAATTCTGTTGTTAATTATAATAGAGCAGTGGTTGTACTGTGCATAAGACAACTGTTGCCAAGATAATTCCTGTCATAAGTCTCTTCTTGTCTGATAACATGTTCGTTTCATTCTTTGTGATATTGTTTCTTTTTTGCTTTGTCCACCACCTCCCAATTCTTCTTTTGAGAAAAGATTCACATTAGAGAGGTGTGAGTCTTCTGTATAATTTATGTTTTTGACCTCTGATACAATCCCATCCATACATATACTTTTAGATTTTACACAGTAAACAGCAGGCTAAGCATGTGATGTTTTGATGACTCACTGTGGGTACATGTAGAACAAGAGAGTGGAACTAAACCGCAATCTAAAAGTCAAAGTCTACAGGGGAGAATCCTCCTTAATCCCTTGAGTGGTGGCATCAGAAGTGATCAGTGCCCAGATGGTTTGAAGGAGTCCTGCCTGCAGGCTGGGGAAGGGCAGAATCAGTTCTTGAGATCATTATCATGTCACCACTCTTGGAGCTCATTAAAAACACCCTGGGGTGTTGCAAAACCAGGGCCAGGAATCTCTGCCTTTACCTTAGTGTCAACTCAGACAGCACTATTTCAGGATACCTGTTATATAACCAAGAGATCACAGCATCATAGATTCAGATCTGAAAGAGCTTTCTAAATCAACCAGTCGAAACCTTTCATTTTACAGTTGAGGAAACTGAGAGGGGAAATGATTTGCCTCACATTCTCTTCTTGCCAAAAGCTAGATGACAGAGTGGATAGAGTGCTGGGCCTGGAATCAGCTGGACTCATCTTCCTGAGTTCAAATCTACTTCAGACACTTATTAGCTTAATAACCTTGGGAAAAATCACTTAACCCTGTTAGCCTCAGTTTCCTCATCTGTAAAATGAGCTGGAGAAGGAAGTGGCAAACCACTCAAGTATTTTTGTTTACAAAACCCAAATGGGTTCATGAAGATCAGGACACAAAGGAAATGACTGAACAATGTCAAAACAACAATGTTAATCTAAGGATTAAAAAAATAGTCTAGCAATCATAGTAATGCTTTGGATTGATATAGTCCCCTTCCTACTAAAACCTCAAATTATAAACCACATGGTAGAATTATTTATTGCGTACTGTGAATGTCTTAGCTATGATCAAAAAGGCAAGGATCCAGGACAACTTCAAGAATTCATCATGAAAAAGGATGTCCATTGCCATAGAAGGAATAGATGGAATCTGAATGCAGATTGAAATATATCATTCCTTACTTAATTTCCCTCATGAATTTTTTTCTAGTGTAAATAATATGTGTCTTATCTCACAATATGATGAACATGGAAATATGTATTTTATATGATGAAATGTACATCTTATATCACACTACCTGCTTACTTGGGGAGGGCAGAGGGACAGGAGTGAGGAGAGAACATAGATGGTAAAATGTCAGAAAATGAATATTAAAAATTGTAATGTACAATTTGGAAAAAAAATGAAAAAATGAAAAAAATTGTTGCATGCTACACAAGGTAGGGGGGTGGGGGACAAAAATATGAAAAAGCTTAGAGGTGTCTGAGATATTATTATATTATCAACATCTGATGGTTTCCTTAAATGCATGGACTGCATTGTGCTGCCTACCTCACAGTGCCAATTAAGCAAAGACAACAGTTCTTATTCTCTAGAAGTCTATACTCTAAATTTTTCTGTGCTCCAAATTAGAAATATTAAATATACAAACCAGTAACCATATGGATAAGTATAGTGTTCTTCACACAAACTATGTTTCAGTCATCCTGGATCACTCATGATCTTTTATTTTAAATCTTGCCATGCTGTTTCCTTATGACCTAAATGAGTCTTTTCATCCCTCTGTCTTGAACCCTTCTCTTTTTTTGAGATCAAACTCAGATGTTCTACCTCATACCTATCAGACTGGCAAAGACTGATAAAAGAAGAAAATGATGGAATTTGGAGAGGTTGGGGGAAAACACATACCCTAGAGTTATGTCGGCAATTGTGCATGGTTTGACCATTCTGGGAAGTAATTTGGAACTACACTCCCTAGATTATTAAAATGTGTACATGCTTTGACTCAGCAATATCCATACTAAATCTATATTTCTAAAGATATTGGAGACAAAGGGATAGGATTATACACACAAAAACATTTACGATAGCTTTTTTGTGGTGACTCTAAACTGGAAACTTAGGAGTATCCTCTATTTGAGGAATGGCTAAACAAACTGTGGTATCTGAATGTTATGGAATATTGTTGTGCAATGAGAAATGATGGGATGGACATTTTCAGAGGAAACATTGAAGACCTTCATGAACTGATGCAAAAAGAACTACAACAATTTATAGTCAAAACATTGCAGAGAAAAACAGCTTTGAAAGACTTTAGCACTCTAATCAACTCGATGAGAAACCACAAGTCCAAATGAATGAAGAGGAAGCATGCCACTCATCTTGTCAGATAGATTAATAAGATTTACAGAGAGATATATGTGTCCCTTTCAGTTATGGCCAATATGGGAATCTGTTTTGTTAGACTATGTTGCTATGTATTTAGGACTTAATTTTTTTGATTTGTTTATTTTAACATTTAACACATAACACTTCTAATACATAACATTGCTTAATGTGGGGAGGAGTAGTGGGAGGGACAGATTAAAAAAACAAATAAATTTAAGAAATTAAAATATTAAAAAAAAAAAAAGATCTAACGCATATGCTCATCCCTACATTGAGGCTTTCCTCCCTGGCTCATGCAAATGGAAGTAATGTCTCCCTCAGGTCATTAATAGCAGTTCAAATCTTTGTAAATTATGATTTATATTATAATTATATGTGCATTTGTAGAATTTCTTCTAATAGATCCTGCCTTCAATGAAATTATAGTCTATATTTTTGTCCATGTATTCCTAAGGCCTACCCTTAGACTTCTCCATGTACTTAAAAACTCAAATAACCACATGATATAATATGTGTATATGTATATATTTGTGTGTGTATATATAAATAAAATTGATTTTGGAGTTCCTTCCAGCAATGCAGATAGCAACCCATCTATACCTACCTTTTTTTGTGGGATTCTCATTTGCATTCTCCACAGGAATCAACAAAGGAGGTCCACTGAATATGCTAGAAGCCTTCTTCACTTTCTCTTCACACTGAGATAGTGCCAGTAGACCTCTATAGCTGTCTACCTGTCATCTCTCCATCACACTATATGACCAAATCATCTTCTCTTTCTATTTTGCCATTCTTGGATGGAATCCTTTATTTCTGTTCTTCTGGGTTTCTTAGTTATACATTACAACCTGTTCCTAGCCACTAGGCACCTTTCTATTGCTTAAAAAAAAATTCCTTACCTTCCATCTTAGACTCAATACTGTGTGCTGGTTCCAAGACAGAAGAGCTGTAAGGGCTAGGAAATGGGGGTTAAATGACTTACCCAGAATTATACAGCTAAGAAACACCTGAGGCCAGATTTAAACCCAGGACCTCCTGCCTTTGGGCCAAGCCCTCAATCAACTGAGCCACCTAGCTGCCTCTTCCAATGCTTTTTTAAGGATGTTCATAGTCAGCTTTACAAAACAGTAATATTCTAGGTCTCAATGTTGTAAACAATACCAATACAATATTTATATTTAAAAGCTGAACCTTCACTGTTATAGGAAGCTTTGGGTCAGTAAAATAGCTTTGTAATTTTCTGAAAGCAATTTAGTCCTGATTTTCAACTCTAGACTTTGGATATACTATATACTTGGCTAATATATATACATACATACATATATACATATATATATATATATATATTTTTTTTTTAGTTCTCTCTTCACTTTATTCTGAGCTTGCATTTCTTTTTTTTTTTTTTATGGTTACATGATTCATGTTTTTACTTTCCCCTCCTTCACCCTCCCCTTCACTCCACCCTTCCCATAGCCTATGCGCATTTCCACTGGTTTCTTCATGTGTCATCTATCAAGACCTATTTCCATATTATTGATAGTTGCATTGGTGTGGTCCTTTCGGGTCTACATCCCCAATCATGTCCTCATCAACCCATGTGTTCAAGCAGTTGTTTTTCTTCTGTTTCCTCTCCTGCAGTTCTTCCTCTGAATGTGGGTAGTGATCTTTACCATAAATCCCTCAGAGCTGTCTTGTGTCATTGTATTGCTGCTAGTACAGAAGTCCATTACATTCTATTTTACCACAGTGTATCAGTCTCTGTGTACAATGTTCTTCTGGTTCTGCTCCTTTCACTCTGCATCAATTCCTGGAGGTCTTTCCAGTTCACCTGGAATTCCTCCAGTTTATTATTCCTTTGAGCACAATAGTATTCCATCACCAACATATACCACAGTTTGTTCAGACATTCCCCAATTGAAGGACATACCCTCGTTTTCCAGTTTTTTGCCACCACAAAAAGCGCGGCTATAAATATTTTTGTACAAGTCTTTTTATCTATGATCTCTTTGGGGTACAAACCCAACAATGGTATGGCTGGATCAAAGGGCAGGCATTCTTTTATAGCCAAAGCTTTGAGTATAGATCCAAATTGCCAGCCAGAATGGTTGGATCAGTTCACAACTCCACCAGCAATGCATTAATGTCCCAATTTTGCCACATCCCTCCAACATTCATTACTCTCCCCTGCTATCATTTTATTGGCTAATATTTTTGAATGGAAATGAAAAATTTGATAGAGTAAAATAAAGTTTATATCATCTTTAAATAGGCTAAAAGTGGGGTTGTCAGGTGCCTACCAGAATGTTAAAATGCACTGAATACATCTTCTATTTTATTTTATTTTTTAAACCCTTAACTTCTGTGTATTGGCTCCTTGGTGGAAGAGTGGTAAGGGTGGGCAATGGGGGTCAAGTGACTTGCCCAGGGTCACACGGCTGGGAAGTATCTGAGGCCAGATTTGAACCTAGGACCTCCTGTCTCTAAATCCACTGAGCTACCCAGCTGCCCTGCTTCATCTTCTATTGTAGAGGCTGTTAGGTAGTACATAGAGTGATGGACTTAAAGCTGATATCTGAGTTCAAATTCGACCTCAGAACCTTAGTAAGCCTGTAACCCTGGGTAAGTCATTTAACCACCTTCAATCTCAATTTCCTCATCTGAAAAATATGGATAATAATAGTACCTCTCTCTCAGGATTATTGTGAAGATCTAAAGAGATAGCATGTGTAAAGCCCTTTGCAAACATAAAACACTATATAAATGTTATTATTATCATCTTCCTTCAAATATTCCCCTTCTCCACTGTCTCCTTTTTTGTTGATGGTATGTTCATTCTCTGAGCCATTCAGTTTTGAAACCCAGGAGTCACCTTTGACTCTTCTCTTCCCTTTATATTCCCCACATTTAATCAAATGTTAAATGTTATCAATTTCATCTTGGCAATTCCTCTTGCACACACTTCTTATTCTCCACTCATATTGCCATTATACTAATTCAGAGTCTCACCACCTCTTGCATAGATTATTGTTATAGGTTCATAATTCATCTCTTTGCTTTCTGGCTTTTATTTTTCTAATATATCTTTCAGATAGCTGTCAAAATAATCTTCTTAAGGTATAGCCCTGACTAAGACAATCCCTTGCTCAAAGACCTTCTGGGGTTTTCTATTATCTCCAGGATAAAAGACAAATTCTTTATCCTGGAATTTAAGGCCCTCCAAAATATGACCTCAACTTAACTTTCCATACTTATTTTGTATGTCTTCTCTTTATTTTATGTTCTAATCCAATTGAATTTCTAGCTATTCCCCAAACTTAACATGCCATCTCTGTTTTTCATGGATTAAATTCATTCCCTCTTTATTTTTCTCTTCCAAAATACTCATCTTCCTTCATGGTATTTGGACTTATGATATTTGACCACATGACATACCCTTTATGAATCCTTCCCAGATTATCCCAGGTTAAAAAAAACAAAACCAAAAACATTATCTCCTTCCTCAATGTAATTGGGTTGTATCTACATGGAGCATAGGGTGTAGGAGGTGTTCAGGAAAGACCAGAAACTCTGGTGCTTGTGAGGGCTTGTTGGACCCTTTTCAGGGTTGCTCATTCACCTTTGGTGTCCACCTTTCACCCAACTCTCATCTGTATTTCTAAGAAGTTGTGGCAGGGCCAGGGGTCATACCCCATAAAACTGTCTGGGCAGGAGGCTAAACTAGATTGAGGATAAATGACAGACCTCAGACCCATTGGTGAGTTAGGGGGATGTTTGTCCCAAGCATGTGAAGACTTCCCCTAGTGGAATAGGCAGATGAGAACAATTTGTTCCAACAGCCATAAAGCAGCTGAAGCAGACACCGTGGAGTGCCTAGAGCTTGCTCAGACATCAAAGATGCCAAGGTCATCTACTGCATTCCAGACCATTGCCAGCCATCCTCGCTTTTGTCTTGTCTCTGGACTTGATTCTGGAAGAGAGAGTGAGGCTGATGACTTTGTGCAACTCTGGCTCACTTAAATCCAATTCATGCACAAGTCAAAACATCACCCTATGATTTCATTTGGTCCTCTTCAAAAAGAAAGGATGAACAACAACAATGTTGACACAGAAGCATGCTTCTTGAATATTCGGGGAGGGAAATTCTGCAGAGGGCAATTCAAGAAGCATGATCTTTGGGGTACAACTGTCATTTTGTCAGCTATTATTAAATTGTCTAATCCAGTAGAATCCAACAAACATAAAGTGCTCCTAGTTGTGTGACTCTGGGCAGGTCACTTAACCCCAATTGCCTATCCCTTACACCATTTTTCTGTCTTGGAATAGATAGTTGTATTAGTTCTAAGACAGAAGGTAAGTGTTTAAAAAGAATTTATTAAGTGACTGAAAAGAACTATGCTAAGGCACTGGGGATGAAAATATCTTCAAGGAGCTTATGCTTAATTGGGGAGATAGAGCATGTGAGGTGCTATATGAGAATATACTCAGAGATGGGTATATACAACAGATATAACAAAAGAAGTGCAAGGTAATTTTGGGGAGAGGAGAGGCCTTAGAAGCTTGTGAAATAAGGAGAGGTTTCGTGAAAGTAGAATGAGCTATTTTTAAGGAAATCTGGAATTCCAAGAAGTGAAGTAAGGGTGAAGAGGGAATATATTCCAAGCTTAAAGAATGGCAAATGCAAAGGCACAGATATAGGCAGTAGAGTGCTATACCTAAAGAATAATGAGAGGGTCCACTTTGGCTATACTGTAGAGTAGGTGAAGAGAAATGATTATATAACGGAGCTAGAAAGGTTGGGATCAGGTTGTGAAAGACCCTAATTGCCAAACAAAGAAGTATATATTGGACCCCAGAGGTTATAGGGGGTCCACTGGAGTTTATTGAGTAGAGGACTATCTTATCTATGCCTTAGGAAGAATAATTTTGCTAGCTGTGAGGAGGGTGGATTGGAGCAAGAATAGTACTTGAGGTAAGGAGCTCAATTAAGAAGCTAATGGTTATTTAGCTAGTAAGTTCCAGCTGTGAAGTCTAAAATATGTCCTTGCTTGTTCCCTGGGACTGTACAGTCTGTGCTTCAGAGTCTTCTCTAATTTTATGTAGGCTGTCTTTTCTGATGACTGTGTTGAATCTGTTTCATGACCTGAGTTACAAATGGATTGTGTTATTATGCTTTCTACCACTGAAAAACTTTAATTCACAGGGGGAAAAGTGGTTGAGTCATCTAATATTTTTTATCTAGCTGTCAGGATCTGACAAGGTACCAGCCCTATTCTAAGTGATCAATAAATCTTTTTTTGATTACCTGATTGGGAATGACAATCTTTGATAAATATGAGCCCACTCAAAGGGAGGGGAGAGGGATCTAGTGATTAGAGTACTAATCCAGAGTCAGGAGCTACTATACTTGAATTTTACCTCTGATGTATTCTACTAATGGCTACTCGATGTTGCTGAGCCTCAGTTTTCTCATCTATAAAATGAAGATCAAAGGGATTGTTGTGACAACCAAATGAGATAAAAGCATGTAACTTCTCCATTTTGGTTGATGGTACCTCCAACCTTTCAGTCATCCAGTTGGCAATCTTGGAATAATCCTTGATGCTTCCCTCTCCTTCAAACCCTATTCAATCAATTGCAAAGACTTCCTAAAAATTCTTCATTTTTCTTCTATCCTTACCTCTACATATGTTGGTAGCTTCTTTATCAGTCTCTTTGTCTCCAGTTTTCCAATCAATCCACCAAATCAATATTCCTAAAACACAGGTCTGACCTTGCCACCTTCTACTTGAAAGTCTTCAATGGCTCTCTATTGTCCTTGGGATAAAATATAGAATCCTGAGCCTGGCATTTAAACTTTCCACAATCTGGCTGCTTTCTACTTTTCCAAGACACCTTTTATGTTCACTCACAATCCATTTTAGTCCAGCTGACCTAGTAGTTTTCACCCATATATGACATTCCATCTCCTGGAGTTCCTATTTGGGGAGTGGTCTCTTTCATCTCTCCTGTGGAGAGTCCCTTGCTTCCATCTTGCCACCTTCTCCATGAGACCTTTCCATTTTTTTCTCTCTTGAAGTTACTTCTTAGTGCACCTGTAGGATTCTCCCAGCATAGGGTGAATGACTTGAAAACAGGGTCTGTGTCTTGTTTTTATTTGGTGGTTGCTCTCAGTGCCTAATACAATGCTATTGTGAACACAGGTTCACAATAAATATCTATTAAAAATTCTATAAAGCATAAATATCATCTATTATTAAAGATTCTCAAAACTTGATCAGTTGAAAATGTGTGACCTTAGAGAGGTCTAATACTTCTATTCAGTATCAGGTAGTGACTTCCCTGTGCAAATCGTGCTCCTAAACCCAGGGGAGCACTTTGCATATTCTGGACCCATCAGTCACCAAAGGAAATAGAGCCCTGAGGAATTCCGTAGTATGAATGGTTCGGGCTCAAAACTTATTTCTTTTATACAAGATATACGTGAGCAGGACCCATCTCAGGTATGTTTGGGGCCCGAACAATGTGGATAATTGCCTCAATTATGTGACTTGTTTCCATAGTGGAGACCTGGCCCAGCAAATTACCTATGCTCAGAAACACAGCTGGTTGCCATGGGCTGACTTATTAACTCGGACTCTTTTGCATACAAAGGGCAGCACCTGTGACTATTACGGGCTGAAAAATCAATTGCAGGTGCATGTGCAAATTTGGTTTTTGAGGGGGAAGTTCAAGCAAATCCTTTTGAAAATGAATCTCTCTAGAAGGAGTGTGTAATGAAGAGGTAAGAGGAAAAGTGACAGTCAAAACCTAGTTCATCCAGAAATACTTGATTGTCTGATGACATTTATGCACTGATTACTAGGCTTCTATTAGTCACTTTGTGTCAGTCTGCTTCCTTTGAAAATACAGGCTGAAATATTCCTCAGATCTCTGTATTTCTGAGGGCCTGGTTTGCCACCAAGTTTATCTCTGGCATCTAAACTTAGATGCCTGAGATAATAGGCTGCGAGCCCCGGAGGGAAGGTTCTCTGTCTGTCTAGATCTCTCTGAACTACACTCTGCACAAATAGGTGCTTAATGAATGTTCCCCTAGGAGACTAGACTCGAGCACCAAAATGAGAGAAATAATTTCCATTCCTCCAGCTTAAGTGATGAGGGCCCTGGGATGGGCAATTTGCTTAATCAGGCTGCTGTTCCGAAGCCTGGGACTGCAGGGCCATCCCTTAAGATATTGCAGTGTGGAGAGGCAAGAGGCAAGCTGTGTGTCTAATGGGGGAAATGGCCTTCCTCTGAGCCTCCATCAATCTTTTTCCACACGCATTCCTGTATGCATGGAATGAATGTTGTCTTTCTGCCAGCAACGTGTATTACTGTGCACGCCGCCCCCCTCCTTACAGCTTAACTGTGCTAATTATATTTCACATTTGTATTTACTGCCTCTGCCCTCCCTCTTGGTGGTAAACAAAAGCTGCTATGTGTGTAATAATTGTTGTTAGGAACCAAGACTAACGTCCATCGAGATAGTAGACCTGCTTTAGATTGGGGCTTCAGCTGGGAAGAGATGAATAGGATGAGAAGGAATAGATTGCCATTAGGGTTCTTTAGCCCACGTACATCAACACTCAGAGTTGGCACACTCAAGATTCAAATGCTTTCTTTTCTTTTCTTTTTTTTTTGAGTATAGGACACTTTTATTTTAGCCCATTGAAAATTCCCTCCTTTTCTTCTTAAAATTATTTTCATCCCTACTTTTCTTTTGGAAAAATCAGGAAAATGGTTTTTATTTATTTATTTATATATCTTCCCCCGCCCTGTATTAAACATGTATGTAATTTATTTATATATATTTTTTCTGGGTTAAGCATGTACTCATTTTGTTTTCTGGGTTAAACACATTTATTTATTTATATGTTTTTTTTCTGGTTTAATATATATTTATTCATTTATTTGCATTTTTCTGGTTTAAACCTGTATTTATTAATTTATTTTAATTTTTTCTGGGTTAAACAGGTATTTTTCAAAAAAATTTTCAGGGTTAAACATATTTATTCATTTTTTTCTGGTTTATACATGCATTTATTCGTTTATTTTCATTTTTTCTGGGCTGGAACATGTATTTATTTTCTGGGTTATATGTGTATTTATTCATTAATTTTTATTTTTTCTGAG
Source organism: Gracilinanus agilis (assembly GCF_016433145.1). Taxonomy (NCBI): domain Eukaryota; kingdom Metazoa; phylum Chordata; class Mammalia; order Didelphimorphia; family Didelphidae; genus Gracilinanus; species Gracilinanus agilis. The sequence goes on along the minus strand of NC_058132.1, from coordinate 561,656,191 downwards.
TTGAATGTGTATTTATTTATTTTTCTGGGTTATATATGTATTTATTAATTTAGTTTTAAATTTTTTCTGAGCTGAACATGTATTTATTTTCGGGATTATACATGCACCAATTAATTAATTAAATAAATTTCTGGGCTAATCATTTATTTATGTATTTGTTAATTTATTTTTATTTTTTCTGAATTGAACCGAACATGTATTTATTTTATGGTTTATACATATATTTAATGATATATTTATTTTTTTCTGAATTGAACATGTATTTATTTTCTGGGTTATACATGTATTTATTCATTTATTTTTATTTTTTCTGAGTTGAACATGTATTTATTTTATGGTTTATGCATATATTTAATAATATATTTATTTTTCCTGAGTTGAACATGTATTTATTTTATGGTTTATACATATATTTAATGATATATTTATTTTTTCTGAATTGAACATGTATTTATTTTCTGGGTTATACATGTATTTATTCATTTATTTTTTTTCTGAGCTGAACACATATTTATTTTATTGTTTATACATATATTTAATGATATATTTTTCTGAATTGAACATGTATTTATTTTCTGGGTTATACATGTATTTATTCATTTATTTTTATTTTTTTCTGAGTTATTACACAAAACATATTTCATTTTATTTATTTCAGAATCGGCGTCAATATGGTGGTTGGTCCGTAAGGTGGTTTTGGACCAGGGCTTCTATATCTTCTTCCCAAAGGGTTCTTTTCTGGCCTTTGCTGACACTTCTATCTGCTCTGTCTGAAAATACCAAAGAGAAATGTCTTCTGAAAGCGAAACCCTTGATGTTTACAAGACACCCTGGCTCCCAGTTCCCTGAAATCGAGTGTATATATACAGACTGTTCCAATGCAAATACATACATTCTGAATTTGTTTTAGTGCTTTAAGAAGCTCTTAACACCCTATGACAAGTGAAACATTTGTTAATCAAAAAACCCCTACGACCTATTCCTAGGCATTGTTTGATGGTTTCTGCTCTGACCTCCAAGATCCCATTGTGGATGGAATCGGTTATAGTAACTTGTATTTATTTTTACAACTAGCTATTATGAATGCAAACTCCCCTTATCGCCAAGTGATTGATAGGCACATTAAGAAGTTGTTCAACAGGTTGCTAGGTTTGAAGAAATGCTTAAATCCTGATAGGTTACTTTTTATCAGCAAAGACTAGGAATTAGCACAGATAAGCCCAGGGGTGACTAGAATTTTATTTTCAGAGCCCAGGGCTTGCTGTCAGGGTTTTATATTTGAGTGTGTTAAGCAGTGGGTTCTGTCAGTTCCTTTTTATAGATTTCAGTTTATTTTCGTAGGTAGAAAGTTCTGACAGAACTCATACAGTGGGAGGGTCACAGCAAGCTGCTGAAAGCAATTGAATATCTGATGATACCAATCATTCTCTCTCTCTCTCTCTCTCTCTCTCTCTCTCTCTCTCTCTCTCTCTCTCTCTCTCTCTCTCTCTCTCTCTCTCTCTCTCTCTCTCTCTCTC
>NC_058132.1:561638735-561654335 GCF_016433145.1 Gracilinanus agilis | reverse complement strand
CTCTCTCTCTCTCTCTCTCTCTCTCTCTCTCTCTCTCTCTCTCTCTCTCTCTCTCTCTCAACCCTTAACTTCTGTGTATTGGCCCCTTGGTGGAAGAGTGGTATGGGTGGGCAATGGGGGTCAAATGACTTCCCCAGCAATCATTCTCTTTTTGAAGCAGTATGTCCTTAACTCTTACTACCACTGGAAAAACTAACTTCCTGCCTGCCTCCCTGCACAGCTCCTCAGTGTTTTGTCCTTTTATCTGATGCTGTTGGGCACTTTCCTTCTTTCCTCCTTCCCTCTCCGTGAAAACACCAGGAAAGTGGAAGGGGAGTTAGGTCACTTGCTGGTGTTATCTAAGAAGGTCAGAGACACTTAAGAGTTCAGAGGTTTGGGCTCTTAATCCTGTACTGAATCGACAAGTCCTCTCCATCCCATGCGGAATCTCATTTTGTTTCATTGGAATATCTTCCTGAGCACACGGGCATTGTGGGTGATTGGTATCACAGATAGACCTCAAAGAGGTACTTATTGGGTAGGAGTCAAAAAAAGGGATTGTTTAAACTCCTTTTCCTTCTATATGTCAGCTAAGTAACTATGCTAGAAAATTCTATGGGTTTTAATGACTATAATTCCTAGGATTTTTTTATTTAGAGTTGTAAAGGATATTAGAGGCCATTTAATTCAAGTCAGTCTATTTTATAGATGTGGAAACTGAGGCTTAGAGATAGTCACATGGCTAGTCGCTTAAAGGCAACAATTGAACTTAGGTCTTTCCAGCTCTTAAGTCCAGCAACACTATCCAGTACAAAGGATCAAGATTTTTTACTCCTATAAAGGTATTTTTTCAGATATTTGAGAAATGAAGCTTTTTGTTTTGGTATTATTTAGAGAAGAATTTTAGAGATAGAGTAAGGGCGCTGAATCATACAAACATATAAAAACATAATTTCTTAAACTATTCTACTAACAAATCATCACATAAAGACTTTGTCTTTTATATGTGTGTGTTGTAATAATAATCAGAGCCAGCTGACCAAATGTTATGATAATCCTCCATTGGAAGTCCTTCTCCTCCTTCCTCCTCCCCAGAATTACCCAGAATCCCCTCTGGTCTTAACTGTCACCAACTGTCACCAACTGTCACCAAGGGCCTTCTTCTGGCCCTTTTGGTCCCATCCCCCATCCTTACAGTGTGTAGCTCCATGTCCCTTGTAGTCAGGAAGATCTAGGTTTCTGTTTCACCTTTGATAGCATTTTTGTTATGGGGAGGAAATAAATATCTGTCCCATACCTGATTTTTATTTATAGTAAGTATTTTCCTCTTCTCTCCACTCTCCACCTTTGGAAGACCATAAATATGAGCCAACATAAGTTTTAAGTAGTTTTTTTTTTCACCCAAAGTACACTGGGATAGAGATGTAAAAAAGCAAGAGTTTGAGAAAAGGAGTCTGACATCTCTTTTAAGTGTTCAGACTCCCTCAGGGCTGAGTCCTATCAAAGAGCTTGCTTAGATTCAGAACTGAGAAGTCCATAATAGAGAGGGAGAGGTTAAAGCACCCCAGCTCTCTGGGGCCAGTTCTATTTCCTTTCTTTCCTTTTTAAAAAAAAAATTATTTATTTTTCCATGGTTACATGATTCATGTACTTTCCCTCCCCAGTTCCCCTCCCCCTCCCAAAGCTGACAAGCAATTCCATTGGGTTCTGCATGTATTATCACTCAATACCTATTTCCATATTAATAATTTCTATAATAATCTTTTAAAAACCAAAACCCCACATCCAATACCCATATAAGCAAATGAAAAATCAAATGTTTTCCTTCCACATTTCTATTCCCACAATTCTCTATTTTCTTATTCTTAGAGATTCTTAATTCCCTTTTCTACAGCTTGGTCACCACTACTACATAAATTGAAGGGACCTCCCTGAACAGGATTACAGGACATTTTGAATTTTTTTATTTTTTGGTTTTGTTTTTTTGGGCTGCCATTACCTATGACAAATGGTCAGCTTACTGGTGAGGGAGTCTCTTCAAATTTAACTGGATTGGTCCTCAAAAAGCAAATACAGTTGTTTCAGGATTTTGTTCAAAGGCTTGACACGATAGAACCCACTAGCCCTTGTGCTCTATTGATATAGTCTTTAGAACTCAGAGTCACCTCCATGGCAAGATGAAGCACTGGAATTGGACTTTTTGAAAAATTTGATATATACATACTTCTGAGAAAATTAAGATCTGACAATTTAGGGGGAACTTTAAAGGAGATAAATGGGATTGTTCTATTTAGACAATTCTAGGTCATGAAATGTATTCCTTTTCTTTAAACAGAGGCTCTTAATATGGAGTCATAGATAGGGCTTAATGAGTCTGTGACCTTATGTGGGGAAAAAAAATCACAGCTTTATTTTTTCTAAATTCAAATGGAAATTTAGCATTTTTTTTTATTATGAGTTTAGAAAACAAATTCCTGAGAAGAGGCTTTACTAGACTGTCATAGAGGTCCATGAACAAGGTTAAGAATTCTTGTTTTAAAGTTATCTTATACAAGTTTTTGGACCAAATTCAGTAAACACAAATTCTATACAGCTATAAGGATTATGTTTTAGATTTAGCTTTTGTTGTATGTTGAATTTAATGGTGGATGAGAATGGAAGAGCTAATGACACATTTGCAAAAAAAAAAAAGAAGAAGAAGAAAAAGAAATGGAAGTTATCAAAACATTTTTTAAATGCATAGAAGAGAACTAATAGAAATTCAGAAGGAAACAAAAGCAGGACAATCACAAAAATATTTTGAATTTATTATGAACCTAAAAGCAAATTCTACATTGAGATTTGAATTTTCATATAACCTATTTTTCTCTTCTACTTTATATATAGAATTTTGGGGGTGCTGTCCACTAAATTCAGAATTTAAAAAGAATCTTTAAAAAAATTCTTCATAGTATTACTTCTGTTTGTTGATCTGGTGTCCCATGGAGTACAAGTTATCAACTTTTTTCTGGTGTCCATCAAACAGAGGGCACTCAATATATTTGCAAAGAAGAGATGATAATGATGTAATGATGTTAAAATGGAGTTGTCTATTAAGTCAATCATCCCAAATAAGGGCCCTGTTCTCAACAGGTATATTTAGCACTTTTAGGAGATGTGGATACATGGTGGTCCCTCATTTGTTGTCATAGGACCTGTATTCAAATTTCAAGTCTGCTGTTTTCTATCTGTGTGACATTGGGCAAGTCTCTGAGCCTTAATCTTCTCATTTATAAAATGATAGAATAGGAGTAGATAATCTCAAAGGCCTCTTTAGTTCCACATCCATGACCCTCTGTCGATCTTTTAAACTACATTAATGGTAAAATTTTACTCCTTTAAATCTGGCTGAAGGCTTGTTTTTTGGAGAGCAGTATTTTTGTTAGACACGTGACAGAAGCATCACATGGACAAAAGTTTAAAATGTTCTTGTGATCACTGAAAAATAAGGAAATAAAGTTCAAAAATGAGGTATAGAACTTGTTCAACTAGTTTCTGTTTTAAACTTGGTGGATTATACCTCTTTGTTTTAAACCATCAGAACAGCAATGATTAAATATCAAATTCCTTCAAGAGTCACTAGTTCCTTTTGGAAAGTTTTGATAAAAAAGTTGATTTTATTAAAATATTCTGCTCACAATCATCATCTGTAAGATGTCTTTCCAACATCTTCTCTTTTATTAGATGACATACCTACTGAGGTACTTGGATTTTTTTTAAGTCCCCTGTGGTTTATTTTTATAATATCTTTTACATACCATGAAAAGCGATGGGATTTAATGGGAAAATGGCATCAGGAGACCTTGGTTCTATTTCCAGATCTTTGGCTAACTTTTCTGTGTGACCTTGGGCAAGTCATTGGATTTGAATGTGCCTCAGTTGCTTCACCACCATAATGGGGTTAATAATATCTTCCTTCTACCTACTTCACAGGGATTTTGTGAGGATTAATGAGTTAATGTTTGCAAACTACTTTGAGTTCCTTTGATAAAATATAAAGCATTATTATTTATGACAATAATAATAGTCCTGAGAGTACTTTCAGGTCCTTTCATCCAAGGATCTCAAAGTAATTTAACACTTCACAGTAGATTGTTACATGTCATGGTTGTCTCCTTCTGAAAGAAACAGCTTGTAAGAAGTAGTCTGTTTTTAATTTTCTTTTCTTCTGGAGAATAATTAAATCTCCCACCAACTCCTTCCATCAATTGCATAACCTTCTTAAGGCAGAAGAATAATCTTCCTAGACCCTCTTTATTCTTGAGGTAAATTCTCATATAATTAAGTCTGGATGTTAGTTGGCAAATTTCTTAAAACTTCTAATAATCAAGTAATAGAGCTATGAGAACATGGAATTAAAAAAAAAATTAGTACCTGTGAATATGTATCCAGACACAGAAATGTTAATTTAGAAGAGTAGTTCTTAATCTGGTGTCTATGGATAGATTTTTAGGGAATCCATGACCCTGGATTGGAAGAAAAACCACAATGTTATTTTCACTTACATCTTGCTGAAATTTAGCAGTTCATATAATTATTTAGAAATATTCTGAGAAGGTGGCTACAGGCTTCACAAGACTGCAAAGGGGATCTGTGACAGAAAAAGTTTAGAGGGCTCTGTGACCCTGTCTTATCTATTCTAAAGTTCTTTCAAGAAATATATATATGACAAAGTAAGTTTGTTACTGTCACAAATAAAACAAAGATGGCTGCATTAAAATTCTTTTGTCTACTTGGACCAATTATAGGATCATTTTAATGATTGAAGGGTCAGATTGACCTTCAAGCAATGTATCAGCACATATTTATGGAATGCCTAACATGTGCAGTAGGATATAGGAAAAACTTTTATTATGGTATGGTAGGAAAGAAATTGACACATAAAACTCACTTAGTGAATTTAAAGCTACTATTAAAGATACGTAATCAAACATTAAATTAGGTGGAATAAATTAAGTTCACAAAAAAAGAGACATTCAGGTTGCCAGGTATTAGTTGGAGAAGTCCTTATTGTTGATGGGAGACTTAAAGGATGGATAACATCTAGATACTTTCTAAAAGGAAAGTAAATGTTTTAGGCCTGGCAAGTAACATAATCAAAGCCAAACAGGCAGAAAGTTTGTCCAAGAAACAGACCAAAATGACTGGAGTAGAATGGCAGAGTAGAACAAAGGGACCTTAATTCCAACATTGGTGGAATGGTTGAACAAGTTGTGATATATGATTGTAATGGAATACTATGGTGCCATAAGAAATGACAAACAAGATAATCACACACACACACACACACACACAAACCTTGAAAGACTTATATGAAGTGATACAAAGTGAAGTGAGCAGAACCAGGAGAATGTGGTATGTAGTAATGACAATAATGTATGATGGTCGTTTGTGAATGACTTTACTATTATCAACAAGGCAAGGATCCAGGACAATTCCAAGGGATTCATGCCAAAAAAGGAGTGCCATAGAAGGAACAGACAGAATCCAAATGCACATTGAAAACTACCATTCTTCTCTTTATTTCCTTAATGAATTTTTCTCTAGTGTAATGTGTGGCTCATTTCACAACATGACAAACAGGAAAATGTATGTAATCTGATAATATATTGTATTACCTGCCTTCTTGGGGAAAGGGGAGGCATAGGAAGGAGGAGGAAAAAAAGAGACATAGATTTTTGTACATAACTAATGTGAGAGTTTGTTTCTCTTGAACAAGCATATTTATTATGATTTATTAATACTTATAATAAATCATATGTATTACATTATTATGTTACCTTTTCTATTCTATTCTATTAAGCCACATATTAAATAGAATACCCATTATTAAATATAGAATACCTATCCTATTAAGCCACATATTAAAAAAATAAATGTTAGCTTCAAAAAAATGTGACCTTAATCTTTATTCAATTAAACTCCTTCATTTTATAGATGTAGATTCTGAGACTTAGGACATGTGAGTGACCCAAAGTCACACAGAAAGTAAGCAGCAATTTCTTTACATTATTGCTCTTTCTGGTAGATTTGGTGCTGGGGGAAAAAGTTGAATAGGTGGAGTGTTACCAAGAGAGCAGAGGACTTGCTTGGGTAGCCAGGCAAAGGACTTTTGCTTTAATATAGTAGCAAATAAGAAGCTACTTAAAGTTTCAGAGCAGTGAGTAAGATGATAAAGGCAGTATTTTAATATGTCTGGCAGTAATAGTAATGATGATAATGATTGCTAACATTTATATAGCACTTACTATGAGCCAGGCACTGTGCTAAGCACTTCACAATTATTATCTTATTTGATCTTTCCAACAATGCAAGGTAGGCTCTATTATAATCATTCCTATTTTACAACTGAGGAAACTGAGTCATAGAATACCCAAGTGACTTGCTTAGGGACACAAAGCTAGTATTTGAAGCTAGGTCTTTCTTACTCCAGGTCCAGTGGTCTATCCATTAAGGCACTAGCTGCCTCAAGTAGTCCTCAGGATGCTTTTGGAAGGGGTAGAACACTCAGGGGATAACATGTATTAGAGTAGTCTAGACAGCAAAAGAATTAAATGCTACCACAGTCATGGGGCAACAGAAATATGGATTGGAACAGCAATTTAAAAAAGATTAAAAAATATAAAAATATAACATTTATATATTATATATTATATTACATATTTAAATATCATATTTATAATTTATACTTATTTATAGAATTTCAATATATAAGATAAAACTCTAGCATACTCACAACTGCCTTCTCCATAACAGTTAATTCCAGAAAACAGTTTAGTAAAACAACATTTAAAAAGAAAAATAATTACTACTAATAGTACATGAATTTGACAACTTTAGTTATCTTTTTCCTTTGTTAAAAGAAAGGACATATTCAAAGCTTTATAAATTAGTATTGACATCCCTTGTTTTTGGTCTGAAATTTATTGGTATTTATAGTTGTTTTCATGTATTTAGCTACGGTAATTGTGTGTATTGTTTTTTCTTCTGTTTTTCTGTTACCTTGTAACATTTCATGCAGATTGTCCTGTATTTCTTTGAAGTCCTGATGCTTTATGTTGTAGTAATATTCCATTACTTTCTGTACCATGATTTGTTCAACCATTCATTTATTTCCCCACTCATTGGGCACACTTTGTTTCCAAGTTTTGACTATTACAAATAGGAAAGTTTCTTTTATTACAGAGAGATCTTGTTGTCAATAAAATCACTGAGATATTAAAGCAATAGTGGAGTCATTTAGTCAAAAAGCATGACAAATTTTGTAATTTTTCATGTATAATTCCAAATTATTTTCCAAAACAGAGGGGTCATTTCACAGCTCCACCAGTGGTGAATTAGTTTGCATATTTTTCTGCATCTCCATCAGTGAATTGTTTCATCGTTTACCACCTTTGCCATTTGGATAGATGTGAATTGATACTTCAGAGCTGCTTTAATTTGCATTCTATGATTATTAGTGATTTTGAGCACTTTTAGAGATGACTATTTTAAAGCTTGTGTTTCTTTTCTAAAGAAGTTTCTTCAGATCCTTTGACCATTTAACTGTTTGGGAGTTCTTTTTGCTCTTATATTTGTATAAATTCTATAGATTTAGGATATCAGATTTTTATCTGAACTGTTTTATGCAAAATTTTTAAAAAGATCATACCTTTTCCTCCTTTAGTTGTATTGTATTTGTGTGAAATTTAAAAATTTTTACATATCCAAAGCAGTCTGTTTTGAATTTTATAATCTTTATTTTGTGGTTGGCTATAAGCATATCTCTGTTGACAGTTGTGAGAAATGTAATCTTCCATTCTCTTATAAGTTTTCAAGTGGTGTGACTTTTTAATATATAATTTCTATATATGTGCCTATGTACATATATCCCACACACATATGTACATACTACACATACACACACACACACACACACAAACACTTTGGTATATTTGCTAACCAATATTCCTGGAAAATCTGGTTGAATAAAGAGTGTTCTTCCCAACACTTTTTGTTCTTGGGCCTATTTGGGCATTCTTGCCCCATTTCTGATCTTATTGAGAAAACTTCTAGTGTTTATTATAAATAATGATAGCTTTAAGTTTTAGATTCATGCTTTTGAGAAAAAGTCTTTTTATTCCTACTTTTTTAGTGTTTGATAATATAAATAAGTACTATATTTTAATCACAGGATTTTCCTGTATCTATTATCATAATTGTATGGTTTTTATTATTGTTATTATTATTGTTTTGTTGTTTCAGCTTGTGATTTCCTTGGTACAAAAAATACCTTTTGGTAAGAAAACTTCTTCTACCATTGCAAATCAGCAAACTTGCAACTTAGCACATAGCCCAGTACCCAGCACATAGTAAGTACTTAAGAAATGTTTCTTGATTGATTTAACCCATGGTTATATGACCAGAATTATATGTATCAGGGGGCAGCTGGGTAGCTCAGTGGAGTGAGAGTCAGGCCTAGAGACAGGAGGTCCTGGGTTCAAATTCAGCCTCAGCCACTTCCCAGCTGTGTGACCCTGGGCAAGTCACTTGACCCCCATTGCCCACCCTTACCAATCTTCCACCTATGAGACGATACACCGAAGTACAAGGGTTTAAAAAAAAAAAATCCTAAAAAAAAAAAAAAAAAAAAATAATTATATGTATCAGAAGTGAGACCTGAACTATTCTTGATTCTCAAAATATCTATAATGTGGTGCTGCCTCTTTGCTTATTAATACTACCTATTATGATAATTATATTTTAGGATTGAATCATCCCTAATTTCTTCAATACCAAATCATCACTGAACTGCTATAAGTCTAGCTTGCTTACAATAAATCATTTATTTGCAATATTTGTATTCTATCAATACTTGAATTTTTTTTTGCATCAAAATTCTTTAGTGATATTAGCCTATTCTCTTTTTCTTCTTTTCCTTCCCTGGTTTGGGTGCCTTGGGAACATCAAGGAGATACTGTTTCCTTCATATAATGAGTTTTGATAGCTTATCTAGTCTCATTGTTTCTGCTTTCTTTGAGTCTTCTTCCAATTTTTGCCATTACATACATACATATATAGTCAGTTTTTTGTTAATCTGTTGCTATTTTTAAAATTCTACCTAAATCAGGGTTCTATTGCATTGATGAGATTTTTCATTGTATTTTCTAATTTTCTGTCTCATTTTTGTCTTCTGGAATTCTTCCTTTAGTAATCTTATTTCTAATCTAATACATGAAAGATTTTTCTTCATGTCTCTTTCTTTGCATATAAATAAATCACTCTGGAGATCATTTTCTCTTTCTTCTTAGGGGCACAGTTGCTATGACAAACATTCTTTCCTTCTGGAGACTGATCATCTCTTTATTGAAATAAAGCCTTTTTTTGGTTATTTATTAATTTCTTCAGTCTTTCTGCTCGTTTTCCTAAGAAGCTTTTCATAAGAGATTTTATTTGTTTTTATCCTTTTTAATCTAGTTGGTATATTTGACACTTTTTGTAGAAGTAAAGGTAAACTGGACTTAGGCACAAGCAGTTATGGTATTATCTTGCTGGAATTCTAGTATGAGAGACATTTTGAATGAAGAATAGTTGAGATTTAGGAGAATTTTGTGTATGTGTGTCATTCTATAAAGTGATAGATTAATTTTGTCTTCTGATTCAAGTAAAGTCAAGTGAACAAATATTTATTGAGCACAGGTGTTGTGTTAAGCACAGAGAATACACATGAAAGTAAAAAGACAATCTTTACCCTTAAGAACCTTAAATCCTAATGGAGGAAGACACATTAAAAGGAAGCCCAAAAAGTGGATGGAGGCAGGCAGAGGGAGAAAGTATTCCCATGGGAGCATGGTAGTTAGAGAATCAGGAATGGAGCCTAGAGAGGAATAAAGTGGTGAACATGGTGGACTTGAGCCTTTTCCTTAAAATGGAGACTCTGGGAGGAACTGGCCAATCAGAGAATTATGAATCTACAAGAGGATTTTCAGGTCTGTAATTTTCCCATGTTAAATAAGACAAGGAATTTTCAGGAATATTTTCCTAAAGGAAATAAGACACTAATGTACCTATTTTGACACACCCTCATGTCATGGAAGCAACCTTGGCTTCTTAAAAGCTATCCTAGCAGAATGCAAGCTCTGGCAGGTCCTTCAAAGCTATAAAAGCTTCAATTACAATAGGGGCCCAGTGATGGAGAGTTTATCATCTGACAGCTCAGCTTAGATATAGCGTAGCGAGTCAGAGGAGGTTCATCTCCAGGTTGACTTTAGTATGATTAATATTTTAGACAAAGCAACCTCTCAAGACTAATTCATAAGGCCGTGTGATCTGTACTGGTTGAGGAGTACTCAATGAAAAAAAATAGAATATTTGCTTTTTTTCCCCCCAAGGAAGTCAATAGGACAAAACAAGTCTACATGAGATTTTCAGAAATTCTTTGACTTGATAAATCATTTCAACACAACAAGAACTCTGGTAATTTGATGTGTTATAGACGTAGCCATTGTCCTAGTCTATCAATCATGTACTTGACAATGTTCTTAAATAAGCATTTTAATAATAAACTTTCTATACATGTTTATACATTTAAAAAACTCCTTGTCATTTCCAATATTTGATTTTTACAGTCTGTCCATTGTATTGGGAGTAATATGCTCTGACAAGTTCAATGTTTATTTGGAGCACTAAGGATAATAGAATTCAGAAATGTGATATCACCCTGGAGGGTGGGAGAATTGGGGAAGAGTAGGGGAGTAATCAGAGAGCACAGGATCATAGATTATAGGTGTAAAACTGGAAGGGGCTGTTATAGTCACTTAATTTAACTTCTTTATTTGTTGTTGTTTACAGTTGAGGAAACTGGAGCCCAGACAGTTATGTAGGAGAGGGCATACCATGGAGTTGGGATATTTCCTTTGAGACCAGGTGAGTGGTCTTAGCTGTATCTGAGGCATGTGGCCCAGGGGAAGGAATGAGCCAGGTTGGTCAGGGCATCTAATACCGACAAGATTTTACCAATACCTCTCAGACATAAGCAGATCTGTGACAAAATGTAATATTGCTGTCATGCAGAGATGGAGGGGAGTGAGCAGTAGTGGCAGCAAGTCTTCTGCTTACCCTGCCTGGGCACCTGCTTCACATCACTGAACATCTTTGCTAATACAGTATAATAGCTGGGGATACAAGAAATCTCAGAGTGAGCAGCTTGGTGGCTCAGTGGATTGAGAGGCAGGCTGAGAAATGGGAGGTCCTGGGTTCAAATATGACTCAGACATTTCCTAGTTGTGTGTCCCTGGGCAAGTCACTTAACCCCCATTGCCTAGCCCTTTCTGCTCTTCTGCCTTGGAACCAATATATAGTATTGATTCTAAGGGAGAAGGTAAGGATTTGGGGAAAAAAGAGAGGTTGGGGAAGTCTTTCTATAGAATGTATAGAATGTAGGATTTAATTTTTTTCAAATATCTAATTTTTTTCCAGTTACATGTAAACTTTTTTTAACATTTGTTTTAAAAAATTTCAAGCTTTAAATTCTCTCCTTCCCTCTCTCCCTTCATCCCTCCTTGAGATAGCAAGCAATTTAATATAGGTTATACATGTTCAGTCATGTAAAATATTTCTGTATTAGTCATGTCGTAAAAGAAAACACAGACCCCAAACAAAACAAAACAAAACCCCAAGAAAAATAAAATTAAAAAAAGTATTCTTCAATCTGCATTTAAACTCCATCAGTTCTTTCTCTGGAAGCAGGTAGCATTTTTCATGAGTCCTTTGGAAATGTCTTGAATCTTTCTTAGAGAATAGCTAAGTCTTTCACAGCTGATCATTGAACAACATTGCTGTTACTGAGGTCAATATTTTAGTTCTGCTTACTTCACTCTGCATCAGTTCATATAAATCTTTCCAGGTTTTTCTGAAATCTTCCTGTTCATGATCCAACCATTTTGGATGGCAATTTGGGACTATGCCCAAAGAACACTAAAAGACTGCCTGCCCTTTGATTCAGCCATACCATTGCTGGGTTTGTACTCCAAAGAGATAATAGATAAAAAGACCTGTACAAAAATATTTATAGCTGCGCTTTTTGTGGTGGCAAAAAACTGGAAAATGAGGGTATGCCCTTCAATTGGGGAATGGTTGAACAAATTGTGGTATCTGTTGGTGATGGAATACTACTGTGCTCAAAGGAATAATAAACTGGAGGAATTCCATGTGAACTGGAAAGACCTCCAGGAATTGATGCAGCGTGAAAGGAGCAATACCAGAAGAACACTGTACACAGAGACTGATACACTGTGGTCAAATTGAATGTAATGAACTTCTGTACTAGCAGCAATGCAATGACCCAGGACAATTATAAGGGATCTATGGAAAAGAACACTACCCACATTCAGAGGAAGAACTACAGGAGTGGAAACAGAAGAAAAACAACTGCTTGAATACATGGGTTGATGTGGACATGATTGGGGATGTAGACTCGAAACGACCACACCAATGCAACTATCAATAATATGGAAATAGGTTTTGATTGATGACACATGTTAAAACCAGTGGAAATGTGCAATGGCTACCAGGGAGGGTGGAGCTAGGGGATGGAGGGGAGAATAAGAACATGAATCATGTAATCATGGAAAATTTTTCTAAAAAAATTAAAATTAGAAAAAAAAATCTTCCTGTTCATCATTGTATTCCACCACCACCATCATATACCATAACTTGTTTAGCCGTTCCACAACTGATGAGCATCCCCTTAATTTCCTGTTCTTTGGTACCACAAAAAGAGCTGCTATAAATATTTTTTGTATATCTAGATTCTTTTCCTTTTCTTTTAAAAAAAAATCTCTTTGGAATATAGACCTAGTAGTGTTCTGGGAAAGGACAACCAAAGAAAGTGCTCAGAGTCAAGATGGAGTCATGGAATGTCTTGTTTGGGAAATAGCCAGAAGACTAAGAGTATTTCCGTTTTTGCCAGTTTTTCCAACTTGATGTTTCTGTTGTTCCAGCTCCTGAGCAGCACAGGATAATTTCTGGAGCACTGACCCTCTCAGCCAGAACCAAATCCATGACATTCACAGAGGTCCTTGAGACTACCAAAGCTGAAAGCTATAATTTAGGATTACTGGTAGCTTAAACTTGAACATGAGGTGTGTGGAGCAGTCATTCTAGGAAAGTTTGTTGGGGGAGAGATCTTATCACCTCTTCATGACTAGTGACAAATAAGTCTGTGAGGGTCCTTTTACCTGAATGGAACTTTGTGTCAAAGTGGCAGGGGTGAGCGAGGTGTAGTAATTCCTTACTGGCACTGGTTCTCCTGAGTTCTTTAAATCTATTCCAGCAGGTTATTGGAAGAGTGCTGGAAGTTCTGACATTATTTTGATCATGACCAAAGATGGAGTTTGTGCGCATATTGCTAGATAAGCATGGCAGATTAAGAACCATGTCCCCCTGGGGTATTTCACTGTAGATAAATGTGGTTAAATCTTCCAAAAATTGATTCACTGGAGGAGGGATATTTCATGCCAAATCTTGACTCTAGCACTAGAAAAACCTGATGCTGTGTCTCAACCCTGTTGGAGCCAGAGAATCTGCTGGATAGTAATCTTAGCTTTAAAGTATTTGTACTTGCCACTTGGTGTAGAGACCTCCTCATTAAATGACTTTCTCAAGCAATGCCAATCTTTAACTCCAGTACAATTTACCAGCTGAGAGAGTTGCCTGGGGGTACTGAGGAGTTCAGTGACCTGGGCACACAGCCAGTATTTATCAGAGGCAGGATTTGAATCTAAGTCTTCCTGATTCTGAGGCTAGGTTTCTATCCCTTGCTATACTACTTCTGCTCAGCCAGCTCTAAAATGGGTATTCAGAATATTTTTTCAGCTCCTGAAGAAATGTTGTCCAATTAAGAGCCATTTTCTGTGGAAAAGGGCAGGTTTTCCAGGCAGGATACTTACTGTTTTTTGGACATTTTGAACTAAATGTTCCATAGACATCTCAAACTCCACATGGTTGAAAAAGAAGTCATCGTCTTTCCCTCAAAAATCATTCCTTTTGAGAAGTTCCGGGTTAAGATGGCGGCAGAGTAAGAAGCAGCTCTAAACCTCTCCTGACCGAAACACACAAAACTCCTCAAGGGGACATAAAAACAAGTCCAGACGAACGGAGGAACCCCACAACAGGGCACAGCGTGGAAGGTACGTGGAATCGAGACATTTCCAAGCTAAAAAGGGCTCTCACTCAAGCGCGAGCTGAGCAACTGCCCCACCCCCAACCCCTCCACACTCACCTATAGCTCTGAACCCAGCTAAAAAGAAATAGAGCAAGTTTGGGGCACCCATCGAGTCATCAGCAGCTCCGGGACCTGTTCCTGAGAGCAGCAAGACTTAGGACCCCATTAAGTCAAGAACGCACGCGAAATCTGAGCGCGCGCGCGCGGGAGCGGACGCTGGGAGCGGAGCGCCGGCTGAGCAGAGACGTGGTTGCCGGCTGAGCAGAGGCTTGGGTGCCAGCTGAGCAGAGGCGTGGGTGGAGGCAAACACAACCAGGAACTAAAGCCTAAGTGGGGAACCAGTGCAGACGGGTATACGACTGTGGAAGTAGCTCCCTGAGACTTGTAAAGAAACCTCCTGCAGAGGTTCAAGCAAGGGAATCCACCAGGGGGCTTGACCTTGGAAAAAACTAGAACTCAGTCCTCAGGAGCCAATAGATCTCAGACAGACACTGAGAGCGAGGATAAACCTGAGAAGCTGCTGGGCTAATGATGGCTAACCAGTTACAGGAAATTCAGAAGAGAAAGAATAATAACAAAAAAAAGAAGTCTTTAACACTCGACAGCTTCTACACAGAGAAAATCCAGACAACCGAGCAAACAGAGGAGGAGAACAAACAACCATCCAGACCCTCCCCAAATAAGGAAAACTCCTCACAACCTATGGAAGAGTTCAAATCTGAGATTTTGAGGAAAATGGAAGAGATCTGGCAAGAAAATAACAGTTTAAAAGGTAGAATCTTGCAACTGGAAAGCGAGGCTCAGAAACCAAATGAACTGATAAGCAAATTGAACACAAGAAATGACCAGATTGAAAAGGAATACCAGAAGATTATGGCCGAAAACCAAAAGATTATGGCCGATTATCAGAAGATTATGGCCGAAAATCAATCCCTAAAGGCTAGAATTGAGCAAGTAGAAACTAATGATCTCTCAAGACAACAAGAACAAATAAAACAAAGCCAAAAGACTGAAAAAATAGAAGGAAACATGAAATATCTCAATGAGAGAGTGACAGACCAAGAAAACCGGTCTAGAAGAGACAATTTGAGAATAATTGGTCTTCCAGAAAAACCAGAAATTAATAAAAACCTGGACTCTATACTAACAGAAATAATTCAGCAAAATTGCCCTGAAGTCCTACAACAAGAGGGCAATATAGACATTGAAAGGATTCATAGAACACCTGCGGCATTCGATCAAGAAAGGAAAACACCAAGAAACATCATTGCAAAATTCAAGAGTTTCCAAGCAAAAGAAAAAATCTTACAAGAAGCCAGAAAGAAACAATTCAAATATCAAGGAGCAACAATCAGGATCACACAGGATCTGGCAGCCTC
>NC_058132.1:561562002-561623801 GCF_016433145.1 Gracilinanus agilis | reverse complement strand
TCCCAGCAGTTTTTGTCAAATAGTGGATTCATGTCCCAAAAGTTGGGCTCTTTGGGTTTATCATACACTGTCTTGCTGATGTCATTTACCCCAAGTCTATTCCACTGATCCTCTTTTCTGTCTCTTAGCCAGTACCATATTGTTTTGATGACTGCTGCTTTATAGTATAGTTTAATATCTGGTACTGCTAGGCCCCCTTTATGTCTAAAGTTTTTATCAAAGTGGGTAAGAGGCTCTCCAATTTTTACATTGCACTTCATATATAATATGAGTATCAAAAATGCACAAAACATAATGAACTCGCTGGAGGGAGCAAAGCAGAGTTCCTGATGCAATAGAAAGAATTAGTTCAGAGCAACTGAATTAGCTAAAGTACTTGAAGCATTGGAAATGGAACATTGTGTATGACTTCTTTTTCCAAAATAAATTTTAAATGGATAAATGACACATTTAAAGGAATTAAGGAAGAAATGGCTTTGATAAGAGGAATTCAGGACCAAATGGAAAGAGAATCTAAAAGACACTAAACTAAAAAAATCCATAGAAGGGAAAAAAATTCATAGGACAAGATCATGATAGAATTAAAACGATGTTGAAAAAGTTGAGGTAATAAAGAAAATGATCCAAGTATAAATATATAAAAGATCTCAAAAATCCATTGTCCAAAGCAATATTCTTCCATATATGTAGAGAAAAATGTATAATGATAAAACATTTATAATAGAAAAACTAAAAATAAACCATGGAAAGTATTATCCCAAGTTATATTCCTATATATAATGGAAAGGTATATTAGATAACAAATAATTTAATAGAAAATGTATAACAGAAAATTCAAAAAATTCCACAGGAAGTATTACTAAAGTGATACTCCTAGAGCACAGGCTTGACTATTCTACTCACTCCCTTTATCAATAGGATCAAATGAGAATTCCTCTGTCTAGTATTTAAGTGCTTTACAGCCTGAATCTCACCTACCTTTCTAGCTTTATTATATATTCTTTGCCTTCATTCAATGGTCTAGCTCTAGCCGAACTAGTCTTCTTGCTGTTCCATAAACATGACAGTCTATCTCTTATCTACATACTTTTGCATTAGCTCTTTCCTGCTTGGAATATATTTCTTACTCACCTCTTCCTTTTAAAAAGTTCCTAGTTTCTGTCAAAGTTCATCTCAGACACCATCAACTTTCTGAGCCTTTTTCTGATTTCCCCAGCTGCCAACATTCCATCCTTCCCCCCATTTGTATTTGTTCTCAACATTTTTAGCATAAATTTATTTCGCATATACTTATTTCCCTCTATTGAAGTGAGGCAGGGAAGAGTCAAAGCTTTTATAAAGCACTTACTATGTGCCAGTCCCTCTGCTAAATACCTTTTCCTTTTTAGAAATGTTATATCTGTGAGGAAGGATTATTCTCATTTTTACATGTAACATTGGAGCTTTTACAAAAGGAATATTTATAGCAGATAGTATAATTATAAATATATGGACTTAATCCCTTCAATGAGGGGGAGGCATTATCTCCCTTTTATCACTGCCATATCTAAGGAGGAGAAGAGAATTAGGTTCAAAGTCCAACACTGTTCTTGGTCCCGAGTCCCCGGCACCCCAGCTTCCCCTGCCAGGTTGGCAAGCCCTATCACCCCACTTGTGATCTTGGCTCTGAGGCTCTGAACCCCTGATTTGGTGAAGATCATTTCCAGCACCTGAAACTGAGAACAATCAACACAGAATAGAAACAAACACCCCCAGCCCCCAACCCAATCCTCGGAGCCCCTTAAAAAGAGATGAAACAGGAGAAAGAACAATTCTTCCCTTCTAATTAGTTCAGTTCAAGGTATCCACACTGGGCAGAAGAGATAGGAATCATGAAAATCTGGAAGATGAAAGAAAAGATACTGTGTGGGGTAAAAGGGAGGAAGGTAGGAAGGGAGAAAGAAGAGAAGAAGGTAGAGGAAGGGAAACGAAGGTAGCAGTCCCAGCCCAGGCGGGGGAAATTGTTCAGAGCTCTTCAGGGGCTCAAATAAATGATCTGAGAGCAACTTTAGGGTTTTGAATAGCTGGGTTTTATTTAGATTAGGAAAGGGAAGGTCTAGGGAAAACTGGAGGTAGGAAGAAAGGGGAAAAGATGCCAAGAGAGAGATCAGGGTCTGAGAGTATCTGGGCTCAAGAGAGCAGGAAGAGAGACTCCAGGGTAGAGAGCAGAGCTTCCAGGGTGGAGATAGAGAAAAGGCGCCAAACTTTCTCTGACACCTCCCACAACGGAAGTGGGGAAATTGGAAATTGGAAAGTGAAGAAAATTGAGGGAAACAGAGGTGAAATGACTTACTCAGGGTCACATAGCTAGTAAATGTCTGAGGTTAGATTGAACTGATTCTAGGTCTAGTGCTCTATCTGATACCCACCAGCTGCCTCTTTCCTTGAGGACAAGAAATGTTTGAATTTTTTCTTTGAATCCTCAGTGCCTAGCACAATGCCTGACATATGATTATCATTTAATAAATGTTATCTGTTTAATTAATAGCTGACCTATTCTAGCAGACAATAGTATATTCCAGCAGACAATAGCATGTAATTCAGAGCCTTGGAAAATACAGGTTTGGATAACTACTGAATTATTCAAATTATTGTAAAACACATAGATTAAAGTGTCAGATGTGGAAGGACAAATCATCATGCAGAGATCTCAGGATAATTGCAATCCCGGAAAATATGGAAAAACAACAAAAAAATCTGAGTACTATTTTACAGATTCATAGAATTTGAGTTAGAAGGGGTATCTAGTCCAACCCATACATATATTCCAGGAAATAATTAAAGAAAAATTCTCAGAATTGGCAAAACAACAGATAATGGGGGCAGCTGGGTGGCTCAGTGGATTGAAAGCCAGGTCCAGAGATGAGAGGTCCTGGGTTCAAATTTGACGTAAGACATTTCCTACCTGTGTGACCCTGGGCAAGTCACTTAATTCCCATTGCCTAGCCCTTACCATTCTTCTGCCTTAGAACCAATACGTAGTGTTGATTCTAAGATGAAAGGTAAGGGTTTTAAAAAAACCCACAAAAGGCAAAATACAAATATACGAAAATCCACAATATCCAAGATT
This sequence comes from Gracilinanus agilis, assembly GCF_016433145.1. NCBI lineage: Eukaryota > Metazoa > Chordata > Mammalia > Didelphimorphia > Didelphidae > Gracilinanus > Gracilinanus agilis. Next base: position 561,620,692 of record NC_058132.1, on the reverse strand, counting down.
TAGCACACCTAGACACATTATAATAAATATTTTTTAATTGAATTGAATCATAGTTCAACTCAAGCTAGAAAGATAAACATTGTAACCCATTGGAAGAAGTATGGAAACCACTTAGCATTGAACAATAAAATGAATGACAGTGGAATTTTTAAGGTAGACAAAGAAGGCTTAGAAAAACTGAAATACAACATTTACAAAATTAAGAAGCATGTGCTACGAACCTTGAATTATCTATGTAGTAAAATTTAGCATTACTAGATAAGTAGGAGATAGATATATAAGAAGCAAACACTCTGAAGAGTTTAGAGAGACCTATATCAACATCAATGAAATCTTTGAATAATATATAAACCTACCAGCTAAAAAGAAAAATAGTTAAAATAATTCATACTTCTCAATTAAAATGAAACCAGTTACTTTTAAAGTATGAGAACTTAGAGTAATTGTGCTTGATAAATTTTTATATGCATTCATTTAACAAAACATTTATTGATTGATAAATTATTAAAGGCTTCAAAAGATTTTATTTTAGAGAATTGTGTATATATGTGTATAGGGAGAGAGCAAAGAAAACTGTAGATAGGGGAAAAGGGATAACTCCAAAGAAAAGATCATATCTTTGATAAAGAGGAAATCGAAGTTAAATAAGCTTACTTATATACTAGAAAAACTAGTTTTAGAGTGGTTTTTATAAAGTTTATATTAATGGTATAAATACAAATAATAAGAAAGTATGTAACCTTCTGATAGATGACTGAGGAAAAAAACACCAGAAATTTTTTTCTTTTTTTAAAAAAATTTTTAAACATTTATTAATATTCATTTTTAAAACACCAGAATTTTAATGCTAGTGCAAGTGGACTAAACTTTCCAACAAACCAAGAAGAATCACAGAATAGAGTAAGATAAATTAATAATATATTTATTTCAGAAAGATTAAAAATTACTGGAATGAGCTCTAGGAATTGATGCAGAGAGAAAGGAGCAGAACCAGAAGAACATTGTACACAGAGACTGATACACTGTGGCACAATCAAACGAAATGGACCTCTCTACTAGCAGCAATGCAATGACCAAGGACAATTCTGAGGGACTCATGAAAAAGAACACTATCCACATCTAGAGAAAGAAGGGTGGAAGTAGAAATGCAGAAGAAAAACATATGATTCATCACATGGTTTGATGGGGATATGATTGGGGATGTTGACTTTAGATGATCAATCTATTGCAAATGGTAATAATATAGAAATAGGTTTTGAACAATGATATATGGAAAACCCAGTGAAATTGCTTGTTGGCTTCAGGAGGGGAAAGGGGGAGTGGAAGGAAAGAACATGAATTATGTAACCACGGCAAAATATTCTTAATTAATTAATTAATTGAATGAACTTATTAAAAAATAAATTAAAACATTTAAAAAGAAAAGAAAGCTTAAAAATTGATGGAAAATGAAAGAGTGGATTAAAATTTGCCATGTTAATGCCAAATCATGAAAAATTAGAGTAGCATTATTCCACAAAGTTAAATTCAAACCATGCCACATAAACAATGATATTTTATTAGGTAAAATGATTCAATGTAAAATGAAAGCATTGAATATCAATCTTTAATATATATTTCACTTAATTCTGCAGTAAAATGTTTAAAGGAAAAACCTTATAATCTTGAAAGATGAAGTAAATAAACACTGTTTTTGATTTTAACATCAACATTAACATCTCATTATTATGAAAGAGATAAACCCTAATAAAAAATCAACAAGTAGGAAATTATATTGCTAAAAAGAAAGTTAAATAATTCATGTTTTGTAGGTAGCTATGGTGAGTTTTTTTTAAGCCCTTTAACTTTCTGTCTTAGTAACAATTCTAAGATAGAAAGGCAAGGGCTAGGCAAATGGGGTTAAGTGACTTGCATAGGGCCATAGAGCTAGGAAGTAACTGAAGACAGATTTGAATTCATGTCATTTCAACTTTAGGCCTAGCACTCTATCCATTGAGTCACCTAACTGTTCCTACTAAGATTTTAAGGGGAAAAATCAGATACAAATTCTTCCTCCCCAACATTCACCGAGCTCACAGAAAAATTGGTCATTGATCATTTGTTGAACTACAAGGAAAATGCAGGCAAATACAGAAAAAGATAGACTAAGTACACTACATTTATAGTAATGTAGCAAATTTAATAAAAGTAGTACCAAAATTAGTAGAAAATAATGAAACAAATAGGTATAGAAAAGAGGAAAGAGGTATAAGAAGAAATTATGAAAACAATTGCAGTTTATTTCAATGATAACAATTCAGGTAGAGAACATACACAAAAATCTACTGATGTAGTCAAGGATAAATACTCAGAGGAAATTTTGAAGCATTCAATACCTATGCCAAAATAACCAACTAAAAAAATAAAGGGGTGAAATTAGTGAATTAAATCAATACCCAAAAAATTTAGGGAAGGAACTAAGGAATACATTACTAATAAACAAAGAGAAATAACATAGTTTAGAGCAAAGATTAGAACAATTGAAAATAAGAAAACAATCCAACCAAGGAACCAACCAATCAACCAATCAATCAATAATTTGTTGTTGAAAATTGTTTTAGTCAAATTTGTTGTGACCTCATTTGCAGTTTTCTTGGCAAAGATACTGGAGTGGTTTTCCATTTTCTTTTCCAGCTCATTTTACAGATGAGAAAACTGAGACAAACCAGGTTAAGAAATCTGCCCAGGGTCACACAGCTAGTTAGTATATGAGGCCTTCCTGACGAGTCTTTCTGAGTCTAGACCTGCCACTTTTAATTACTTTACCACCTGCCTGCCTATGTATTTATGTTACAAGGGTGTTATTTTCTTTTTCTCCCTCCCTCCCTTCCTTCTTCCATTCCTTCCTTCCTTCCTTCATTCGTTTGTTCTTTCATTTGTTCTTTCCTTCCTTCCTTTCTTCCTTCCTTTCTTTGTTATTTCTTTACTTTTGAGAGTGTTTAAAAGGAATAGGAAGCCTAGGGAAGGATAGTAAAAGAGAGAAAGGAAGGAAGAAAGGAAGAAAGAAAAATAGGAACAATGAAAAGAAGGTCATTGAAACATTTTTAAACTGTGTATAAAAGAGAACAGAAGGAAAGTTAGAAAGAAAAATAGACAATTAAGGCAGCAGTTGAAGGAAAGAAAGATATTCTCAAATGGCATTTATCCACAGTTTCACATGCAATCAATCCTCATTTTTTATTCTGATATATAGATAACAAAATAGTCATTTCTTCTGGTGTTAAAGTTCAGAAAAAATTTTTAAAAAGGTCTATAGTTTGCCAAAAAAAGATTTAGTAAGAATAATAAATTATTTTAGTAAAGTAGTAGCATACAAGATGAACCCACAAAAATAATTACTTTCCTGGTGAGATCTCCTGTGTTGTATTTATAGGGGGTCAAGGACAAGTATTGCTTAGGATAAGTGAATGAGAAGACAAGATTGTATTGTGATTTTGTTCTCTGAGGGGTAGGAAGAATTCTCAAGTCATTGAGATCATAGATCCATTTACTGATTCCTCCAAGAAGATTCAGTGAAAGGTAAGTGAAAGAGAACTACCCTTCATACTAATGATAAAACGTACCAAGATATTTACATTAATTTATCCAGGTATGCAAAATACCCTTACAAAGGACTCTTCAAAATGTTTTTGACCACCTTTGACAAGTCATTTAACCTCTCTAAGCCTCATTTTTCTGTTTCCTTGTATCTAAGACATGGATAATCCATCCCATAATTGTTATGACAGTAAAACAATTTTTGTAAAATACTTTGCAAACCCTAAAAAAAAATGTTTTTGACTGAAATCTTGCAAGAACTCACCAGAAGAAGGCATGCTCATGGTAAGGTGAAGCAAATATGGTAAAATGTTAATACCTTCCAAACCAATTTAGTTAATATAACACCAGTCAAATGCCAGAAGCTTATTTCATAAAATTGATTACTGTTCTAACAAAATTTATATAGAAATAACACCTGGATATATGAAGAACTATGAAAAAGGAAACCAATGAAAGAAAGACTAGCACTACCAGACTTCAAAGTGTACTATAACACAATAATTATAAAAACTGTCTGGTGCTGGAAAAAGAATAAAGAAATAGATCAGTGGAATAGAATTTTTAAAAGCCTATAAATAGAATTCAGTGTCTATAAATGGTTAGTATTTGATAAACCTATGCTTAAAAAGCACCAGGAAATGAAATTACTGCAGAGAGAAGTGGAGGACTATATGGCCAAAAATGACTTTGTATTCATATAACATATGTGATCTAAATAGTGATCTAAATAATTATATATTTACCCGCCCCCAAAATATATATGCCATAAAAAAAACTAGAAGAAAAAGGCATAACATAGTTATCTCAACAATTGAGCAAGCACATTTTATTAATTAAAAATGGAAGATATTGGAGACAGAATTTATTTTACATTATTGTAACCATTATGTGTGTTGATCTTTTGGTTGCCTTTTAAAAATTCACCAATTAATACAAATATTCCTATGTATTTTTGAATGAATAATTTTCAAGGAGGAAATATGATTTATTAATAAATTTAATATCACATTACTTCTACTAGATACTTTCATCATTTTCCTTACCTGCTGAAAGATTTTCAGTTTTTCCTTGCTCACTATTACATTGTTTAATTTTCTTGATCAGACTGTTAGGGGTCTAATATGAGCTCATCCCAGCCTGGCTATCCATTGTGATTTCTCACCTCCTCAAGGATGTTTCCAAAAGGCATTGTTTTATCTAGTTGAGTTGAATTATTGCTATATGAACATACCACACTTATTTTTACCTCTGAGCCTTATTTCACAGTGTTCTTGTTAACTAGAAGAATTGCCCTTCTCCTTTTCATCCTTGCAATGCCCATTTTCCTAAGGACTATTTCAGGTACCACCTTCTCCATTGTCTTGATAATTATGAGCCTCCTGGATCTTCCTCTTCTATGAATTCCTGTGGAACTTATTGTTGGTAATATCGAATTTAGCATTTTTTATATTTTTATATAGTTTAATGTTTATGTGTCTTTGTCCTATATTCTCTACTAAGTTGTCAACTTTTTTGAAAGTATGATTTATATATCACACTCATCACACATTGTCTATTACAGTTAGTATGGCAGTGGATTTAGTCTTTTCTTATTGCCTTATTTGAGTGGGGACTGAGTAGAGGAAGGGCCAAACTAAATAGAAAATGCAGACTTTCTAGAAAACCAAAGACAAACAAAGCTGGGAATGGACTTGATTCAAGGGATTGATCAGAGATGGAGAAACCTGTCAGTTAAACTGATGTCTTCAGCTGGATAACTTTGGGTTTAGTTATCTATTGTGATAAATTTGTAGTCTTCATGAAACCTTATTGATCAGTGGAGTAGTTTTGTTGTATTTGAGATGGGTCTGAAACCTTCCTGAGGAGGAGGACTATGACATAGTCCTACATATGGCATGAGGCAAGGGCTATAGATGAGGTCACAGCTAACCCTGATGTTTCATCATATAAGGCGAGCTAAAGGATCCTGTTTTTCTTTCCTTTTTTTTTAATGTTTAATTCAAGAAATAGATGAAAATTAATGAGTTGTTTTACAATCTGTCATTCAAATACTAAGTTACAAAAAAATCAGATTTGGTAGTTTAGGTAGATTTTTAAGTAGAATTTAAATAAGAAAAAATAATAAGTAACAGGCATTAATGATGAAAGGAAAAAATAAGTGAAAAAGGTAATGTCTTGATTAATATGCATTGAATAATTTTTCAGTTAATTTCTTAAAGAAATATCAACAGTAATGCAAAAGAAATAGACTAAAATAATAATAGGGGACTCTAACTCTAATACTCATTAAAATATGGCAAATAAAATGAAAAGATAAATGATTAACAATTCATATTTTTGAATTACTTGCTTAATAAGTTGGAATTATCAGCTATATGGAGGGAATATATATGGAAGATATATTTTTTCCAAGTGCAATTGGTATTCTAACAAAAACTGGAGAGATCCCATTTTTCAACAGAAGGTGTCTTCCAATAAGCTTGGTATCACCTACAAACTTAATGTATATTCTCTATGTTCTATAGTCTAAGTCCTTTTATAAAAAATGTCAATAATACCAGGTAGTAGATTAGTTCTTGCAGAATACTGCTTAATAAGTCTACTTGCACTTGAAACTGACAACCTGAGGATACAGCTGAGCAACTCTTGTATCCATATTTTCTAGTTTTTCTTTGAGGATGAGCATGGACAGAAAAGCAGTGTGGTGCAGTGGATAGAGTTCTGACTTTGGAGTCAGAAATATCTGGGTTGAGGGATTGTCTCTTGACACATACTGCTTTTGTGTCTACAGGCAAGTTATTTAACCTTTCAGTACCTCCTTAGATAATACTCTATTTGTTTCCAACAAGTTGTAGACTTGTATTAATGAAGCATTTTCATAATGGGGATTCTCTATCGTAATGCAATCGCAATTATAGATATTCCCCCCAAATAGCAAAAGGAATAGAAACCAAAGATTTGCATCACTTTCACTTGATCTAGGAAGTCTGCCATTATGATAAAAAGTAGATGAACTTGACAGGATTGGATTATTAGAAGTTGTTACTGGCTCTTTGTACCCTCTTCTCTTCAGAGTGCAGACCGATCCAGTGACAATTTCCTCCATGTCAGTTTTTTTTCTTTTTAGTATGTGGCATAAAAAAAAGAGAGATAGGAGTCAGGAGGACCTGAGTTCAAGTCATGCCTCTGTCATATATCAGTTATATGACCATGAACAAGTGAACATCTCAGCATTCCAGTTAAATATCTAATACTCTGAGATACAGATAGGTTGTTGATTGGCATTAATGAAGAGTTTTCACTCTGAGTTCCCCACCCTGATTCAAAAATAGAAGATAAATTCATAGTAGGTAATTTTCCTGGGCTATCCTTTTTTTTCTTCTTTTTAATTTAAAAGAAATATATATATTTTTTAATTTTAAACCCTTAACTTCTGTGTATTGACTCATAGGTGGAAGAGTGGTAAGGGTAGGCAATGGGGGTCAAGTGACTTGCCCAGGGTCACACAGCTAGGAAGTGTCTGAGGCTGGATTTGAACCTAGGACCTCCCGTCTCTAGGCCTGGCTCTCAATCCACTGAGCTACCCAGCTGCCCCCTTAACTTAAAAGAAATATTATATTGTTTCTTTTGAATATATAGGTTGAATATATAGAATATATATTCTTTTGAATATACGTATGCATATATGTATGTATATAATTAAAACACCTGTTAAATATGAATATATGGGACATATGCTACCTAATTTTCATACTAGAACTGAAAACTTATATTCAACAAATTCATCCAACATTTTCTAACTGTCGCTACACCTTAGATGGATTTGTTGAATATAAGCTTTTAGTTCTAGTATAAAAATTAGGTAGCAAGATAGTAAAACCATACTAGTGGGAGATCTAAATATTCCTCTTTTAGATCTAGATAAATTAAACCAAAAAATATATAAGAAAGGGATAAGAGAGGTGAATGAAATCCTAGAAAAATTGGATTTAATAGATATGTGGAGAAAAATAAATGGGGACAAAAAGAAATACACCTTCTTTTCAGCTGCACATGGTACATTCACAAAGATTGACCATGTAATAGGGCATAGAAACATTGCAAACAAATGCAAAAGAGCAGAAATAATAAATGTAACCTTCTCAGGTCATAATGCAATAAAAATAATAATTAGTAAGGGCACATGGACAGGCAAATAAAAAACTAATTGGAAATTAAATAATGATTCTCCAAAACCAGCTAGTCAAAGAAGAAATCATAGAAACAATCAATAATTTCATTGACAAGAATGACAATGATGAGACATCCTACCAAACTCTGTGGGATGCAGCTAAGGCAGTAATCAGGGGGAAATTTATATCCTTGAGAGCATATATTAATAAATTAGAGAGGGCAAAGATCAATGAACTGGGCATGCAAATTAAAAAACTAGAAAGGGAATAAATTAAAAATCCCCAGCTAAAGACCCAATCATAGATTACAAAAATTAAAGGAGAAATCAATAAAATTGAAAGTAAAAGAACTATTGAATTAATAAATAAGACTAGAAGCTGATACTTTGAAAAAACAAACAAAATTGACAAGGTACTGGTCAATCTAATTAAAAAGAGGAAAGTAGAAAACCAAATCATCAGTATCAAAGATGAAAAGGGAGACCTCACCTATAATGAAGAGGAAATCAAGGCAATCGTTAAAAACTATTTTGCCCAATTATATGGCAATAAATATAGCAATCCAGGTGGGATGGATGAATATTTACAAAAATATAAATTGTCTAGATTAACAGTAGAAGAAATAGAATACTTAAATAATCCTCTATCAGAAAGAGAAATTGAACAAGCCATCAAAGAAGTCCCTAAGAAAAAATCCCCAGGGCCTGATGGATTCACAAGTGAATTCTATCAAACATTCAAAGGACAACTAATTCCAATACTATACAAACTATTTGACATAATAAGCAAAGAGGGAGTTCTACCAAATTCCTTTTATGATACAAATATGGTACTGATCCCAAAACCAGGGAGACCAAAAACAGAGAAAGAAAACTACAAACCAATTTCCCTAATGAACATAGATCCAAAAATCTTAAACAGAATACTAGCAAAGAGACTCCAGCAAGTGATCACGAGGGTTATTCATTATGATCCAGTGGGATTTATACCAGGAATGTAAGGATAGTTCAACATCAGGAAAACCATCCACATAATTGACCATATCAACAAACTAACAAACAAAAATCACATGATTATCTAATAGATGCTGAAAAAGCCTTTGACAAAATACAACATCCATTCCTATTGAAAACACTAGAAAGTATAGGAATAGAAGGACCTTTCCTAAAAATAACAAACAGTATATATCTAAAATCATCAACAAGTATCATATGCAATGGGGATAAATTAGAAACATCCCCAATAAGAAGAGGAGTGAAACAAGGATGCCCATTATCACCTCTATTATTTAACATTGTACTAGAAACACTAACAGTAGCAATTAGAGAAGAAAAAGAAAATTAAGATATTAAAATGGGCAATGAGGAGACCAAACTATCACTCTTTGCAGATGATATGATGGTATACTTAAAAAATCCTAGAGAATCAACTAAGAAGCTAATAGAAATAATTAACAACTTTAGCAAAATTGCAGGCTACAAAATAAATGCACACAAATCATCAGCATTTCCATATATTTCCAACACATCTCAGCTGCAAGAGGTAGAAAGAGAAACACCATTTAAAATCACCCTAGACAATATAAAATACTTAGGAATCTATGTACCAAAACAAACACATGAATTATACAAACACAACTACAAAACATTTTCCAAACAATTAAAACTAGATCTAAACAATTGGAAAAACATTGATTGCTCATGGGTAGGATGAGCTAACATAATAAAAATGACTGTTCTACCCAAATTAATTTACCTATTTAGTGCCATATCTATCAAACTACCAAGAAACTTTTTTACTGAATTAGAAAAAACTATAACAAAGTTCATTTGGAAGAACAAAAGATCAAGAATATCAAGGGAAATAATGAAAAAAAATGTGAAGGAAGGTGGCCTAGCAGTACCAGATATTAAACTATACCATAAATCAGCAACCATCAAAATGGTATGGTACTGGCTAAGAGACAGAAGGGAGGATCAGTGGAATAGACTTGGGGTAAGTGATGTCAGCAAGATAGTCTATGATAAACCCAAAGAACCCAACTTTTGGGACAAAAATCCACTATTTGACAAAAACTGTTAGGAAAATTGGAAAACAATATGGGAGAGATTAGGTTTAGATCAACATCTCACACCCTACACCAAGATAAATTCAGAATGGGTGAATGACTTGAATATAAAGAAAGAAACTATAAGAAAATTAGGAGAACATAGACTAGTATACCTGTCAGATCTATGAGGAAGGGAAAATTTTAAAACCAAGCAAGAGTTAGAAAAAATTAAAAAATGTAAAATAAATAATTTTTATTACATTAAATTAAAAAGGTTTTGTACAAACAAAAACAATGCAACCAAAATCAGAAGGGAAACAACAAATTGGAAAAAAATTTTTTATAAAAAAATTCTGACAGAGGTCTAATTACTCAAATATACAAGGAGCTAAATCAATTGTATAAAAAAAATCAAGCCATTCCCCAATTGGCAAATGGGCAAGGGACATGAATAGGCAATTTTCAGATAAAGAAATCAAAACTATCAATAAGCACATGAGAAAGTGTTCTAAATCTCTAATAACTAGAGAAATACAAATCAAAACAACTCTGACGTATCACCTCACACCTAGAAGATTAGCCAAAATGATAGAAGGGGAAAGTAATGAATGTTGGAGGGGATGTGGCCAAATTGGGACATTAATGCATTGGTGGTGGAATTGTGAACTGATCCAAACATTCTGGATGGCAATTTGGAACTATGCCCAAAGAGCTCTAAAAGACTGCCTGCCCTTCGATCCAGCCATAGCATTGCTAGGTTTGTACCCCCAAAGAGATCACAGATAAACAGACTTGTACAAAAATATTTATAGCCACACTTTTTTGTGGTGGCAAAAAACTGGAAAAGGAGGGTATGCCCTTCAATTGGGGAATGGCTGAACAAATTGTGGTATATGCTGGTAATGGAATACTATTGTGCTCAAAGAAATAATAAACTGGAGGAATTCCATGTGAACTGGAAAGACCTCCAGGAATTGATGCAGAGTGAAAGGAGCAGAGCCAGAAGAACATTGTACAATCAAATGTAATGGTAAAATCGAATGTAATGGACTTCTGTACTAGCAGCAATGCAATGACCCAGGACAATTCTGAGGGATTTATGGAAACAAATGCTACTCACATTCAGAGGAAGAACTGCAGGAGTGGAAACACAGAAGAAAAACAAGTGCTTGAACACATGGGTTGATGTGGACATGGTTGGGGATGTGACACTAAATGACCACACCAATGCAACTATCAATAATATGTAAATAAGTCTTGATTGATCACACATGTTAAAACCAATGGAAATGTGCGTTGGATATGGGGGAGTAAAGGCGGGTGAAGGGGAAAGTAAAAAAGAATCATGTAACCATGGAAAATTTTTCTAAAAAAATAAAATATTAATGTCATAAAAAATTAGGTAGCATATGTCCCATATGTTAATATTTCAGGTATTTTAATTATTTAATAAAATTATTCCAACCTAATTTCTTCTTCCATCATGCATTCTCACTATATCATTGGACAACTATGAGCTCAGAATTTCTAACAATGTGAAAGAGTTATTTTTGTGAAATAGTTTTATGAGAAAATAGAAAGGAGAAGTACTTAGTTTTATATGAGAGGTTTATTTAAAAATACATTTTTTGGGGCAGATGGGTGGCTCAGTGGATTGAGAGCCAGGCCTAGAGATGGGAGGTCCTAGGTTCAAATCTGACATCAGACACTTCTTAGCTGTGTGACCCTGGGCAAGTCACTTAACCCCTATTGCCCCTATTGCCTAGCCACAGCATTGACTCCAAGACAGAAGGTAAGGTTTAAAAAAAAAAAACAAAAAACAAAAAACAAAAAACATTTTTCCTTTCTAAGATAAAGCTACAATGTATAAAAAAATAATTTCCAAATACCTATCATTGGATTTTCCATGACAAGTAAGGCTGAGCCAAGAGGAATTCAGGATGAGGTAAAGAGAATTACAGGATTACAATTTTAGAACTAGAAGATTCTTAGAGTCTTTCTAGCCCAATTCTTTCATCTTACTAATAAGAAAACTGCAGATGACAGAGGTTGTGAATGTGAATCAAGGTCACATAGGTAATGAATGATAGAGGATGGATTTGAACCCAAGTCCATATGTCATCTAAGTCAATGGTCTTGTCATTATATCACATTGAGGGGAGGAGTATGTGTATTTTTGTATATGTATCTGCATGTATTTCCCTGAAGACATTCACAAATAATCAGCATGGAACAGTGGAAAGAATATATCTTTAGGACCAGAAGATTGCAGTTCCAAATCTGTCTCTGACTCTTACTACTTGTGTGACCTGGATCAAATCAATTAACCTCCTTGGGGTCAATTTCCTCATCTTTAAAATGAAGAAGCTGGATTCTGAGGACCCTTACATAAAGTCTATACATATGAACCTATGGGATTGTTCACACTTCTTTTCCCCTCTATTTGTGTGGAACATTCAGAATTAACTGCATGTATGTGAATATTTCAAATCTGGCCATCCTTGAATACCTGAGCATTTTTTTAATATTTGTTTGTTATGATGCAGTTTTAGAATATTTTCTCCTTATAAATCAGTAGACCTTTAAAGCACACCTGGAATAATATCTTTGGCAGTACTCAAGTAGTTAAGTTACAACACAGACCTGATATAATCTTCAAAAGATAAAATTCTTCCTCTTTGGGCTTTTCCCCCGATCTTAAAACAAAGAAACATGTTTCAAAACCCCCTAAGTTAATCTTGACATAGAAAATGAAGGTCTTTCAGAAAAAGGCGTATAGTTAGGGGGTTTTTGAGCATAAAATCTTGGCACAAGTTACTGTGTATACAAACTCTGAAGGGTAATGTCATAGTGTCGTTCATCAGGGTACCTTTAGTAAAATTTGAGCTATTCTTAGCCTTCTCTGGTATACTTATTTGTATGAATCACCACATGATAAAACATAGGACAGATGCTGGAATGATTATAAAAATATCATTTGACTTTTTTCCTCACTTTTTCTTCAAAAGAGAAAAATAGTATATTGTATAAGAGGTGCATGCTGATGACCAATCAAGATACCGTGTTTTCTTTTTTAAAATTATATTTCCCAGAAGCCCATGTGGCAGTTCCACTTCATGGCACTGACCACTCAGATAAGACAGATTCATGAATGAGGGTGGGAGCAAGTTGCTCAGAGTTCGGTGGCAGAGTTGGGGAGAAAAATAGGGAATAAATGGCAGTTGTGACCTGACCCTAATGTCCTGTTTGCCCAGGTGCTTTGCCAGGAAATGCTCTCTGGTTTCCATGATGAGGGGAAACAACATTGATTCCTGGTTCCTGTGTCATGAGGACTCTTTGCCTGTAGTGCAAGGCATGCAAACAGGATAAGTCCTGAAAGAGGAAATGAGAAGCAGTGATTTTAGAATCTCTCTATATTACATGAGAAGGACCTCTGTGTTGACTGTTACTGCTTTTAATGCTTATGTCATGAATGAAAATGCCTGGTCATCTTCAGTTTTGTTGAAGTGACAGAATAGAAGGTAAAAGAAGTGGACCTGCAGCTCCTAGTCCGAGGGAGTCTGGGCAGCAGTAGCCTTGGGAACTGGTAGAGAGTGTTGATCACTCTAGTCCTTGTTATTTGCCCTGCTTTCTGTTCTAAATAAATGCCCTATTCCATGTCACACGATTTATTATGCCTTAGTTGGGGGAGGTTCAGTGGGAATGATGGCTTATGTCTGAGCATTGAGATAGAAGATTATCTCCTACTACCATTGACTTAGGCGTAGCTTAGGGGTCCCTACATTAGGCCCCTGGGATATTACCCTTGTTATATATTTACTGCTTGCAAAGGGAAACATTGATTATGATGAACCAGTATTGGTTCAGAGAGTCATATCAAATTAATCTTGCTTCTTTTTTTTTGACAGAATTAGTAGAGTAGTAGATTGGATGACTATCACAGATATAACATACTTGGAATTTAGCAAGGCATTTGACAAAGTTATAATATCTTGGATAAGATGGAATGGTATGCATCAGATGAAAATATAGTGAAACAGGTTTGAAACAGATCAAATGATAGGAATAAGAAAGTAGTGATTAACTGAACAATTTTATTGGTTCTATTCTAATCAATATTGTCATCAATAATTTAGAAGACTATATCCATGACATGCTTATCAAATTTGCAAATGACATGGTCTGGGTGGGATAAATGACACTCCAGATGACATAAATTTTTTTAAATTTTCATTTTGAATATTTTCCCATAGTTACATATTTCATGTTCTTTCCCTCTCCCCCAAGCTCCCCTAGTACCCCTTAGCCAATGCGCAATTCCACTGGGTTTTACGTGTATCATTGATCAAGACCTAATTCCATATTATTGATAGTTGGACTAGAGTTATCGTTTAGTGCAGATGACATAATTTGGCTTCGGAAAAATATCAACATATTGAAACAATGGACTAAATCTAAGAAGATGAAATTTAATGGGGATTAATATTGAGCTGAGTTAAAATAAAACCTAAAGTAATTTACATGTAGATGATAGGGGAAAATTTTTTTCTCTAACAATTTCACATAAAATTTTACTCAAAGAAGGCATGTGGCATAAGAAGCTAAAAAGCCAATAAAATCTTATGCTGTACTAATAGGATCACCAAAACTAAAAAAAGGAAAGTTTTAGGCCTGCTATATTCTTCCATGGTCAGGCCATATTTTAGGATGGACCCTAATAAAAAAGAGGACTATATAATATGCCATAAAGGGACTAAATTCAACTTTAAATCGCTGATTTTATGATAATCTGTTGGATGACTTTCTGAGGAGTATTTTAGATGGGATTCTTGCTTCAGCTATGATTGGGACTAGGTAGTCTGAAAATTCTCTTCTGGCTTTGGGAATCTATGAGTATGACCTGACCACTGCTCTGTTGTGTGTTCTGTAACCTCCTTTGTTTCCATTTGGGGGGGGGACTTTTTGTATAAGTATAGCAAAATTGGTTAGGACTGAAGGAAACAGAGATGTTTATCTGGAGAAGTAGACCAGGGGCCATGATATCTGCTGTTAACTATTTAAGGACTGCTATATGACAGAGTGATCAAATTGGCATTTGGCTTGATCTCCACAGGGCAGAACTGAGAGCAAGAGGTAGAATTTTCAGGGAGAAAGAGTTCAGTCTGATAGAAAAACTTCTAATAACTTGAACTATCTAAAAGTAAAATGGGATTCCTCAGGTGGCAGTAGGTTGCTTACCAGAGAAGGAAAGTCTGCCAATAAAGGTGAAATGACTTTGTTGGGCTTTTTTACACAGAATTCTTACGTGCTATAAATGGGACTGGATGGCTCCCAAATTCTCTTCTTGTTTTGAGAATATATGAGTATGATCTGTCCGCTCCTCTACTGTGTGCTCTATATTCTCCTTTGTTTTTACTTCTTTGGGGGCTTTCTGTACAAATATAGGTAATTTGGTCAGCACTGAAACATTTTCCTCACCTAGTGTTTCAAGACTTACCTTTTTTATGTTTTACCTATGCTGCTTTATAGACCATGCCATACCAATCTTGTGGCTAATATGTCACTAAAGCTCCCCCTCCCCCCCAAAAGAGTTCTATTCTGATACTAATATGTTCTTCCTCAGTACTCTTGTATCTACATTGGCTTCATGTTGATTCAACTTAAAATGTTGAACTCAATTGGTTAGATTTTTTTTTTTTAAACTCTTAATGGTACTAGATTTGGTTACCTGAGAATTTGGGCTCCAGTATACATTCCTTTATGCATACTTCATTCAGTCAATGTTAATTTGAGACATAAGAGCTATTTTGGCCCTAAGTCTATAGCTCTACAAAGTTAAGCTTTATCCAGGTTTGTGCATCAAGACAATGAAAAGATGAAAATGCCAAAGATACGATCTATAAAGCAGCATAGGTCTCTGTCTGGAAGGCTCAATTAAAGTCTTATGTGACATAAATCCTTTTTTGTTTTGCCCCAATTTTTTTTTTAGCACCAGGAAGGGATAGGAGATGGTTTGTAGCAAGCTTGAGTTTGAAGTGTATGTAGATGCATGTGTATGTGTGTATATGCGTATATGTGTGAACATAAGATGTTTTGCCTGGGGGGCAGCTTAGGAAAAAAAATCCCTCAGAAATATTTGAGCTGACCCTGAATTTCTCATTACATTGGTTTTGGATCAGTCTTACACAAATCATGCAATCTTCTGCAGGCTTAGTTCTAAGAAAGCTTGAAACTGAAGAAAAATGGAGATGAGTATTCTTTTCCCACTTTTATATTTTATTACAGTTAGGTACCTTCTTTGACAGAGGCTAGAAGAGCCCCAGAAATAGTAATAGGGGCGTATAAAAATGAAGTAAACTGGACTCAGAGGCTGATGGGGATGGCCAGATCCATTCCTCAAAGGCAAACGTTATAAAATACATTGCTATGACTCTGGGGAGGTGTCCTAGCAATAGGCATTCATGCAATATCAGAAAATTCTATGTGTGGAACATTTCTGTTTTAATTTGTTCATTCACTTTGATTTGTTCATTGTTAATTCGTGCAAGTACCTCCCATGGACGAGTCTTTATGCTGCCAAAATAGTTTTTGCTTGTGTGAAACTTACATCCTATGGGGGGATTCAACATTTATAAAGATGAGTAAAAATAAAGATAATTTCAAGAGAGAAAGACATTTGGAGTGAGTAGGGAAAGCTTTGCCTAGTTGATGACCCTTGAGCTAAACTCCAAATTCTATGAGGTGGTAAGGAAGGTGAGCACTCCAGACATGGGGGACAGCCTGTATGATGGAATGCTAAATTCAGGAAATAGTGAGTAGGCTAGTTTGGCAGGAATATAGAATGCCTCCAGGAACTTCTATTTTTGTTATAACTATTTACATATTTCAACATATCACCTGCATGACCTTGGGGAAGACATTTAATTTCTCTGGGTCTCAGTTTCCTCATCTGTAAAATGGCAAGATTTGGGCAGGGAGCTGGGTAGCTCAGTGGATTGAGAACCAGGCCTAGAGACAGGAGATCCTAGGTTCAAATCTTGCCTCAGACACTTCCTAGCTATGTGACCCTGGGCAAGTCATTTAACCCCCATTGCCTAGCCCTTACCACTCTTCTGCCTTGGAACCAATATATAGTATTGATTCTAAGTGGAAGGTAAAGGTTATTAAAAAAAATTTTTTTTAAATGGCAGGATTGGACTAGCCTCTGATAATCCCTTCTGGGGATGCTCGATGGTCCTGTCATTCCTATTATTTAAGCTTAATTTTGATTTCCATAAAAGCCATTAGGGATCTGGGAATTAGAAATGTTATCTCTGCTTATTCATTGTGTTTGAAATTAGTTGGCTTTTTCACTTTCTGCAATGTATTCCCAGAACTACTGGAGCTACTCGGTACTCTTATTTTGGAAGGTGATGCCAACCTCTGCTCACTGTCTACCCCTTCTCCTCTTCCTCCTCTTCTTCTCTTCCTTGATTTTACAAATGGAACTCCCCTATGACTTCCAAGGGAATCCTGAATGTAGATAAGAATCACAGGAGAGCTGGGGGGACACAAGAACCATAATTCCAGCCCTTTCTGTTTCAGGATTTAAAATTTAGATTTTGGACCTACTGTGCCAGGACTCTGTTTAATTTCATATTCTCCTGAGCACCCTGCCTATTGCTGTGACACAATTAATGCAAGATAATAATAAGAACAAAATGGGAGAAAAAACTTTTTTTTGATGCTTCCTTTGAAAACTTTCAGGAGGGGTTTTGTTTCTATTATAATGTTCTTTGTCTTGCAGAAAATCCAGCTATCATTTTAATGGTACTGCTTTATTTTGATTGTTTCTTTCTATACTGAATTATGTATACACTTATTGTGATTTAAAAAAAAATCCCTATATAGCCTCAAAGTCACTTGATTCAATTTAAGTGAATAAAATGACTCCTACCTTCATTGTGTCATTAAAAAATGCATGCTTTAGCCCTCTAAGAGTTTACTCAGCAGTGGATTGAGAGCCAGGCCTAGAGACTGGGAGGTCCTAGGTTCAAATCTGGCCTCAAAAACTTCTGAGCTGTGTGACCCTAGGCAAGTCAGACCCCCATTGCCTAACCTTACCACTCTTCTGCCTTGGAGCCAATACTCAGTATTGACTCCAAGATGGAAGGTAAGGGTTTAAAAAAAAAATTAAAAAAAAAAAAAGAGTTTACTCAGGACCCAAAATGCAGACAATATGTTTTTATAATGATCTCTTTTGTTTTACCTCATATTCATTTCCTATATATACACTTCCTAATTTATGGATCCATTTCTTGTAACAAAGCTTCCATGTGAAAATAACAACACTTAGACTGTGTTCGACAGTATTTATAACATTGCCCTCCATGATATCTCACCTCTTCAGTGACGGAGGAGGTAGAAATACATTTTCTCACCTTTTCTTCAGGCCAAACTTGGTCTTTAGAATTAATTACAGAGCATTTACTTGTTGCTATCCTTTGTCATTACATCGTTTCATCCCTTGTGTATATTATTTTCCTGGTTTTGTTTATTATCACTCTGCCTTCAATTCATTTATGCCTTTTCATGCTTCTCTGAATTCTTTACATTAGTAACTTCTAATGGTATAGTAATACTCTATTACATTCAAAGGTCATAGTTTGTTTAGCCTTTCCCCATGTTTCTTTACAATTCTTTGCAACCACAGAGAGTACAGTCATTTTGGTGTATGTGAAGTCTTTTTGTCTTTGTCTTCCTTAGACGAATAGCTTAAGACCAGTAGACAAGCATTCAAAATAGTTGTATTTATGTTATAATTCAAGCAGGGGGAGAATATTTTGTATGTTGTCAAATCAAAGTCTTGAAGAATGCATATTCTGGTGGGGTATATTTATAGGGATCAGAGAAAATTGAGGTTTTAAGGGCTATTGGAATAGAAGTATCATGGCTTGCCAGGAAGGAAGCAGATCCTACCTATAATAGGTGGTTTAAGAGTAGGTTGGTGGTAGAGAATAAGGAAAAATGATTGGATGAAAGGATAAGGAGATTATTTGCTAGTAGGAACTTCATGGATGAGGAGGGTACAATAAATCAGTATATATTAAACATTTACTAGGTGTCAGACATTGTAGGTATTAGTGATACAAGTTCAAAGAGTGAAACAATCCCTATGCTCACAAAGAACTTCTATTCCATCATGGTGGCGGTCCTGACAAGGGTAAAAAGGACTCATATGCGTTTGTGTGGCTGCTAACTTTCCAAGTTTTTATTACTCCCAGAGAAGTTTTGACAAGACAACAGACACAAATGATTCCTGCTAAATAAAGTGCCACATGAAAAAGTCATCATGAATTTTTTTGGGGGGGAAAGCTTAGAAGATTTGTGAGCAAGATGATTTAGGCATTACTGCTGATTTCATATCTTAGTGTAATTATGAAACTAGAGGAATTCAATTCAACTTGTGGGACTGGGAATCTGTAGATCTGGGTGCTAAGTCCTGGCTCCTCTACTAGCTACAAGATTTTATACCAATTAATTTCTCCAGGCCTCAGTTTCTCAATCTATAAAATGAGGGGGGTTGGATTAGATCATCTTTAAAGTCCTTTCCAACTGGAAATATTTGATTCTGTCTCTTCATTAAGGCATTTCTCCACATCAGTTCTGAGTCTTATGCAAGAATTCTACATTGCAGCATTTATTTCTGTAAATGTTTTTGCTTCTTTTCTTGACCCAACGGTTGGTATCTTTGGAGATTGTTTCTGATTATAATCCAAACTGTTATACATTCTTTGAGAAGAGAACAAAAAAGTCGTTTGGGGGCTTGAGCTATAGAGTTTAGATTTCCACATAGAATAAATATTCAGTTAATGCTGTCAAGCAGAATCACCCAAGTATAATGATTATAGTGGAAATATTTATATAGCAATGTCATGTTTCCCATGGGCTTTCAATGAAAATTAATTGATGAAGATGATTATAGTAATTTTTATGGTGGTTATCACACAGACTGCAGCCTAGAGTTGGGAGCTGCCAGGACTGCTGTTAAAGGGAGAAGAATTTATTCTCAAGTATTTGAACACATGGTGGTAGTGGTGGGAGGGGGAGTTGAGAAAGGGGGGGTGAGAAGGAAGAATTTGAATTCTCTCTTAATGGTGTTAGGTAAATATTTGTAAGAGACATACTTCACAAGTTCTAAATCAAGGATTTTAAAGAATTTCTCTTTTATTTGCCATAGGATGCCAGGACAATTTCCAAAGGATAGATTTATTAAAATGCTATCTAGATTCTAGCAAAAGCCCCCAAATCACACAAACCTTAAATTATTTTTTTTCCAAGTTGCTTAGGGTTATACTATGTGGATTCTTTATTCTTTTTTGATTCAGGTCTGATAACTCAAGTGGATGGAAAATGTTGTCTCTTAAACGTTAAACTGCACCAAGTCCAGGAAACAGTTTGCTTATAGAGTGTCCCAAAAGTTTTAGTTCAGTTTTAAGCTAAAGAAGCTTAAAACTGTTCTATAACTTTGTATTTTACTGAACTTTTTGGGGTAAAAAATAGTATATAAAATAGTTGTCTCTCCCCAAAGATTTTATGGATTTAGAATTGGGAGAAAATGCTATTCTCTATTAAAAAAGAAATAAAGCAAAACTTAAATCAGAAATTTTGCTCATTTTGTATTTTCTATTTCAGATATTCATAGGAAAAACCAAAAATGGAAAGACCAAAATTATTGGTAGGACATGAGGCTTGAGTCTCCCATATATTTCCCAATACTTGAGATTTGACTGTTCATTTTTCATGAGTAAAAATCACTGTATAAAAAAATTAATAAGTGACATTTTTGCTATTTCTCAGCAGCTTACTTCCTTTTGACTCATACCTTTACCCATGGGCCTAAACCATAGTACATATAAGGTAACTCCACACACCCACACCTCTGCCCCTAGTCCTCTAACCCTTCCTTTTTTGAATGACTCTAAAAAGTTTCCTTTTAGCAAGTTATTTCATGACAGCTTTGACACACTATTATTGTGCTTCATTTTCTAAGAGATTTGCAAATAATTTGTAATTTGAAGTATATTTGTTTAAAAATTTGCTTTGGTCCCTAAAGGGAGTTTTCCTTTCCCTTCTTATTGTTTATAATATAAGTGACAGAAAGAAAAGCCAACTGGGAAGGTGATGATTGACAACTTGCTACATTAGCTATGTTAGAGGAGAATGAAATATAGCCTTAGTAGACTACCCCTTAGCTTCATAAAATGATGGTTAATCGATGGACCAGGATTGCTAGTTTGGCAAACAATTGATAGCACCTGGCTCACTGGCCTTGCATGGCTGACTCAATTAAAAAGCTTTTAGTCACGTTACTTTTAAAATAATGAAAACAATCTAGTATTTCAGGAGAAGGAAGAGCAATTTACTTTTAAATGGCAATATGTCTATTGATAGGATGAATTATTTATGTTGAAAGGGCATAAATTCTTTACGGGACTTAGCAACAAAAGTTGCAAGGTAAAGCAGAAAGATTCAGAATAATTCTAAATTATCTAGCTTCAGAATAAGAGATTCCACATTTGAATCCCAGTACAATTATTGGGCAAGTCATTTCCCCTTTTTGGATCTCAGTTTCCTTAGATGAAAAGGTTGTACTAAATGCCTTTAGAGATCTTTTGCATTTCAAATCTGTGGTCCTATGATCATACTGCTATACTTTAGACTAATTCAAGAAAAGCCCTATATCTGGATTCTCTAAATGGCTTGGTGTTTGTGTTTTCTGTTTTGGTTTTTGACTAATTTGGAACTGTCTTCCCTGATACTGCTGACAAAGAAATCACAGGAAGTTACATTTTTAGTTGTATAATTTGCCGTCTCTTTAAACTGACCTCCTAGTAAATTCTAGGAATTAGCTGGGACAGTTTAACCAGGCTTGATTCATTTATTTCATGATTATTTATTTCATACATAATATCCTTTTGTGGTTATTTAGTTTCATTGGCCCAGCTCTGCAGTTTGGAAACAAAGGATGGCAGATTTAGTCAGGATAAACAAAATAGTTTTAACTGATTTTGTTTTACATTTCCTAAATTTCCTCCTGTATTACTTCTCAGCTCCTTCATAGAGAGTTATCCCTTATTTGAAAAAAATACTCTTTAAGAAAGGAAAAGAGGAAGAAGAAGAGGACCTGACTAATATATCAAAAAAATCTGATTGCATATACAATGTTCCAACATGAACCTTCATCCTATTTATACAAAAGATTGAGAGGAGGTGTCTTTCCATATATTCTTTGAGGACAAGCTTGTTCTCTATAATTTTTTTGTAATTATTTTAAAATTATTTTGTGGTTATTCTTTCATTTATACTTTTGTAGTCATTATGTATATTGTCTTCCTGGCTCTGTTTACTTCATTAAGAATGATCATTCATGTAAATCTTTCCTTATTTCTCTGTATTCACCATCTTTATAATTTTTTACAACACAATAGTCCATTTACATTCCTATATCAGAGCCTGTTTATCCATTCCCCAATCTATCTACATTTACTTTGTTTCCTCCTTCACTATCATAAAAAGTGCTACTATGTAAGATTTGATGTATGGAATCTTTCTTTGAATTGAAGACCTTGTTGATATATATGTCTAGCAATGGAATTTGTAAGTCAAAGCATATAGACGTTTTAGTAACTTTCTTTACCTTCCAGAAAAGTTGTAATAATTAATTCTCAGCTCTACCAACAATGTATCCGTGTGCCTATCTTTCTATAACACTTACAATATTGACTATTCTATCTTATGTCATTGTTGCTTTGGTGAGTGAGAAAATAAACCTCAGGATTATTTTGATTTGCACGTTTGATAATCATTTTAGAGAAATATGGAAGCTGGTGTCCATATCAACACAGATCCTACAATTTATTAAAAAAATGCACATTTGACTGTTGTCATATGAGATGGTAATATTACTAATGATCCAGTCCATGATATATCCCTTGCCACTTTCCTCTCTATTGCATATGACAAATTTATTTAATTGGCCTTATTACTTTGCCTCATCTACAAAATGAATGGAAATAATACCAGTATGCCATCCCTGTAGAAAATAAGCTCCTTGAGGGCAGAGACTGTTTCATATTTCTGTCTATCCCTAGTGCTTGGCTTAGCTCCTTTTACACTGTAAATTTTTAATAAATATTTTTGAATAGAATCTTTGAAACAAAGTTGACCTAAGTAAGGAATTTTATAGTTTAAATAACAAAAATGTATAATTGTAATATATAACTGTATTTAATAAACCCAAAACTAATTAACTTACCTGTTGTTTTGGCCTACAGACTTCTGGCACAAAGTGTCTACACTACACTACAGCAAATGTTTCATCCTTGGCATGAGGCACCATACTTCTCTGTATGTGACTGCATGCAACCGTGTGTCTTTGAAAATGGCTACGTGTGTCAGTGCTGACACGTCTGTCATAGGTTTGCCATCATGGACCTAGGTTCAAGTTTTATTTTATGGTGTGCAAGTCAGGGCAAGTGACTTAACCTCTTAGTGCCCCAGTCAATAGACATTTATTTTTTAATCTTTCCCCATATTATTGATATTTGCACTAGGGTGATCTTTAGAGCAATGGTGGACAAACTACTGCCTGCGGGCCAGATGCAGCCCCCTGAAATGTTCTATCTGGCCAAGCAACATTATTCCTAATCTGACGAACACAATGAGTAGGATACAATACAATGAAACTTCAAAAGAGTTGCCTTAGAAACAGACTGACAGGTGAGCATTTCCTTTCCTTTGGCCCCCTCTTTAAAAAGATTGCCCATCACTGGCTTAGAGTCTACATCCCCAATCCTATCCCCATTGACCCATGTGATCAAGCAATTGTTTTTCTTTTGTGTTTCTGCTCCCACCGTTCTTTCTCTGGATGTGGATAGCATTCTTTCTCATAGGTCCCTCAGAAATGTCTTGGATCATTGCATTGTTGTTAGTAGAGAAGCCCATTACATTTGATTGTGCCATAGTGTGTCAGTCTTTGTATACGATGTTCTCCTGGTTCTGCTCCTTTCGCTCTGCATCAGTTCCTGGAGGTCTTTCCAGTTCACATGGAATTCCTCCAGTTCATTATTCCTTTGAGCACAATAGTATTCCATCACCAACAGATACCACAATTTGTTCAGCCATTCCCCAATTGAAGGACATCCCTTCATTTTCCAATTTTTTTGCCACCACAAAGAGCACAGCTATAAATATTTTTGTACATGTATTTTTCCTTATTATCTCTATGGGGTATAAATCCAGCAGTGATGTGACTGGATCAAAGGGCAGGCAGTCTTTTAAAGTCCTACGGTTCCAAATTGCCATCCAGAATGGTTGGATCAATTTACAACTCTACCAGCAATGCATTAAAGTCCCTCAATAGACATTTATTAAGCATTATATGCTTAATCAAGCACTATAGAGATAATAAGATACAGAAAGAAGCAAAAGTTAGTCCCTCCCCTCAAGGATCTTACAATCTAATGGGGGAGACCACTTACATATATATATATGTAAGGACAAATGGTAAATAATTAACAGAAAGAAGGCACTAGGATTAAGAGGGGTTAGGGAATTCTGGTAGATGGGATTTTAGTTATTAAAGGAAGCTGGAGAGGTCAATAATCTGAGTGCCATTAGTGGCATGGAAGACAGCTATAAAAAATGGCCTGAGTGAAGAGATAGAGTGTCTTGTTTGTGGCACACTGAGGAGATGAGTGCCACTGAATCAAGGAGTACATGTTAGGGAGTAAAGAACTGGAAAGGCATGAGGGAGCAAGGCTGTGAAGGACTTTAAATGCCAAACAGAGAATTTTGTATTTGACCTTGGAGATAATAGGAAACCATTGTAGCTTATTGAGTAGGAGGGTGTAATATAATTAGATCTGCATTTTAGGAAAGTCATTTTAGAGGTTCAATGGAGGATGGATTGAAGTGGGGAGAGACTTGAGGCAGGTGGACCCACCAGCAGGCTATTACAATAGTCCAGAAATGAGGTGATGAGGGCCTTTACTAGAGTGGTAAAGGTGTCAGAGAAGAGAGAAATAAACAGACATTTTCAAGAAATGTCACAAAGAGTGACAATTGGGGAATGGCTAACCAAATTGTGGTATAGGATTGTGATGGAATACTATTGTGCTACAAGAAATGATAAATAGAATGATTTCAGAAAAAGCTGGAAATACCTACATGAACTGAGACAAAGTGAAATAAGCAGAACCAGGCAACATTGCACACAATAATAGCAACATTGAAGGATGATCAACTGTGAAAGACTTAGCTACTCTAAGCAATACAATAATCTAAGACAATTCTGAAGGACTAATGACAAAGAACACTATCTGCCTCCAGAAAAAAGAACTGTTGGAGTCAGAATGTAGATCATAACATACTATTTTTCACTTTAATTTATTTGTGTTTTTATTTAAGGGTTTTGGCTTTATGATGATTATTCTCTTACAATAATGAACAATATGGAAATATGTTTTGCATTATAATACATGTATAACCCAGATTAAATTGCTGACCATCTCCAGGAGGGGGAAGGGAAGGATCTTATAACTTCTGAAAATGTATGTGGGAAATTGTTATGACATGTAATTGGGAAAATGAGATATCTCAAAAAAATATAAAAGGATATGATACCTAGAAAAAAAAAAGATGTCACAAAGATGAGCTGAATGGGAAGTGACTTGCTCTTGGCCACACAGGTCAAATGATGCTAGATCATAGAATCATAGACTTAGAGGCCTTAGAGGCCACCCTCATTAACAGATGAGGAAACTAAAGCCCAGAGAGATAGGTCACATAGTAAATATCAGAGCCAGGATTCCAACCCAGATCCCCAGTGTTCTTCTTGAGACACCAAATGATTTTGTTTTAAATATTTACTTTGTTTTAGCCCAGTATTTGTTTAGAGACATTATTTGAAGGTTAATTGGGAGACGATTTTCATGGTGGTTTGAGCTCTCCCTGCTTCCACTCCATCTTCTATTTTCTGTCTTAGAATCCAGATCAACTATCAGTTCCAAGGCAGAAGACCAATAAGGGCTAGGCAATTGGGTTTAAGTGACTTGCCCTGCTAGGAAGTATCTGCAGTCAAATTTGAACCTAGGACCTCCAGTCTCTGGGTCTCCCTTTCTATCCTCTGAGCCACCTAGTTGTCCCCCACAATGATTTTTATAGCCTAGAGTCACACACAGTGACTGCTGTTATAATTGTGGTTAGAACCCACCTTCTAAAACCAATATTCAGTGTCACAAAGAAATCCAGACACCTTTTCATTAAATTTTACCCTGTTAGCAGATCCCAAAGACAAATGGGGAAAAAACACTTGTGTGCTCTAAACACATATCACGACAGTAGGTAATATGGCATAAATGGGCTCTAGGCTCATGACACGTGTGTAATGTATGAAATGCAGAATCACCAGTTAGGGCCCTTGCAGAGAGGAGAGACAATGGCTGCCTGACTCTGAGCTGTACCAGGCTGCCTGGCCTTTTGTTTCGTCTTTAGTTTGGTTTATGAATCCAGTCCCAAGGTAAATAGAAACATGACCCTCCATTAACTTGTCTTAGGCTGACTACAATAAAACTTCCCTCTAATGGAACTGGGGGAAAACTGACTAGTCCTGAAAGATATTTGCACATTGTTGGAGTTTCTTGACCTTAAGATATCATTTTGGAGGCATTTGAAGAGGCAAAGAAAGAAAATGCCCTCTAAGGAGACCTTGTGACAAGAGTAGGTGGGAAAATAATTACACTGCATACCAAACCTTACCTTTGCACAGGTTCTCTCCATGACAAATGCTAAGGCAAACATGCTATAAACGCCATAATATTCATTCACTTCACCTCTGATAAGAAAGGTTTATGCTTTTTAAAAAATATGTATACAGAGAGATCTTGAATGTCTTTGTTTCGGAGGGTTTGCATTAGCAAGATGTCCATTCGTCACAATGTCTGGGCATTGAATCATTTTTATTTAGTTATTCAAGGTGTAGCATTTATTGCATTTTGTACTAGAAGCCACAGGTACGACCTGTTTCTGTAAATCATTTATTTTCATGGATCTGTTCCTTTAATTGACTTGATATTTGTTTAAGAGAGTCCTCTTTCATTTCCCCCCCTCCTTACCTTCCTCTGAAAAGGCTTTTTTCCCCTCCTTCCTTTTTTTTTCTTCTTAATAAATCGTAATTACTCACAAATATACGGATTCCTTTTTAGGCCAGTTGTTTCTTAGAGATTTATACCTATTTAAGCAATCAGGACACCATTTCAAAAAACATTTTCTAGATGTCCACCTGCAGGATGCCCTAGAACCAGCAGGTGACGAGGATTAGGCCTTTAGGGTAGAGCACTGGATGCCAGTTCCTTTTTCATCTCCTCACCCACCTGGCTAACTTGGATTGATGGTTCTGAACATGATTTATAGATATGAAACACCAGATCCTTTTTAATGAGATAAGTGCCATTTTATCCTCGGTCTCGTAAGGAGAGTGACAGTGTGGTTAGTTGAAAAGCCATTGAATCTGGAATCAAAAGATCAACATAAGATCCTGATGCCAATATTCAGTATCCGTGTGGCCATGGGCAGGTCACTTAGCTCGGATCTGAGTCTCAGTTTCCTCCCTGGTGCAATAGGAATCATTTGTAGTTGTACTATTTTCCCTGCATAGTGTGGTTGTGAATATGATCTATATCTGTAGATATGAATTATTTTAAAACAGAGATAGGGCATGCTCTTTTTTAGAGAGCACAAGTCCACGATTCAAGACTAATATCACCCACCCCCATCCCACCCCCCAACTTTTTCTTTTGTCCTGCCCTTGAATCGCCATGAAACAGTTTGAAGTCATCTCCTGCTTTGTATTACATCTCTTTGTATGAATCAGGGAATGCTGGTGTTCTGAGAAATATCCAGTCTAGGAGTTCTTCATCTGGAGATCAATGAAACCCTAAGGAGTTTGCAGATAAATTTCAGAAGGTCTTAGAACTTGGTTGAGAAAAAAATTATATTTCTATTTCACTGTAATTAGTTTCCTTTGTCATCTCATCTATTTTATTTTATTCATTTAAAAGCATTAATGTGAGAAAGAGTCCAAAAACCTTATCAGACAGCCAGAGCGGTCTGACACACAGAAAAGATTAAGAACTCCTGATGTAGAGTCCTTTAAAAAGGAACGGTGCTTTTGTAAGTGAAATATGAGGCCTGAGGAAGGCAAAAGAGAGTAAGGGGAAAAAAGCAAAACTTTCATAGCTGGCTGGGATTCCTTAGCCCGATGGCTGGACATTTTGATGTCCAGAACTTCGGGGCATCTGTATGTATAGCACGAATGGCACAAGCTATTGAATACTCAAGAGACATTAGCTCAGGGCCCTGGAATAGTTCAGAGGTCTAGAAGGACTCAGAGGGCTGTAGATCAGCTTAGAAACAGTATTATTGGGAAAAAAGCACTGATCAATCTTTCTGGCAACTTTCAGAGCTATGCCCTGGGGGTTAGAGATCAAATTTGTGGGCTTCTTCCTAATTTATGTCTTTTGTGCTGTCCTTTAACAAAATGAATATTTACCCACTAAGGGCACATTATGTCTCACGTCTGCCTCTGAAAAGGAGGAGATTATTATTAATGAATAGGGGAGAACAGGAATAGAATTTCCCCTTTTTTGCATCATGGAAAATGGAGGATGTACAGGAAACCTGTCTTTTCAACTGGCTTAATCCTCTCAAAGAAAATGCTTCAATAGTCTCCATTGTTTCTAGTCCCTATTAAAATGGGACAAAAATAGAATGCTTAGACTCCGCTATTGAGGCATAGTGCAATTGTCCAGATAATCTAAGCAAAACAAACCCAAACAGAATAAAACAAACTGCCTTTGAGGAAAAGGCAACTTTAGGCTGAATTATCTCAGCTAGCTCTCTCGGTTCAGTTTCCCAAACTCAGCCCTTGCATTCCCTTTTCTTGCAGACACAACCCAACTTCTATCAAAGGGAAGTTTTCTTCAGTGTTAAAAACTGTTGAATACTAACAAGAATTATTTTAGGTTTAATGTGCCTGCCTCTACTTCAGCAAATAAGGCAATTAGACTAAGGCCAGTGGTAAGTCTCTCAGTCTCTCATCCCTCTCCTATCTTTCGTAAAAAGACTAACTTTGGTTCTAGAGCTGAGTCACTGCCAATGCAGACTGGCAACTGTTCTCTAATTTATGCTAATTAAGTGAAGCTGCCTGTCTAGGTTCACAATCTGACTTCCAAAGACCTGTTGCAATGTGAAGAAAGTGACTTTAATTCACAAAAGGGTTAATACATCTATGATGATAGGAGTAGGGATAGGGATGAGACCAAGCCTGTGATTTCACTGGCATTGGGAATTCAAGGGTGAGACAGTCCATCTATCAGTGCGGATCTGCAATATATTTTAGAGTGGCTTCAAGTTCTCAGATGTTAGGTGCCTTGCTGGGGAATTGCACAGCCCAGAAATGTCATAGGTGAGATTTAAACTCACTTCTTCCTGGATTGGTCTTCCAAGGTCAGCTTTCTACCCACTATGCCACACACCTTTCTATTTCCTTCTCTTTTTTTCTAAACCCTTACCTTCCATCTTAGAACCAATACTCTGTATTGGTTCCAAAACAGATTAATAAAGACTAGGCAATGTGGGTTAAATGACTTGTCCAGGATCACACAGCTAGGAAATGTCTAAGGCCAGGTTTGAACCCAGGAACTTCCCATCTCTAAACACCTAGCTGCCCCAACACATCTATATTTCAAAGAAATATGTCTAGAATAGGTTACCTTTTGATCTGAATCTTTTCTTCCTAACCATCTAGGCACTAACTTTTGGCCTTGTGAATTTTCATTTCTAGAGGCAGACAGCTAAGGTCTGGGAGACAGTTGATCTACAATACTCACATGTTTTAAACCTGTTGCTTTATGCTTGGCTAAGTGCCTGTCATGTGTGTTGGTTGCCAACACAACAGCTCGGCTCATTTAGAAAAGCAAGTAAGCTAACTTCCTCTGGAACAGCCACCAGTAATATTCCACAGTATCTCAGTGAGAAAATGCCAGGCTCTGAGCCATTGTCTACCTCAGGCAGAGGGTCTTCTCCTGTTAGCTTCTTGAGTCAGGCCCTGAAATGTCCTCTCAGATAAGCCCTTGACTTAGTTTTTTTTTTTTTCTTTGTTACCCATCTTGCCGTATCCAGGGTTAATTTTTAACTTCTTCCTTGACCCTCATAGCCAACCGTTTAGCAAATCCTAGTGATTATTCCTCTATCATATTTCTGATGTCTACCATATTGCTTCCTACCCTTTCCCAATGTCACCATTCAGACTCAGACCACTGGTACCTCATACATCCTAGAAGTTCTCTTTATTCTATCTACTCTTTTATTTATTTTTAATTAATTTTAATTTTAATTTTGAATATTTTCCCCTAGTTACATATTTCATGTTCTTTTCCTCTCCCCCAACCCCCCTAGCCAATGCACAATTCCACTGGGTTTTACATGTATTATTGATCAAGATCTAATTCCATATTATTGATAGTTGGACTAGAGTTATCGTTTAGTGTCTACATCCCCAATAATACCCCCAACAGACCTCTCTCTACTCTTTTAAATATAGAATATTCCTATATAATCTTAATCTCCCTTCAGCACTACTTTTATGCAGTTACTCTTCAGCTCAACCACTTTCAATATCACTCTAAAAATTCAAAAGATTTTCTCTAAATTCTTTAGCTTGACATTTCAAACCCATTATAGTTATATCCCAGATAACATTTCTATTTTTAAATTCTTTTATTATTTTGAATATTTTCTCCTAGTTACATATTTCATGTTCTTTCCCTCTCCCCCAACCTCCCATAACCCCCTTTAGCCAAGGCACAATTCCACTGGGTTTGACACGTATCATTGATCAAGACCTAATTCCATATTATTGATAGTTGGACTAGAGTTATCATTTAGTGTCTACATCCCCAATAATATCCCCAATAGCCCCTGTGTCCAGATAACTTTTCTAATCTTTTTTTTCTTCTTTTTTAATTTTTTCTTTTTAGAAAAATTTTCCATGGGTACATAATTCATGTTTTTACTTAACCCTTCACCCCCTCAACAACCCCCCATAGCTAACTCACATTTCCACTAGTTTTAACATGTGTGGTCAGTCAAGACTTATTTACATATTATTGATAGTTACATTGGTGTGGTCTTTTTGGGTCTACATCCCCAATCATGTCCTCATCAACCGAAGTGTTTGAGCAGTTGTTTTTCTTCTGTGTTTCCACTCCTGTAGTTTTTCCTCTGAATGTGGGTAGCATTCTTTTCCATAAGTCCCTCAGAATTGTCCTGGGTCATCACATTGCTGCTAGTACGGAAGTCCTTTACATTCTATTTTACCACAGTGTATCAGTCTCTGTGTACAATGTTCTTCTGGCTCTGCTCCTTTCACTCTGCATCAATTCCTGGAGGTCTTTCCAGTTCACATGGAACTCCTCCAGTTTATTATTCCTTTGAGCACAATAGTATTCCATCACCAGCATATACCACAGTTTGTTCAGCCATTCCCCAATTGAAGGGCATACCCTTGCTTTCCAGATAAAAGAATGCCTGCCCTTTGATCCAGCCATACCATTGCTGGGATTGTACCCCAAAGAGATCATAGATAAATAGACTTGTACAAAAATATTTATAGCTGCGTTCTTTGTGGTGGCAAAAAACTTTTCTAATCTTATCTCCCTTACCTTCCTTCTTCAACTTCAGCTAACTTGTCTTTAAACTTTGCTCCAAATATACTTTATACCTTCTCATCTGCCTTCCTAGGTGGTTCAGGGAATACAGATCTGGCCTTAGAGTCAGGAACACCTGAGTTTAAATCTGACTTCAGACACTGTGTGTGTTTTGGGACAAGTCACTGCTATCTCCCTCAATTTCCTCAACTGTAAAATGGGGATAATAAGAGCAACTGGGGTTATTGTGAGGATCAGTGAGGTAATATTTATGAAGTGCTTAACATAGTGCCTGGCACATAGTAGGTGCTTAATATATGCTTATTCCTTTTCTCCTTTCCTCAGCAATCTCACAGCCTAGAATGTTTCCTTTATGCTTATCCAAATTCTCATGAATCTTCCTGACAAGTCTGGCTGGAAAGGATCTCTTCCCTCTCTAATCTTTTACAGTATTTACTGTCTATTCATTCTCACTCATTCTTTCATTGATTTATTCAACAAATATTTATTAATCACCAAGTGAATACAAAGTAACTTGTTAGATATTAAGAGAAGATAATGAAGTTCAGATAAGATGATATAATCCCTGCCTTTATAGAGTTTACAATCTAGTAGGAGGATAAAACATATAATTAGGAAACATTCCGACATAAGAACTTTAGAGAGTTACAAAGCAAAATGCTTTATTTAATCTAAGGAAAATGCCGATTAAAAATCTGGAGAAGTAAAGATCAGGGAAGGCTTCATGGAGGAAGAAGCATTTGAATTGGGCTTTAAAGGAGGGATATGAATTCAACAGGGGAAGAAGGCATTTTAGAAATAGGGAAGAACATGAACAAAGTTATGGAGAAAAGAGGAATCATAACGTTCAGGAGAGATGGCTATTTGGAATATAAAATGTGTGGAAAGTAATATGAGATAAGATTGGAAAAAATAAAGATGCTTTTAGATTGTGGATCTCTGAACTTGACACTTTCAGGAATAGGAAGCTACTAAAGATTTTTGAGCTGAGTAATGACAGAGGAGATCTACATATGAACATGATTATCTTGGCAATAGTATGAAGAATATGCTGGAGAAATATGTTAGGATGCTTGATAGGAGGTTATTGCAATTATCCATGTGGGTGGTAATGAAAAACTTGTTTTTCATGGTGGTAGTGGGAGTAGAAAGGAAATGATGGATGTGGGAAATGTGGAGGGGGAATCAAGGGACTGATAACTAATTTCATGAGTGGTTTAAAAAAATGAAGAATAAATTTTATTTGTAAGGTAATCCTTATATTGTGTCCTTGTGATGTTGGGATCATAGACAGAAATATTGAAATTAGAAGGAAGAGTAGTTTTGGGGAGAAAGAGAACAAGCTTAGCTGGAGGCCTTTGTGGAATGTGTGCAATTGTCTTGAAGGCAGGTGGAAATATGAATTTGGGCTCAGCAGAAAGGCTAGAACTAGAGATAGTTTTCAGACATGTCTTTATAGAGATAGTAAACTATGGGAGCAAATGAGATTAACAAGGGAGGGGATAAAGAAAGAAAAAAAATGCTTGTGGAATATTCACTGGAAGGTCAAGAATTCAAGAAGTCAGTGGAAGAAGCAGTTAAAGAGAAAGGAAATCGAGAGAAGATGGTACCACTGAACCAAGGGAAGAAAGAATTAGTCTCTAGTAGGAGAGAATCTGTCAAAAGCTTCAGACATATCAAGAAGGATGGGCCATTGATGATCTTTGAGACTCTTCTCAGAATGCTGTGGGCTGAAGTTAAATTGTGAGGGGAAACAAGGGACAAAAAATAGTGATCAAATGGAAAAATTGGGTGTAGATAGCTTTTTCAAAAAGTTTATTAGTGAACCAAAAGGAGATTGGGCAATTGCCAGATGGAATAGAAAGATTAAGAGAAGGCTTTTTGTTTTGTAGAATTAGAGGAGACCTGTAATTCAAATTGAGCTCATTTTATCCTTGTGGTATTGTTATTTTTTTGAAGTGTCTATGTCTTATCTATTCAACTAAATTGTAAATTCTTACAAGTCTGAGGCTATATCTTATATGGATATAACTTGGTACAATGGAAAGAGTGATGGCATTGAGTTCAAGTTTCAGCTTTATGATGACTATCTGCATGACCTGGAATGAGTCACTTACTTTTGCTGAGCCTAAGTTTCCTCATTTGTAAAATATGAGGTAAATAATACTTACAAAACATGGTTGTTGTGAGGAGGCACAAAACGAATGTGAGCTGTTATTATTTATATGATTACTAATGATAATCATAAATATTTTCAGGATGATCTGGATTAGCTACATTTCATGCCAAAACTCTACAGGTTCATTTTTTTATTCTCAGTTGCTTTTGGCTAGTTTGTGAGATGATATTACTTATAATTTTCCATCACTAACCCCAACAATATATTGAAAATGAGATTGTTCTTTAAATTGGTGTTGCCCTGGCCTGCCATTCCCTTCTGTGATCTTTTAAAAAACTAGTTCTTTGATTTCATTTTCACAGAACATTCTTTCCATCAGTACAGATTGGCTTCTGCTCCATGACTTGTCTTAGGAGAGTTTCCTGGGGGATCGTGAGGGTAAGTGACTTGTCCAGAGTCATAAAGTCAGTGTGTATCAGAGGGAAAACTCAAAGTCAGATCTTTTGGGCTCCAAAGCTAGCCCTCCACCCACTTTACCATGCAGCCTATCTTCTATAGATTGGCATTAATTCATATATCATGTTGGTATAGAAACTTTGTAGGTAAATTATAGAGCACATCTCACTATTCTACTTCTCAGACTATAAGCTCATCCATGTGGGTACTATCCTTTCAATGGCGCAGATGATGTTCTATCCAGATCTTTTCTTGTGTGATTCTTAAGCTCTCCCTTAAGTTCCCTGGAGAGGAACTATTAATGTCCCACCTAGAGAACTTCCTCCAAGTCTTTTAACATTCCGTGGGTCTCAATGAAGATGATTGATTACTCTATGGCTTCTTTTGATGATATATTTCTTGGATGACTTCTTTTGTGCTATTTTCAATGTGATTTTAATTGAGAGGGAGGATTGCCATTTACAAACTCTGGTAGGACAGGGATGTTGATTTGTGAAGGTAAAGAACCCCAGAGGAAGCCCTGGGGCAGACACCACCAAAATATCGTGAGGGTAGGGAGGTATCAAAAAGAACTATACTAAATGGAATGCAGCACTAAGTGAAACTCTCTTTCCTTACCTACCACCTAGGAGTGGCCTTGATACTGAAATATCCTTACCACGTCCTTTTAGGGTTCATATAACAGGTATAAAAGTTTGTCCTTCATGCAGAAATGTTCTTTCAGAAAATTTTTGAAAAGTATTCAGTAAAATTACTCATCTCAAGGTTATTTCTGAGCTCTGCATGGATTTGATCAGACTTTCTTGGCTGTTCTTTTTAGAAGAAAATGAAAAATACCAATTTGAGAGGCATGTCATGGCCTTTCAGAAAAAGCAGTCACAGAAAATGGATTAAAATTTACAGCCCTTTTACTTACCCAGTTTATCATGTTCTTTTATTCCTTTGTTCCTTTCTTTTTTCTAGTCATTAAGGTATTGTAATGTTTGAAGGACAGAAGAAAATCACCACGGGCCTGAATGTACCCATTTCCTGTTGTGACTATTATACCAATATTCATGATCATGTGGAATTTTCTCAGTTCATAGAATGTTAGACTAGAGAGATCATTTAGAACAACCTCTTCATTTTCCAATTGGGGAAACTAAGTTGCAGCCTTATTCAAGATCACCTAAGAGATTCATTATGGCAATCATTCATCATTCAGTTTTCTGCTCAGAATCGGACAGATCTGTGCATGTGAAGACTGATTCACAAAGTATTCTCAGCATGGTGGCTATTAAGTGAACAAGTTTTTAGTAAGCATCTCTTGGGCTCTGGTCAGTACACTCAATGTCATGGGTACAAGTGGGCATAAGAGCTTGGACCTCTTGTGTCGACAGTACTGACCTAAACTCTTATGAATGCTTATGGTCCTAGAGTGTATGAGAGGGGGAGTAGCCATTGGACTTCTGCTCTTGAGTTGCTTACAGTCTTATTGAATAATAGGAACACACGCACAAACATATGTATATATGGCTGATGTATGTACATATCTGGAGAAGGCTATAATGAATGTCCAAATGACACAGTATAAATTGTAAAGAGAAAGATCATTGAGGTATCAGGTAGTTGGGTATGGCTAAATGTAGTTGATGGAACTTGAGCCAGATCTTGCTGTAAGAGTGGTAATCTAGTTGTTAGAGAAGAGTTGGGAAGGGAAATACATGAATGAAATAATTTTTAAAAAATGAGCTCATATATATGTGTGTGTGTCTTTGTAGGTACCTGCAAGATAGGGAGACTAGCTAGAATGGAGGATATGATACATTTTGATGAATAGTAAATGATATGATAATGAAAAAAAACAGTGACCTTGAATTGCAGACCCAGAATCTTGAACTTGATCTGAGAGTCAGTGGAGTCATTTGAGTTCTAGAGTTGGGATATGATGGGAGAACATGATATTTTGGGAGGACTAATATGTCAGTCTGGCAGCTTTGCTAAGTTCAGGGAGATTTGTCAGCAGATTGGTTTCTGAGTGATGGATTTTTGGAAACCATCTATGTTATTTATTTATTTTTAAACCCTTACCTTCTGTCTTAGAATCAACACTGTGTATTGGTTGTAAGGTAGAAGAGCAGTAAGGACTAGGCAATGGGGGTTAAGTGACTTGCCCAGGGTCACATCATCTAATATGTTATTAAGGAGCTGAAATCTGGGTTGGTGAAGGGCATAGCCACACTAAGGAAATATCAAAAAACAATCTGACAGTATTGTTAAGGATATATTTGAAGTTGAGATGTTGGGATGGAATTAAGATTTGTCTCAGGAAGACCAATGGTAATCCCTCTTTGTTTAGCTACTGGGATATTGTTGTTTGGTCCTTTCAGTAATTTTCATTGGATAGTAGAAGGCAAAAGGAGAAGGGGGACATGACAGGATGAGATGCATAAATAGTGTCATGGAGAAAACACACATGGATTTTGACAGACTTCAAGAGAGTGAAGGATTAAAAGGGATGAGACTGAATATAGTACTGAGGTGTAGATACTAGAAATGTTGAAGCTATAGTTCAGGCATGGTCTTCTTAAGAAAGAGAAAATTAATGTATTTATTTATTCTAGTCAAGGTGGAAACAGCTTGAAGTAGTGGGTAGAACACTGAACTTGAAAACAAAAAGACCTGGATTTGAATCATACCTTAGACACTATGTATGTGACCCTTAGGGCAAGCCACTTAACTTTTCTTTATCTCACTTTCCTCACTTATAAAATGAAGGGGTTGGACAAAATGACCTCTAGATTCCCTTCCAACTCCTAATCTATAATCTTATGGGCTAACCACTTCTGTACTCTGAAGTGACACCGATGGGCTAAAACTGGCCTATAGCTTTTATCAAGGTATAATGTTGGGTAGAGAGTACAGTTGCCAGGGTGAGCTGCAGAGAGAGAGAGTCTGGAAGACTTATTTTGAAATCTGACTTCTTCCTGCATGAACAAAAATATGACAGATACCATGCCGTATCCCAGCATTGTTTCCCTAATTCTTCACAGTCCAGAGTAGCTACCTTCTGTTGAGGTATCATGGAAATAAGTCTGGACTGGGAATAAGACCTAATTTTTGTTTTTGTCTTTTCCTTACCTCTCTAGGCTTTCATTTTCTCAGTTGTAAAATTATAAAATGAGGAAGATTAGACAAGACAGTCTTTTAGACTTGTTCCAATATGTTTCAATTTTAATACAATTCAGGTATAGTAGTGGTGTCAAATTAAATAGATATGATCCCAGCTAGATGTTGACTTAGAAAACCACAAATATTATCTGCATTATATGATATTTTAATTTATTTTGTTAAACATTTCGTAGTTACATTTTATTTTGGTTCTAGTAGCCCTAGGACAACTTCATAACTACAGAATGGTATGGTGAGATTGATAGCCACATCATAAGCACCTATACTGGGGTTCTCAAAATTTTTGCTCATGGCTCACTATAGGAGAGTTGGGAGATTCTTATGTAATTATCAATGCCAGCCGAAGTTCCACACAACTTATGGCATACCTATTAAGAACTCTGGTGAGGCAGAATCTTTGAGAACCACTACCTACATTAAAGAAATTGTGGATTTTAGTAGTACTGAAATATACACTCAAATAATGACACCAACAAAAAAATAAAGCAAATGCAAAAACCACTAGTTCTCTCGTGATCTTTATGGTTGAACTAGCTTATTTTTGTACTGATGTGTTAAAATCAAAGTGTATCCGTTTTTCTGAATTTTACTTTCTTCATTGTTGTACATTGATCTTTCCATATTTCTACATAGTTATTCTTCATAATTCTCTCTTCTATTAATTTCTCCCTTTATACTTAGCCACTTCCCAGCTGTTGAGCATTAGATTACTTCCATTTTCCCCCTACAGTTCTACACAATGTGGCTATAAACATCTTGTTATGAATAGATTTTTTTCTCCTTTTTATATTATCTCTTTGTGATAAGTTTCAAGTAATAGTTTTATTGGGCCAAAGAGTATGGCCAATTTCGTTGGTTCTTGGCATGTATTGCTAGATTGATTCTCAAAATGATTGAACCAACCTGCTTTTCCAACAACAGTGTTGGCCTATTTACCGACAAAATCCTTCTTCCCAATACAGCATATTAGTTTGCTTAATAAATTAAATAACTGTTGCTACTTTACTGGTTTTGGGTGATAGTTAGAGTTCCTGACATTTTGAAAAATTTGAATTTCTTTTTTTTCTTGAAGTAGTGTGATATGCTAGAAAGAACTCTGTCAGCTTACTACATGATTGAAGAAATAATAATAGATGAAACTGCTGTTGTCTAAGGGGTCAGGCTAATAAAGGCTAGTCCTTTAAGCATTGCAAGTGGGTGCTGTTACTATTTCTTTTTCACTTACTTTATGGTAAAGTATAGGTTTTTTTGGTTGTCATTTATTTTTATTTTTAAAATATATAGCATAAAATGTAATATAACAATAATATAATACATATATATGACTTGTTATAAATATGTAATAAATAAGTGTATCCTAGAGAAACAAATTCTCAAATTAATTTTGTCAAAAAATCGATATCTTATTCTTCTTTCCCCCCCTTCCCTCTCACTCATCTCTCCTACCTTCCAAAAGAAGGGAGTATGATATGGAGCGTACATATATTATCAAATAATACATATTTCCCTGCTCATCTTGTTGTGAAACAAGACACATATTGCTGACACTAGAGAAAAATCCACGGAGGAAATAAAGTGAAGAAGTATGTTTCAATCTGCATTTGTTCTTTGTCTGTTCCTTCTATGGAGGTGGATATTCTTTTCCCTCCCGAGTCCCTGGAGTTGTCTGTTCCTTCTATGGTGATGGATATCCTTTTCCCTCATGAGTCCCTGGAGTTGTTCATTGGCTACTGAGCCATAATTGGGGGTGTGTACAAAATGCTGGAACAAATGATTCTTCTCAATCTCACTGGGGGATTTTGAGTGAGGAGAAAGAAGAAATGCTATAAACCTCCAGATTGAGAGGATAGAGGTAATGGCAGCAGCATCAACAGGTGCCTTTGTGACTACCTTGTCTCCCCACTCGGGCTGCTATGTAGTTGTGAATGGGATTGTTTTATACTTCCTGAACTTTGATAAATGAGTTTCAGAGATGGAATGGACTAGATTATGACCTTTCAAGCTTTAAGAGGTCAGAAGAAACACCAGAGGTATAGTAATTGTAATCCATCATAGAGTCTGTTGGTACTCATACCATCTAAATCTGGTGAGAAGTAACCCTGAGAAATGATCTCCTGGACCTGGGTTAGTCAATTGATGTAATAGCCAAGATGCTGGGTCTTATTAATCAGGAGAGCAACTCATCTTTCAACTATGCCACATCTTTAAGTGAAGTGGTGGAGTGAATAGTTAGTAATTTTTAAAGTTTGAGTCCACTCTTCCCCATGACTGAGTGAGTATATAGAAGGGAAAGTATGCCCTCATTTGGGTGAAGCAGTGGGATGTTTTGTAGTTTTCTTCTTGCTATACTCTTTCCCCATTTAAAAAATAAAAAGGAAATATTGAAGAGAAATCACATAGTCAGATGATTCTGAAATTATAATCACTGATGATCAATAATGAAAAGAACAATTTGGTAGAGATTTGTGTTAAAATATTTAAAAAAACCCAAACCTTTAGGCTTATTCTTAGAATCCTGAGGTGAGACAGAACAGTCAACTTTTTAAGTATGAGTGAGATTGGTAGAGAGCAAGCCCAGAGCATGTCATATGTGAAAAATGTGGAGGATGGATTAGATTACCTCTAAGGTCTCTCTTACCTCTAAATACATGATCTTGTAAAGTTAAGCATTTTTCAAGATTTTTTTTTTTTGCAATTTTGGTTTCCTTTTTCATGGATTATTGGTTCATAGCTATTGACCATTTTAGAATGTGAGAAGTTTTGAGCTAGACAGATCTAGTGCAGAAGATGCAACTTGAGGAAGGAAGGTACTTTGTGATGAGAAGAGACATCTAGGATCAAGAACCTTGTTGGAGAGAGACCAAATATTGACCATGGGAGATTATATAAAATGTCAGGAGCTTTGAAGGAAAGTTGCCATTACTTTGAATTTTGCCTTTGAAGAAGCAATATGATGTAGGAAAAGAATTCTGGTTCAGGAATCAAAGGGCCCTACTTGAAGTCCTGTCAAGCTCTACCACTTACTAGTTATATGACTATGTTGTTATTTACTTTTAAGTCATGCTTTGACTCTTTGGGACCTTGTTTGGGGTTTTCTTAGGAAAGATGCTGGGGTAGTTTGCCATTTCCTTCTACAGCTCATTTTACAGAAGAGGAAACTGAGGCAACTAGGGTTAAGTGACTTGTCCAGGTTCTCTCAGCTGGATGGAGACTGGATTTGAAGATGAGTCTTCCTGATCCCAAGCTCGGTACTCTCTCCACTGTGCCACCTAACTGCCTTTCTATATGACTAACGGGCAAGTTATTTAAACTCACTTGGCCTCAGTTTTTCATCATCTATGAAGAGAGAATAACAATGTTTTCACTACCTACCTCTTAGGGCTAATTTTAGGAAAGTCAGGCAGTAAGCATTTATTAAGCACCAATAGTTACTGAAGAGTAATATATAGTAACAGTAATGCATCTGACACTGTGCTAAGCACTGGAAAGTGCTATGCAAACATGATCGGGAATGATTTGAAGTTTTACCTTTCTCTTTGCTGGGTACTTAGGCATAGATATCTCATGGAAGAGGGCCATGATGTGACTTAACATAAGTCCTCAGCTACCCAATATTACTAAGAGTCTCAAATACAATAAAACACTAATTTCCTATTATAATTGTTGGTATAAAGTACTTAAACTTTGGACTCCTGCTATATCTTGTCAGCAGAAACTTCTGAAGCAATTCTTCCCATTATAGCTTATTAAACCACATTACCCTTTGTACTCAATATTGGCCCAGAGTACATAGCCAGTATAGATAGAGTGTTTTAAAGCGATAGTGTCAAACTCCAATAGAAACAGGGGCCACATACATAAGGATCCCTGTGAGTCAAAACCATCTATTAACATGATCTACTTTTTATTGTATTTTTATTTATTTTGTTAAGTATTTCCCAATTCTGTCTTAGTCTGGTTCATGTGGTACTTTTGTTGGCTACAACATTTGACATCTCTGCCCTAAATCGTGCCTTTCCTTCTGTAGCTAAAAGAGAAATCTAAGGAAACAAACTGTCGTAGCTTGGGACTCTGTCAAGCTGGTCAAGTGCTTCAGGTTTGGGATCGAAATGCAGACATTTGTAGATTATTTGACATATAAAAAAGAAAAGGCATTTTATTTAGCCATGGTATGGAAAGGATGCTTAACAAGGACACAACAGTGATTCAGCTGATCATAGCTTTCCTGCTACTGTTTTTTTTTTTTTAAACCCTTGTACTTCGGTGTATTGTCTCTTAGGTGGAAGATTGGTAAGGGTGGGCAATGAGGGTCAAGTGACTTGCCCAGGGTCACACAGCTGGGAAGTGTCTGAGGCCGGGTTTGAACCTAGGACCTCCTGTCTCTAGGCCTGACTCTCACTCCACTGAGCTATCCAGCTGCCCCCCTGCTACTGTTTTTGGTCATGCCAAAACACCAATTTAGACTGAGTGTGAGCAACTGACATCCTAAGGCAATTTTTGTATTTAGATCACCAGAGATCCCAAACCTTAGTCTCCTAAAAGAATGAACTCTCAAACTAAGTTTTAATACATTAAAAAACAACTACAACAAAACCCTTTACTTTCTATCTTAGAATCATACTAAGTATTGGTTGAAGGTCTAGGCAATTGAGGTTAAGTGATTTGCCCAGGTTCACACAGCTAGGATGTGTCTGAGGCCAGATTTGAGCCCAATTCCTCCTTTCTTCAGGTCTTGTTTTCTATCTACTGAGCCACTTAGCTGTCCCTAGTTTCAAAACATTTTAAGGAAATGCTGACCTAACATACATGGCAGATATTGCTCCTACTGTATCAGAACTTTTAATTTGAATTTTTATTACTTATAGGATCACAGATTATAGAATTAGAGTTGGAAGGAAACTTAGAGGTCACTCATATTTTAATAATGTCTTTATATATTTTTTCCTTCCCTCCTTCTCTTCCTTCCCTCCTTCTCTTCCTTCCCTCCTTCCATTCCTTCCCTCCTTCCCTTCCTTCCCTCCTTCCCTTCCCTCCTTCCCTTCTTTCTCTTCTCCTCTTAGTTCCTTCCTTCCTTCCTTCCTTCCTTCCTTCCTTCCTTCCTTCCTTCCTTCCTTCCTTTCTTTCACAAGGGATAGATTTGAACCCAAGTCTTCCTGATTCCAGACCTGGTGCTCTATCCATTATGCTGCCTAGCTCTTCCTCATTCATTTTTACATGTTTCAATCAAGGGCACACTTTGTGCCATTTATTCTTAGCGTAGGCTGTGATAACTTGCCCACAGATTGAAAATTCTTAGTTATGGCTCT
Organism: Gracilinanus agilis; assembly: GCF_016433145.1. Taxonomy (NCBI): domain Eukaryota; kingdom Metazoa; phylum Chordata; class Mammalia; order Didelphimorphia; family Didelphidae; genus Gracilinanus; species Gracilinanus agilis. The sequence goes on along the minus strand of NC_058132.1, from coordinate 561,578,069 downwards.
GGATATCACAGGGAGCTTATGAAACTTCTTTAGTAAAGGAGTGATATGTGGACAGATAAGTTTTAGAAACATTATTTTGTTTGCTTTATATAGAGTGAATTAGAGAGGGGGGACATTAGAAGTTGAGAGTCCAATTAGAAGGTTGTTAACAATAGTCTGGGCAATGGGCCAGGGGGTCTATGGTCCCCCAAGGGCTTCCTGGACAGATTTCAGTGGTTCAATGAACTATTAAGTTTATATTACATTTTTATTTTTACTAACCTCTGATTAAAATTGAACATTTCCTTAAGTTATTTGAAAATATTATTCTGAGAAGGGGTTCATAGGTTTCACCAGAATGCCAAAAGGATTCAAGACCAAATCAAAAGGTAAAGAACTCTTGTGTTAGGTCACGAGGGTATGTCACAAATACAAGCAAAAAGATAGTCCCTGTTCCAAAGGAGGTTATATTCTTTTTTTTTTTTAAACTTACCTTCTAGGGGCAGCTGGGTAGCTCAGTGGATTGAGAGTCAGGCCTAGAGAAAGGAGGTCCTAGGTTCAAATCCGGCCTCAGACACTTCCCATCTGTGTGACCCTGGGCAAGTCACTTGACCCCCATTGCCCACCCTTACCACTCTTCCACCTATGAGCCAATTCACAGAAGTTAAGGGTTTAAAAAAAGAATATAATGAACTTACCTTCTGTCTGAGAATCAGTTCCAAGGCAGAAATGTGTTAAGGGTTAGGCAACTGAGGTTAAGTGACTTGTCCAAGGTCACATAGCTAGGAAATGTCTAAGGCCAGATCAAAGGAGTTTATATTCTAACAAGGAAAGACATATACAAGGAAGCTGTAAAGCAGAGAAGGAAGTATCTATATGAATGCAGAAATGTAGACAATATCCGGAGAGTAAGGAATAACTGGTCTATAGTGTTTTCCAAAATGAAAGTTCCTGTAAGAACTCACCAATGGGAGGAACAGAGGGAAGAGTCAGCTGAGGTGATTGTTGATAGTTCAGTATTAACTTGGCAATATTTTCAGTGGAGGACCTTAGAGATCTGTGCTTGACTCTGAGAAGTTAACTTAAATACTCAAATAGATCTATATTCCCATCATTTTTTATGTTCCTTCCAATAATGTAGACAGCAACCCACCTATGCCTGCCCTTCCTCTGTGACTCCCCCCCAAATCTTCCCATGATTTTGCCACTTTAGGACCCATGTTTTATAGTGAAATAACAACATCAGTAAAATATTGGTGTTAAAAATGGGACTTTGTTTCTAAGAGGAGCTTAAAGGAACTTTGTAACTTCCTGAAGGCAGTGCAGTCTGCTTTTCTCTCCCTATTTAATTTTTTACTTAATTTGTGCATTTGTATCAATTAATTAACCAACTGGAAAGCACTTACTATGTGCCAAGCACTTGGGTAGACCCTGGGAAATATAAATACAAAAAAACCAAAACAATCTCAGCTCTCAAGTACTTAATATGTTCATTTATTTGAAAACAAATTTCAATTAATGAAATTAATTTTTAATCAATTCCTCTCACCATAAAGAAAAAAGAAGAGGAAAACCTAATCCTTCTATTAAGTATGCATAGTCAAAGAAATCAAATTCCCACATTGGCCATGTCCAAAAATATGTATTTCATTTTAGATCTTGAGTTCATCACCTCTTTGTCAGGAGGTAAATAAAAAGCATCATCAGTCCCTTAGACTAGTGGTTGGAAATCAGAATTCTTAAGTCTTTTAAGGTGGTTTGACTTTACAATACTGTTGTTTTTGTAATAAAACCTTCTCTTGGTTCTCTGCTTTCACTTTGTATCAGTTTCACTTTATATCATCTTTCATTCTGTATCAGTTCATGCAAGTCTTTTAAAATTTCTTTGAAATAGTCTCTTTCATCATTTCTTATGGCATTATAACATTCCATGACATTCATATGCCATTCTACAATTCAGGAATACCCATTTAGTTTTTAGATCTTTGCCATGTCAGAAAGAGATGTTATAAGTATTTTGTACATATAGATCATTTTCCTGTTTAATTGATCTCTTTGGGTTATAGGTCTAATAATGATATTTCTAGGTCAGAGGTTAGTAACTTCTAATTTCTAACTTACTTTTAGTAATTTGTAATTACTCACTCACTTTAGTAACTTTTTGGGCTTAATTCCAAATTGTTTTCTAATGACTAATTCAAATGACTAATTCAAAGCTCTGCTAACAGGGCATTAATGTGCCTATTTTCCCACAACCCTCCAACATTTATCATTTTCTTCCTTTGTCAACTTTACCAATATTATAGGCATGAAGTAAAATCTCAAAGTGGTTTTAATTTGAATTTCTCTAATTATTAGTGATTTAGAAATTTTTATTTTCATATGGCTATTGATAGCTTGTGTTTCTTCCCTTAAGAACTGGCTATTTATATCCTTTGGCCACTTATCAATTGGAATATGACTTTTATTTTAATAATTTTAGATCAGTTCCTTATACATCTCAGGAATGAGACTTATCAGAGAAATATGTTGGAAAGGTATTTTCTCCTGGTATTTATTTCTAATTCTAATGTTAGTTATATTGGATTTCCTTGGGAAATCATTAATTTTAAGTGTTCTTTTTAATCTTCCCAGTATCTTCTTTGGTCCTATTCTCTTCTTCTCTCTATAGATCTGAAAGATAATTTCTTCCTTGCTATTCTTATTTGTTTACATCTAAGCCATATATCAATATTAGCTTACTTTAGGGGCAACTCAGTAGTAAAGTGGTCAGAGTATTGGACCAGAAGTCAGAAAGACCTGAGTTCAATTAAATCCAGTTTCAGACACTTATTATCTGTGTTACCTCTGGGTAAGTCAGTTAACCTTTGCCTATCTTAGTTACCTCCAATTGTAAAATTGGCCAAATAATTGAATCTAATTCTTAGGGTTGTTATAAGCATCAAATGAGATTATATTTGTAACACATGTAACACAGTGCCTGGTACATAGTGGGTGCTATATAAATGTTAGCTGTTATTATTATTATCATTATTTTGGTATATTTTGTAATTTCCTAAAATCAATCTGGTCCACTTCTCCTCCTGATCAATTTTTGGCTGAATTGTGCATTTGTATCAATTAATCAAACTAACTAAAAATAATGTACTAAGCACCTGTGTGCCAAGTACTAAAACAGACCATGCAGATACAAAGACAAAAAATAAAACAAATCTAGATATTACAATAGCATTTTGCATTAATTCTAGCAGCTTCTTGGCTTCGTAATCTGTCTTGACAACAGTCATACCCATGCCAGATAAATTTAAATTTGGGCATTATTCTTTTCAAAAAACTTTCTAACTGTGAATTTATAAATTACAGGGTTCAGAAAGGCAGGTGTTGATTCTAGTCTTATTTCTGCTAGACTGCTGTCCAGTTTTCCAAGCAGTTTTTGTTGAACAGTGAGCTTGAAACCATGGATTTATGCTAAGCCACTAGGTTGATTTGTTTCTGTTATATTCTATATCTAATGTGTTCCACTTATTGACCTTTGAATTTTTAACCAGTTTAAAATCATTTTGATGGTTACTGCTTCTGCTTTGTTGTGTAGTTTGAGATCTGGTGTTTCTAAGTTCACTTCCTTCCTACTCCCTTCACCCCCATTATTCCATTGAGATTCTTGAACTTTTATCTTTCCATTTGGATTTTATCATTAGGTAAGCAGGAAGAGAGCTAGTACAGTGAAGAGTGCTCCAGTTAGGAACACTCACTAGCTGTATGATGATGATTTTGGATATAATTATGGATAAATCATTTAGCTTATGTTTGACTCAATGTCCTCATTTATAAAATAAGGATAATAAAGAGCAACCATGTTTCAAGATTGTTGTAAAGATAAAATGAAATAATATTTTTAAATTTTCAAATCTTAAAGTGGTATATAAATTATGACTATCATTTTTTTCTGGCTCTGTAAAATAATCCTTTGATTAATTGGTATGGCAATAATTACATGAAATAATTTAGGAAGTATCACCATTTATATATTTTTCAGCCTACCTATCAGTAATTAATATTTCTCCAACTATTTAGGTCTGCCTTTACTTCTGCAAAGAATGTTTTATGTAATCATACTCATAAAATTCTTTTGTATATTTTCGTAGGTAAGGAGCTTTGCATTTCTTTGGGGAAAACAACATATATGTATGTAAGTATATAGAGAATAAATACAAGATATATAAAGAGGAAAGGCATCAGAGTTAAAGGAATCAGGAAAGACCTTGTACAGAAGGTAACGATGATGATGATGATGACGACCACGACGATGACAATGATGATGATGGTGATGATGATGATGACAACAACTGGAATTTATATGGCACTTAAAGGTTTACAAATATTATTTGAACTCAGTTCTTCCTAATTCCAGATCTAGTACTCTGTCAGAGATGCTTCTAAGAGGGTGGTGCTTTAGTTGCATTTTGAAGGAAGTAAGAGATTCTATGAAGTGGAGATTAGGAGGGAATGCATCAGAAGCATGGAGGAAGGTATTCTGTGCGAATACAGATATTTTCTGACCCAGATACACATGCTGTTTGACTATTGGTTGCTTAACTACTGGCATTTTATAATCTGGGCAATAGACATTCTTCATCCAGGTGGTTTTTCCTGAGTAGACAGTGAGGCTGAACTCTTTTTGACTAGTTACATATATTCCAGGTATATTCCAGGATGATCTGAAAGGGGCCAGGGTTTGATGTAACCATCATGTCTTTTGCAAACAATAACATCTGGGGGACTTCATCAATCAAAGGAAATTTCTCTTCAACTTTCACTCTGTGCTAGATCTCTAATCCAGTGACAAACTTCTTTATTTCATGCCTCACCCTATGTTTAGGATGAGGGTCATTAAACAATGATTTCTGTTGTTATTTCAAAGAATTGTGATTTTGATATAGAGCTAGGATATAACTTTTCTGAAGTGATTTCATTGTGATGTTTCATTATACTGAATTAAATGCTTTTCCCAAATCAACAAATATAGATGTGATGAGCTCTAGTATTATTTATATTTTTAGTTAGTCATGATGAGATTGTAGTTAACATTTCATCATTTATTTAGATGAAGTTATATATGGTATAACCCCTCCCCTAATCCCTTCGCATACCCAAATCCAGCTCATTAGAACATCTTGTGATTGCTGTATGTGACTCCTCAACCTGAACCCACTGATGAGGAAAGTTCTTCTTTTCCTTCTTCCCCACATTTTTCATTTTTTGGCGGAAAGAATGCGTAGTACAACGTAAACAAAAATGATTGGGTTGTACTTTTCATCACAGTTCTTATTACATTGTCTTTTCTCTCAAATTTACCCGTCTTCTGAATTTCCCTATTGCTATTGAGGGCATCATCCTTCCTGTCACTCAATGTTCTGTTCTAGGCTTGACTCAGGCCAGTTCCCTGGTAGTTTCAGTTTGATAGTGGAACAAATGAAACACTTATAGGTCATGCAATAATTAACAAAAAAGACTTAATTAACTATAGCAGGAGAAGGATATTTGGCAAGAATAGGCATTGAAGGCTGAGCAAAGCTCCTGTCAAATACAATCACCAACCAAAATCTGAGATCCTCTCCAGTTCCTCCAGCCTATTTTGGACTTAGGCAATAAGGAAGTGACATTGATAGCCCTGAGCCAATGAAGTCTCAAAGAATGTCTCAATAATGTTTAAGAAAAAAGCTAACCAGGTCTGCAACCTTAACTTTTAACCTCAACCTTTACTCCTTACTTTCATCTAATCCACATATTTAATTTGTTGATAAATCTTGTTGTTTGGATCTCAAAAACATTTCCCACATGTTTTTCCTTCTTTCTACTCACACAGCCACCACCCTAGGTTAGGCTCTCAGTCCTTCTTATAGGACTATTATAATACCTTCCCAATTTGTCTTCCTGCCTCAAGTGTCTTTCCTCTCTCATCTATCCTCTACATGGTTGTCAAAGTGATTTTTCCTAAAGGGTAGGTGTAACCAAGTCACTTTTTTTACTTAAAATAATTTCAGTTGTTTTTCAATCATGTTCGACTCTTCTTGACACCATTTGGCATTTTCTTGGCAAAGACACTAGAGTGGCTTGTCATTTCCTTCTCTTTCATTATAGATGAGAAAATTGAGGCAAACAAGGTTAATTGACTTGCCCAGGTTCACACAGCTATTGTGTCTAAGGTCAGTTTTGAACTCAAGTAAAGGTATCTTCCTGACTCCAAACCTAGATACTTCATTCACTGTGAAATATTCTGCCTATTATTCTCTAATGGCCCCTAATTGAACTTAAGATCAAATCTTATTTCTTCATCTACTTAATGATTCTTTAATATCTAAATTTTATAATGTACATACTTTACATAAAGTAGAATTTGATAAATTTATAAATGAATAAGAATACATTTTATACATATTTGGGGTATTTGCTTAAAATGTTTTTATTGATGTGGATGCATGAAAAGTTTGGAGACCACTGACTTAGATAGAGCATTGGGCTGAATCTAGTAATACACAATTCAACAGAGATGAATGTAAAATCATACATAGATTAAAAAAATACCTCACAGGTATAGGATGACGGTTAGACACAAATATGTATGAAAAAGATAGAGAGATTTTAATGAAGTGCAAACTTTATATAAGTCAAAAGTGTGATGTGATTACCAGAAAAACTAATGACATTTTTGGCTACATTAAGATACTCAAAGCCTCCCTGGAATAAAGAACTCATAATTTTTGTGTTCCACAGATATTTCATATTCAGAATATAATTTATGAAGGAAAATGATGGGTTGCAGAATATCCATGGAAGGGTAATTAGGAAGGTGAAAGACTTTGAGTACAAGTTCTATAAGGAACAAGTAAGTTAACCCTGTCATGGGGGACAAAGCATAGGGACATGGGGTTCAAATATATAATGGATTGTCATATGGAAGGGGGATTAGATTTATTCTGTTTTGTCTTCTAAGACATAATCAGAAGAAAGGAATAGAAATTTCAAAGAAGTAGACAAGCTTGATTCTGGGGGAAAACAACCTAGCAATTAGAGCTGGTCAAAGGTGAAATGGGCTGCTTTAGAGTTAGTTTTTTCTCTTATTGGATGTTTTCAAGCAGAAACCAAGTGATCAATTGTAGAATGCATAATATAATTGGTTCTTTTTGGTCTTGGTTTGGAGTTTATTCTAGCTCTAAAAGGTTTATTTTCTGCATGATAAATGTGGGAAATGATGTGGAGAAAGTCATTAATGTTAGTAACTGTCTAGATATGAGATATGATGGAGAAGGAAAAGTTGAAGAGTATTCAGTGTTATGAATCTGAGTGATACCTTCACCAGAAATAGAGAAATTTGGAGGAGATGTGAGGGGAGGGGAAGATATAATGCATTTTAGTTTTTGACATTAAGTTTTAAATGCCTACATGATATCCAGTTGAAGGTATCCAACTGGTAATTATTGATGTGGGCCTTGAGCTCAAGAGGTAGATTAGAACTCAGTCTGGAAGTTATCTACATAGAAATGCTATTTTAACTCTCTGCCCTTTGATCCAGCCATACCACTGCTGGGTTTATACCCCAAAGAAATAATAAGGAAAAAGACTTGTACAAAAATATTTATAGCTGCGCTCTTTCTGGTGGCAAAAAATTGGAAAATGACAGGATGCCCTTTGATTGGGGAATGGATGAACAAATTGTGGTATCTGCTGGTGATGGAATACTATTGTGCTCAAAGGAATAATGAATTGGAGGAATTCCATGTGAACTGGAATGACCTCCAGGAACTGATGCAGAGTAAAAGGAGCAGATCCAGGAGAACATTATACATAGAGACTGTTACACTGTGGCACAATTGAATGTAATGGACTTCTGTACTAGCAGTAATGCAATGATCCAGGACAGTTCTGAGGGACTTATGAGAAAGAAAACTAGCCACATCCAGAAAAAGAATTGTGGAAGTAGAAACACAGAAGAAAAACAACTGCTTGATCACATGGGTTGATGGGAATACGATTGGGGATATAGACTCTAAACAATCACCCTAATGCAAATATTAATAATATGGAAATAGGTCTTGATCAATGACACATGTGAAACCCAGTAGAATTGCTTGCTGGCTACGGGAGAGGGCTGGGAGGAGGGGAGGGGAAGAACATGAATCATGTAACCATGGAAAAATATTCTAAATTTTAAAAATTAATTAAATAAAAATTTTCAAATTAAAAAAATGCTACTTTAAACCAGAGGGACTGATTAGATCACCAAAATATGGGTTATTGTGAAGAAAAAAGACCCAGGACAGAACTTTGAGGATACTCATGATAAAAGATGGGAGATAAATTATGCTCCAGCAAAAGAAAGTGCTTAAAGTTTATCAGATTAGTGGGAGGAAATAGAGAGCCAGCTCGGGAAAACTGGCAGAGGAGTGAATAGCCAGCAGGAGGATAGTCAATAGCATCAAATATTGCAAAGTTAAGACATATAACAACAGATCAGAACAGAGAAACAGGTCATTAGATTTATAAACAGACTATATTCTGGTATGTGGAAATTTGCCTTTTTTCCCCTATAAGCTAACGATTTGGTCTGCTTATTTGATTTTTCATCATAGTTTTCCTGACTGGTAATGAAGAAATGCTTCTCATTTAATAAACAAGAAACTGGAGGCAGAAAAATTGTGATTGGTGTAACATTATAAAGCTAACAAGTGAAGAAAGTGGGACTAGATGTCCAGTTTTCTAATACTCATTTTGTTTGATGGACCTGATATTTACTGAGGATCTCTTGGGTGATTGATTATCAGAAATAAATGGAAAAAAAAACAATTGTATCTTCTCTCTAGGAGGTAATAACATAAAAATGTTCTTTCCGCTAGATCACAATCATCTTCCATTGACTTCTTACTTTTTTTAACTGCTGAATTATGTGGGTTGTATGTTTGTGTATGTGTGTGTGATACATGTATTAATATAAAGTAGTAGTCTCATCTATGATTTTAATTCTTTGTGCTACATATGCAGATATTAATAGTTTTTCAAGGCTTGTTAGTAATTAAAACAAACAAGCCAAAAAAAAATCCCTCTTAGATTATTCCATGTCTTTGCCAAATTGGATATTGCTCAACTAAAAGTTAAATGTACACACCCAATGAACTAGCCAAACTGGCTATGGCAGTTATAGAAAGCTCTCTGTATTCATTAGGAGGGATGCCTTTCATGGGTTTATCCTGCTTGGCATATACATCAAAGTAACAGTCATAAAGAATGTTAAAAGAAACCTGTGCATGGAAAATTTTTGAAAAAAAATGAGAGCTTATTGTTTCCAGCAGAATTGCCCCAAACTCCACAAAATTATTGTTGTGATGTAAAGCTTAAGGCAGAGAGCAAAGAATATGAGGACCTTGGCAAACCTAGGGACTCTGAACTCAATAAGGAGAGAGGCACCTAGGAATAGCAGATGCGATCTGACCTAGGCATTCTGTCTTTTGAGTAATGTGTGAGAACACAGATGGGGATCTCTTCAGGGCATGAATCACGTACTGACGTCAGGACTAATTTTGCGAGTCAGAAGTACTTGTTATTGTGGGCAGTTTATAAAGAAACAAACTTTGAGGCACAGTGGCATTACTTTTCCATCTATTTCTTCTGATGTTTGAATATGGAGCTTCTCCTTATGACGTTCTTGCTTTTTTATTGATTGATTTATTGAATCAACAGCAGGTACTTGATACAGCATTGCTCACATTCCGTAGTTTCTTTTAGGGCCAATTTCTTATGAATGTTAAAATACATATAAATGTTTTGTCAATATTCTTTTTTTTGTATTTTTTTTTTTAGGAAATAAATAGCCTTTGCTATGTGAGAGGAATATTTTCAGACTTGTTTTATAGGTGAACTTTGTGATGGTTTTATCTTCTAAGTGAAGTTTTAGGTTCTTAATGAATTATTCTGGTTGTAGATGGGAAAGAAGAGGGAAAATTACATTATGTTTCTGGTTAAAATCAAGTCCTTTTTTAATGGCTCAGCTATTCCACTAACATTTTAGTTACAGACTCACTGTGGCAAACTGGTATGGACAGAAGAAACTTCCTGGGGCCAATTGGAAATTTATCAATAAGAGAGACAAGCCAAGCTGAAGTAAGACAGGTTCCATATAAGCCATCAATGAAGTGAGTCTACTTCAGAGACAAAATAGAGAACTTATTGAAAGGAAAATCAAGAAAATAAAGAGGATAGGATTTTCCTGAGCCTTTTTTTTATTTTATTCCCTGAACTTCCTTACTGATGACTTCTAACCATCATCTCACTCAGACTCTTGCTATACAACACATTGATGCATACGTGCACACACACACACACACACACACACACACAAATGGAAAGGTTTGGGCATGTCTGTGTACACGAAACCTCTTTTTCCTCCTCAGTGTGCTTTGGAAGCAAATGGGTGGAAAGTTTCCCCCACTTTTGGCTTCGATCACTTTTGTGTGTGGGTGTTAGATTGTGTGCCTGACTATACTAAGAGGAGACTAGATTTGCTTTACCTGTTGCTAGGTCTCAACAAGGTGAAACATGTGTCTGTGGTTGCAGGCCTGTCCTAGGAAAACTTGTCATACTGGATATGGAAATTGTAAAAGCAAAGTGGGAGGCTAGGTTGACTTATTTGCATGCCGATACTTGGATTCCTTTCTTCCTGCAAAACTATATTATTGCATTAAGGTAAAGAGCATATAAAGCTGAGGTGGCTTTGGAAATTAAAAACAAACAGAAAAACAAAACAAAACAAAAAGTGGTTTCATAGTAAAGAAAGCCATTTTAACAAGTAAAGGAAAAAAAGGTAAAAATAATTCCCGAATAAAAACAAAGGAACACCACAATCCTACTCCCCGTATGGCCTTGGACAAGTCATGTTACTGCTATCCCAGAGTTTCCACAAACTGTACAAGAAGAACACTTTTCTGGATGACTTCCAAAGTCTCTGTCCAGTGTAAGTCAGTGACCCTGATCTTATTGCCTCCGTAGACCCGGGTCTCAAAATCATTATGAATTCTTCCAGTTCTCTTTTTCCTTCCGAGGAGCTAATTCTCTCCAGGTTTCTCCATCCTGAGCTAAGCAAGTCTCCAAGAATCTTTTGAAGAACGGCTCTGCAGTTTAATAGAAAGGTGATGGATCTGCTATAGGAAAAGTCAACTCATTTTCCTGAAGCCAGTATCAACAGCCTTAGATGGCAACATGTTGTTGACCTAATGCGATTATGTAAGAACTAATGATGGGTAAACATAAATGCTTAGAGATTTAATTTGGATAAACATCATAATCATGTCTGCTTAATCAGAGCTTATCTGATTCTTTCTGGTTTAGACTCTGGGCCGTGGATCTTTCAAGAACAGGTCCTGGTGTGAAATCCTCTCAACTTCCTTGTACGAGGCATGTCAGGAGCATAATGCAAATAGGCATTCTTGGGCTACTTTGATAACTTGGATTCTAGGGGAAACAGAGAAATACACAGATGCATGTAAGCAAACAAGAGGCCAGCGAGACTGCCTTCTACCTGACAAAAGTTCAAGTGAGACGAGGACAAGACTAGTTCGTGTATTCTCTCTCTGATACTTCTCTGTACCCCAGAACAGAATATTTTTATTTTTAGCAAACTAAGGGCTGTTTCAAGCCAGCTTCTGTTTTTCCTTCCACAGAGCTTAAAGCGCAAAAGTCAAGTTACGGATGAATCTACATGCATTTCCCCATAAATTTCTGACCATTTCTGAACTTAACTTTGATTTTTGGTGAAATTCACACGGGAGGAAATGTTGGGGGGTTTGTGAATATTTTTAGCAAACTAAGGGCTGTTTCAAGCCAGCTTATGTTTTTCCTTCCACAAAGCTTAAAGCACAAAAGTCAAGTTACAGATGAAGCTACATGCATTTTCCCACAAATTTCTGGCCATTCCTAAACTTAACTTTGATTTTTGGTGAAATTTATAAGGGAAGAAATATTGGGGGGTTTGTGAACTTAAAAAAAAAAAACTATTTTGGTAAATGTATTTTTTTTATTTTTATTTTTTTTTAAACCTTTAACTTCTGTGTATTGGCTCCTAAGTGGAAGAGTGGTAAGGGTGGGCAATGGGGGTCAAGTGACTTGCCCAGGGTCACACAGCTGGTAAGTGTCTGAGGCTGGATTTGAACCCAGGACCTCCTGTCTCTAGGCCTGACTCTCAATCCACTGAGCTACCCAGCTGCCTCGGAAAATGTATTTAAACAGAATAAATTTCCTTTTTAATCCTATGTATTTTATTTTATTTATTTTTAAAACTCGAACCTTCTGTCTTATAATCAATACCGTGGATTATTTCCAAGGCAGAAGAGTGGTAAGGGCTAGGCAATGGGTCTTAAGTGACTCACCCAGGGTCACACATCTAAGAAATGTCTGAGGTCACATTCGAACCCAAGACCTCTCGTCTCTAGGCCTGACTCTCTATCCACGGAGACACCTAACTGCCCCATATGTATTTTATTTTGTCTGTTGAAAAACTATTTTTCTAATAGAACATCTATTTTATTAGATTTCACTAGATTGCCAAAGTGGTTCATTGCAAAAATGACTAAGAATCCCCATTCTAGAGTCTTCCATTTGGATTGTTATATCCAAATTATCTTGTTATTCAGGCTCTCTTATGTTTATTTACAAATATTTCAAGTAGGGAAGAACTTGATAGCTTTTATTATGTGAATGGATGGAGGTAAAACATTCCATCTACAGATTGGCAGAGGAAATGAGTTTGGAGGAAGAAGGTGGTTTCATGGGTAGTTAAAATGGATATTTTTTCAAAAAGTGCTTACTCTGATGGGATAGTCTGAGAAACAAGTGACATTTATTTCATGATTTCTATCTGTTTGGCTTTTGTGTGTGTAGAAGACCCAACAAACTCTAGACATTATAAATCTGTTACCTTTTAAACGAATTCAATTCCCCTTTAAAAGTATGGTGAACTATACTTTGTTTATTAAGAAAAAAGTATACCTTTGGACAGATACCAAACAAGAATTCTGTCTTGAAAAGTAATCTTTTAAAATAAGTTATTGTCTTCCGAGAAGAATTTTAAAAATGCAAAACACTTTTTTTCTCTTTTAAAGAGTCAGAGGATTACATTCTACAAGTATATAGAATATGATATCAATTGTATTTTCTAAGGCAACTAATCTGTTGTTAGTTTTGTTGAGCTCCTCCCACCCCCAAATCCAACTTCCTTTAAAAAAATCTTTGCTACTAGATGGGAATAGCTTGGTAGAGTGAAGAGAGAATCAACAGTGACTAAGCAAGTCACTGAACTTCTCAATGCTTAGACAAATCTTTAAGGCTCTAAATTGGAGAAATCTGCATTGGTAGAGTGTTTCATTGCTTAGGAGTCTATAACAATGAAATCATCGGCTTCTTCCCGTCCATGGAAGAGATGTTCACTGGGAGAGGTGAGAGAGAGCTATAATCATATAAAAACAGAGATATTAGTAAAAACAACAAACAAACAAACAAACCCCAATTACCAAACACCAAATATTTATGTCTAAAGACAATTTTTGCCATCTTTGAGTGGACTTCCATTTTCGTGGTGTTACAGCCAAAGTAAAACACATTAAAAAAGATGTTATAAAACCATTTTTTTAGATATAAAATGCATGCAGTAATGGTAGAACTTTGCCCACCCAATGTAAGAGCCAGTTTTCCTGTTTCAGAGTTCTTGCTAATTAAGATGATAATTCATACTTATTAGTCATGTCTTACAATTTTTTTCACAGGATTTGAAGTTAGTATATACGTTATCTTAGCTGCCCTTTATTTAATAATCTCTCCAAAATGGACTAAAAAACTGCTACCAAGTTGGGGGAGGGAGACCTCAAGCATGTGTCTTTACATTCTCTTTAGTATTAAAGACCAAAGTATTGTAAGATTGGAATAAAATTTATTTATAGAGAACCTATAGTACACCTATCAGGTGGCAGGAAGGAAGGGGCTTTTGGGAGCCAAGAATATCCATAACTTGAAAAGGATGATTCCTAAAAAGGCCACTCTGAGGGGACAGCACTTGTCCTAGTCCTTGGGGAAGCACCTTGTAGCATTGCTTCCATTAATGTTATTATAATTTGGAATCTCTGGCATCCATGCTTGTTGGATGTCAACAACCTTTTCTCAGCGATACGGGAATCTGTGCCTTGTCAAATTTGATAAAACTTTAAACGTTTTTGGCTTCCCCTAGCCAAGTCGGAGGGCCTCTATTCTTACTGTCCTGAAGATGGAAAGGAAATGATAGGTGATACATAGTTTTGTCTCATTTTCCTCAAAGTGTGAGCAACGATGACTCATTGCCTTTCATAAGCAGTAAAAACTGAACGCAGAGCATAGCTGACCTTTTCCCCTCAATAGTGTGTCATGGATAGCTTAGAGATTCTATTGTTTTTCATAACCCACACCTACTTGTTTTGAGATACTTTCAAATGAATCTGTTAATCAACCTATATTTTTTTGACAGCTTGTTTCATTTTTCTAAAATTTCTCAGGCAACCCTGCCTAATGGCAATGCTATCTCTCTTATTTCTCTAAACTTGCCAAAGGGTTGCACAATATCTTAGAACCAAATCTGTCAAATTTCTTCTTAATTATCTGATTTAACTGTTAGTACCTATTAATTTCACAGATGATACTGAGTTTGGTGTTCTCTTCCACCTGTTGCCAAAAAGGTCTAAGGTAGGCCTGTATTTATAGCAATGTTTAGACTGAAGTCACTTTACCGTATAAATGACTTTCAGATCTAGGAATGGCAACCCTGGACACCCTCCATACGGATGGTCCTTGCTATGTTAGAAATAATTTTTCTCCCTCCACTCGAGAGTGTCATTTCTTAGCAGAAAAATTTTGAACATCTGAGGTTACTTTAGGTCACTGCACACTGAGAAATGACTAGGAACCCTCCCCTTTTTGTAAATCCATTGAATCATCAAATCTACAGCCAATAAGGGATTCCTCTTCTCATAGTGCAAACCCCTCCACTATGAGTCACACATGGATGGAAGAGTGTCACCCTCACCCTTTTCTACCTGGTCACCCTGATTTAGGAGAGGCATTTCAAAGGATGCTCCATGAATATGGCCCTTGCTGAGCTAAACACCAACTATTTAATGAAATATAGCAATATTTATTGAGGGCCTTTATGTGCCTGGCACTGTGCTAGGAAGACATTGTGGGCATGAGAAGTTTAAGACATGCTCTCTTCTCTAAAGGAGTTTATAGTCTACCTGGAGAGTGTAAACACGAACACTTCATTTCATTAGAGTACAATTAGCTGCTAACAGAGGCTTAAAGTATCACAGGGTTTCAAAGAAGGAAGAAGTAAATATGGCTAGAGTTCTTGAAAGGCTCTTTAGAGGACATAGAAGATAAACAATCTTTCCTTGGATTTTCATTATTCATATACTTCCTTTTAGTGATCTGACATTATTGTAGGATAGATTTGAAAGAGTGGGAGAGAAAAGCAAATCCAACCTTCTAAGCTGGGGTATGGGAGGGGTAGGGGTTTGGGGACAAGGAGAGCAAAATTTAAAAAGTCAAAAAGGTGGAATGAGCTTGACAGCTTTTGGAATAAGTGAAAAAACTAGTTTTAGAGAGGAAATATGAAGTAGTGGGAAGGAAGACATATATATTATAGTTGTAATATATAATTTGGAGCAGGTTCTACCCTTTTTCATTTACGAATGACTTGTGCTGATAGAAGAAAGAATGAACACAATGACATCTCCATGGGGAAGATGTACCTGTCCTGGTTTGTAGAATTTGTTTTTAATTTGTTCTAGCACACTGGCCAGATAGGAAAAGCTCTACAGTTGAGAACATATTCTGGGTCATGTTCTCTGTCAAGGTGATTGAATTCTCTAATTCATGTTACTGTATTTCCTTTGTCTTCTCTTGCCTTGCCCTTGTTCTTTCCTTCCTTCCTTCCTTTTTTCCCTCCCTCCCTTCCTTCTTCCCTCCCTCTCTCCTTTCCTTCCTTCCTCTCTCCTTTCCTTCCTTCCTTCCTTCCTTCC
>NC_058132.1:561482752-561547044 GCF_016433145.1 Gracilinanus agilis | reverse complement strand
CTTCCTTCCTTCCTTCCTTCCTTCCTTCCTTCCTTCCTTCCTTCCTTCCTTCCTTCCTTCCTTCCTTCCTCCCTTCCTTCTTTTTTCTCTCTCTCTCTCTTTAAAACTCACAGTT
Source organism: Gracilinanus agilis (assembly GCF_016433145.1). Classification (NCBI taxonomy): domain Eukaryota; kingdom Metazoa; phylum Chordata; class Mammalia; order Didelphimorphia; family Didelphidae; genus Gracilinanus; species Gracilinanus agilis. The sequence continues at coordinate 561,546,929 of NC_058132.1, read as the reverse complement.
TCTGTCTTAGAATCAATAATCTGTATTGGTTCCAAAGCAGAAAAGTAGTAAGGGCTAGGCAAATGGGAGTTAAGTGACTTGCCCAGGGTCACACAGCTAGGAAGATTCTGAGGCCAAATTTGAAACCAGGACCTCCTGTCTCTAGGTCTGGCTCTCAATCTATTGAGCCACCCAGCTTCCCCCCATAGTATTCTTTCTCATAAGCGCTTCAGCATTCTCCTGGATAACTGCATTGCTTTTAGTAGCAGAGTCAATTACATTTGATTGTCCCACAATGTTTCAGTTTCTGAGTATAATGTTCTCCTGGTTCTGCTTATTTCACTCTGCACCAGTTCATAGAGTTCTTTCCAGTTCTTATAGAAATTAGGCCTTTCATCATTCCTCATTACACAATAGTATTCCATCAACATCATATATCACAATTTGTTCAGCCATTCCCCAATTGAGGGTCACCCCCCCCCATTTTCTAATTTATGCCACCACAAAAAGTACAACTATAAATATTTTTATACTCACAGAACTTTTCCCGTTTCTTTTCTTTTCTTTTTTTTTCTTTTTTAATCTCTTTGGAGTACAAACCCAGCAATGCTATGGCTGGATCAAAGGGCAGACAGTCTTTTAAAGCCTTTTGGGCATAGTTCCAAATTGCCTTCCAGAATGGTTGGATCAATTCACAACTTCACAAGTAATGCATTAATGTCATGATTTTGCCACATCCCCTCCAATGTTTATTACTGAAATACTTCAATTTAAAATGTACATGATTTTGTAAGTTTACATGAAGCTAGAATTCAATTCAATCCAACAAGCACTTATTAAGTACCTACTATGTCCATTATACCATTGGAGATGCTAGGGATACAAAAACAGAAACAAGATGTCTTTGTCCTTAAGGAGCATACCCTCATGCTGGGAAATAGGTTGAGGGGGTGGGGACACAATATATACACAGATGAATACATATAAGGTAATTTTGTTTTGGAGAAATCATTCACAACTAGATGGAATCAAAAGCCCTTATGCATAGCGTATGGCACCTGAGTTTAGAGATAGATGTGAATGAGGATGGAGATGGCTCAGAAGTCCCTCAAATTATGTTATTCTATTTCTTTCAAATCTCAAGCCTGTACATATTTGCAAAATCATATGTGAAGACTAATCTTTGTGAAATCCAGGTCAAATCTCAGACCCCCTTCTGCTTTCCCACCTTAGTGGTGTTAGCAACTTCAACTGAAATCTAATAAATTCAAATGAGGGTAGAACTTGTGATTTGGGTAAACTTGTTGATAAGACACTCCCAATTTTTTGGTTTTCCAGATGTTTGGAACATGCTATGAAGCATTGATGTTTTGGATCAGCTTTATGTGGAATATATATGCCTAGTGGTGTTATCATGTTTATAGAATGTCCTCTTTTTTTCCAAGTAGTTTAGTGTTTCTAAGATGTTATCTTGTTAGCCTTCACAACATGCTAGGAAGAAGGAAGAACATACTGTTCTCATCTGACAGATAGTGAAATGGAGGTAAGCAGGAACTCACTGACTTTCATGAGAACAAACTATCAGTCAGGGGTGCAGCAGAGAAAATGTTCGCAGAAGAGTGTTCTATCCACAGGTCCAGAGTGACCTTGTCATGGCTTCTCTCCCCTTCATTAACCCCTTTATCATTTCAGTTTTCATTTCTTCCTTTTTGCTGGTCCTACTTTAGTACTGTCAACTCATTGTTTGTGTTGGGAGAGAGGAGCAATGCATAATCCCATCAGTGGAACAAAACTAATGTTTATTTGTCTTTGTAAGATGTTTTCAATGCTTATATTTGAATACATAGGTGTGTCAGATGTTCTGGGAATTCCCAACATTCCAAATCAAGTAAAGAAACTCAGCTCAGGAGTACCATTTCAGGAGGAACAGAAAATCTGTCTACTTTCTTGCCTAGTTTCATTTCTTGAGCCCCTCCTTGTTCATCAAACTCCATGTTGGGTTGAGGATGAGAGGAGAAAGGGGAGACTTGGCATTAGCTCTCAAATGATATAACGCAACAACCTAAGTGAAAACATTGCTCTGTCTTTCTCTCCTCTCTCCTCCATCCCCTTCTAATCTTGCTTTCTGTCTCACTCACACACTTCCTTTGGAATAAGAAATAGTAACATATTTTGGTTAAAGGATGGAACTTCTAGCCTCCAGCAGAGCTGTAAATAGAGACGCTGATAATATTAACAAAGGAGTTACTGAAGTGGAATTGGTGATAAAGTCATAAGGAAGTTGATAGCAAGATTTACTATGGATAAATAAGAAAAGTAATAATATCAGAAAAAAAGTTGAAAACAGGATTGGCTGCAGATAACCACAGTGCATGTACACAAACAGTCTCATAGATATAAGAGAGTTGATTGCTATGGGAAATGTGGATTGGGAGCAGAAATCATTTTATAACTTTCATTCTTTTCTTCAACAAAGAGTTTCTACTTTTCTACCATAAATATTTGTTGGAATGAATGTGCAAAGTATTGAACGGGATGTGGTTAGCATTCACAAAAATAGGGGGTCAGTGTGAAACAGCTGAAATATCTAAATGATTATTTTCATGAAATCAGATTTTGAATTGGAAAGGGAGTCCAGGGTCATCTAGTTCAAACCATGTATTCCACAGATGAGAAAGCTGAGGCCCAAAAATTAGTTAAAGATTTAACACCTAATACACTTTTGATGATTGTGTTTTTCATCATATTTTGTTACTAAATGGTTCAAAATTCTGCATTTAGCTGGGAGCTTCATCTTTCTAAATGTATTCATCCTGTGTTAGGCAATTTTGAAAGCAACATCAGTAGAAGTGGTCCCTGCTGTCTGAGAATTTATAATCCAAGCAGATGTATGGATCAAGCAATTGGCTCATTTAGTTAGGCATTTTTAAACCATCTATTATCTGCCAATTATTGTGTTCATTGCTAGAGATACAAGTACAAAGAATGATACAATTCCTAGGCTCAAGAAGTTTACAGTCTAATAGTATAACTGACAAAAATTAAACTGATAATTTTCTGATAAAAGTATGTTAGGTGCAAACCAAGACATAAGTGGATTTGGGAGAGGCATGCGAAGGAAACACATGTTAATAGAAATATCTTGATTTTTCTCTTGGAGGAAGAAAGGACTTTCTCAGAAAGGAGAATTTCTGGAATTGAAATGATGACAGAACAAAAACTTAAATGTTGGAGTAGGCAATAGTAACTTATAAAGAAATTATAAACTGTAGCCACCTTTTTTTTCTTAATTCTGTAGAACTGAAATTATGGCTGGGGTTCTGGAATCATTCTTATAATGTATTATCCAAAGCATCCCACCCAACAGAAAGATAGATGATGTATACATTATTTTTGAAAAATTTACATTATGATGATAAATTATATCTGAATCAAATCATCTTGTGAGATGATCCAGTCCTATATCTCCAAATGACTACTGGACATTTTTACTTTGATATCTGGCATAGTCTCAAACTAAATAATCTCTTCTAGACCATCTTCCATCCTCATTTCCCATTCATAGCATCTCTGTTTCCTTGATCATCTAGGCTTACCATTCAAATCCTTCTTTTATTCCTACCCTTCATTTCTTAGAGCCAATTAGTCAACCAAGTCATTAATATCATTGAGTTCTGGTTAAAATAGCATTTAGAAGTTATTATTAAATGTGTTTTAGGCTGGAGAGAAGGACAAGCAAAGACTTTTCAGAGTTCACTACCTAGTTGGAAAGATAAAACCTATCACAGGAAAAGATAACTAACAATAAAGGCAGTAAATGATTAAGTGCTTAATCTCTCCCATTTCTAGGGGTCTAATCCAGGATCTCATCACCTCATGCCTAAATAATCCAATAAACTCCTAACTGGATTGTCTGACTCACATATCAGACCCCTCCAATTCATCTTGCCAGGTTGCCAGATTAATCTTCAGAAAGTAAATCTTTCATTATGTCAAACCTTCTCTCTCACAGACACAGGCATTTTACCCCAGGGGTTATCTTATTTTCCAAACCTTGTTATACAAAATCTTCCATTATTTCATTAAAAATTCTGTGTGAAAATCTCAATGCTAGGGATATTTTTCACTTTTGGTGGGGAGGAAGGAGAATGAACATTTATTTACATAGTGCCTATTATATGCCATCCACTAGAAGAAATGCTTTCCAAATATCATTTTATCCTCACAACAGCTCTGGGAGGGCAGTCCTATCATTCTCTCCATTTTACAGTTGTGGAAATTGAGGTAAATAAAATTTAAAGTGACTTATCCAAGGTCATGTAGCTAATGTTTGAGGCTAGATCTGGAATTTAGATCTTTCCAAATCCAGTTCTATTCACTGTGCTAGGTAGCTGCCTAAAAATAATACACACACACATTTAAAATTCATGTAACAATTTCATAATGTGAAAAGGGAATTTTTTCCTCTAATTTTCCCTGCCCTTACTCTTTCCCAAGTGATAGTTCATGTGTTTAGGCTAGAATTTCGTAATTCAGAATATTCTTCCTCTCCTTTTCTCTACTTATCCAAAATCTTCCTACCCATTTATCAATGCCTGGGCTCCTTCACGAGGTCATCTCCCACCAATCCAGCCCATATCAATTAATCCTTCCCCCAGACTTTTTTTAGCTTTTGTTTTCTATGCCACTTATCTTGCTAAATAATTAGACACTACCTTTTTTTTTTTTGTTTCACCATTTCATACTATTTTGTTATTGATTCTAAACAAAATTGCAAAAGGCTAGAGATAGATCTAATGTTTCTTTTGCATTCTCACAGAGCACAATGCTATGCCATAGGAAGATCTTGGTAAATATTTATTGAATTGACTTGATTATTAAGGCACTTTTATATTTCCAGTTTCCAGTCATCCATATCATAATTGCAAAGGAAAGTACACTGTGATTCCATGTCAGGAAGACTTGTTTTCAAATCCCATCTCTGCCATTTAACCGTGTGATCTGGTTTCTTAGTTTCTTCTTCTGTAAAATGAAGCTAATACCTGTCTTTAGTATCTCTCTGGAAGGTTATGGTGAGACTCAAAATGAGAATCAAACATTTAGATCTGGAAAGGACCTTAAAAGATATCTATTCCAACCCCCTTCCTTTACAAATGAAGAAACTGAAGTAGGGTGGAGTGGGGTGTAGCAATTTGGACATATTCACAGAGATAATAATTGGCAGAATAAGGATTTAAATTCATGTCCTGTGACTTGAATTTTAATTCTCTTTCTGATGCCAAAATCTCTTCCTGAGATATCACTTATTGATTTAGGTTAAAGCAAAACAAATAAAACATTATGTATGTACATTAAAAAAAAAAAGAAGGCAACTAGGTGGCCCAGTGGAAGGAATGCTGGGACTGAAGTCAGGAAGTCTCATCTGCCTGAGTTCAAATTAGGCTTTAGACACTTACTAGCTATGTGATTCTGGGCAAGTCATTTAGCTATATTTGCTTGGGTTTCCTCCAATGTAAAATGAATTGGAGAAGGAAATGGCAAACCACTCTAGTGTCTTTGCCAAGAAAACCCCAAAATGGGGTCACAACGAGTGGGAAATTATATGACAACAACAAATAATTTTTTAAAATGTTAAAAATAAAGGTCCTTGAATTTCTTAAAAAAAAATGAAAAGATATGATAATGCATTAGCAAATATAGGAACAAAATTCTGTGTCTAGGATTCTTTTCAAAAGTGCTTCCAGTCTAAAGCCATATTTGTTCTGAGTTGGGATTCCTTGGACAGTTATTTCATCCCATTATGGAAACTCCCTCCATTTACACAGATAAGCAACTGCTTCTAATATAGAGTCTTATAGAATTATCTTGGGTGACTTGTCCATGGTCAAACAGCTATTATGTGTCAGAGTCAGAAAGGGCCTCAAGGTTTTTAAGTATGTGGAGGAGGGATTAGACTGATTCTATATGGCCTCAGAAGGAAGATCCAGGAGCTTTGGGTAGAAATAGTAAAGAGGTAAATTTAAGCTTGATGTCAGGAAAAATTTTCTGACAATTAGAGCTGTCTGAGTGGAATGGGCTGCTTGGAGAAATGGTAACTTTCCCTTCTTTGGGGTATCCTTGTGGTTGGTGCATTTATCCAAAGTCAGAGTGACATATGTAAATATAAAGATTCTACCACATGGCCACTAAAGTCCCTTCAAACTCTCAAATTCTGTGATTCTGTAAATGTAAGGTTGACCTGTCTACTCTGCCGCTGAAAGTAAAACATATTGCAGGGTAATAATGAACAGTTGTTTTCGTTCCAAGTTTTCTTTTGATGGTAAACATCAAAATTAAAAAGCAGAGCAAAACAAGTGAGACATAGATAACTTACAGGTGGGGACCTGAATTAGGGTAGAGAACTTAAGTCATAAATCTAAGACTTCAATGAATATTTGGAATCGGGAACTAGAAACTGCCAAGAAATGTACTTAGGAAAAAAAATACATCTTAATGTGTGATTCACTATGAACATTTCCCATGAACAATCTGCGCTATTTTTACTGCACAATTATACACGTCTACTTAAAGTATATTTAAGTCAACAGAAACTGTGCTTAGGGAAATGAATTTAATCTTCATGGTCACTGACACACAATGTAATCTTGATTCTCCTCAGATTTATTCTTTAAGTAACTAAATGACTCATAGTCTCAGAAAATATTTTCTGGAGTAGGTAAGTCTAAGCTTGGTGAGAAATATTCTGAATATTTCATTTTTATTAAAAAATGAGTATTTTAATATTGGTGTCCCTTCTTTGCAAAGAGTATTTGATTCTAGGTTGGTAATAACTATGGTTTATTTTCTTTCTGAAGAATATTTTTAGGATAGCACCATAAAACCAAAGTAAAGGAAATATATTTCAGTAGCAAAAATTATAGTTTTAAGTCAGGGGAATTATGTTTGGGTACTACCTCAGACACTTAGTCCCTGTGTGATCATGGACAAATCATTTTACTTTTCAGGGCCACAGTTTTGGATGATCTCTAAGACCCCCTAAAAGGTAGCTAGACACTTTAGTGGAGAGAGATTAAATCTATTTACTAGCTGTGTGACTTTGGGCAAGTCACTTAACTTGTATTGCTTTAATCCACTGGAGAAGGAAATGACAAATCATTCCAATATCTTTGCCAAGAAAACCTAATGGACATTAGCACACTATGGTCTATAGCAGTGATTCCCAAAGTGGGCGCTACTGCCCCCTGGTGGGTGCTGCAGGGATCTAGGAGAGCGGTGATGGCCACAGGTGCATTTATCTTTCCTATTAATTGGTATTAAAATTTAAAAAAAATTAATTTCCAGGGAGCTAAGTAATATTTTTTTCTGGAAAGGGGGTGGTAGACCAAAAAAGTTTGGGAACCACTGGTCTATAAGGTCACAAAGAGTCGGACATGGCTGAGCAACGACAAATACAACAAGATCCCTTTCAGTTTTAAGTCTATGAACCAGTGAAGTAGATATCTAAATAGGTTTTAAAAATCATATGTGTTTGGTTAGCTGACTTGAATTCCTTTTTTTTTTTTAACCCTTATCTTCTGCCTTAAAATGAATACTGTGTATTGGTTCCAAGGTAAGAGCTAGGCAATGGGGGTTAAGTGACTTGCCCAGGGCCACACAGCTAGGAAGTGTCTGAGGTGGGATTTGAACCCATGAACCAACTTTAATTCTTAAAGTCATCAGAGATACACAGAGTTGGCTATAGATGAGTTGCTACTACAATTCTATGCTGGCCATCGTTTGATCTGTTTTTCCTTAGCTTCTGAAAGCAAATGGTCTACCAATGTTTTATATTGAAATAGGTCTTAATATCATAGAATTAGAGAATTTTGGAAATCAAAGTTATCTCAACATCCCTCTAGTCCAACATATAGCCAAAAGAAATTTCCACTTGAGTAGAAGTAACAAATGTTCATCCATCCTCTTTTTAAAGACTTTTTAAGGGAGGGGAGTGCCAATGTAAACCATTCTACTTTTGAATAGTCCTAGTCCTTAGGAAGTTCTCTTGCTTACACTGATATCAAACTGACTTTGTAACTCACTTGTTCTTGGGTCTGCCCTCTGGATCCAAAGAGGACTAATCCCTCTTGCACTCAATAGCAATATAAGTACTTACAGACTACTATCATCTCCCTTCCCTCTCCTTCACCATATTTTCTTTTCTAGACAAAACATCGCAGTTCCATCAACCAAAGATCCTTCATCATCCTGGTTGCTCACTTCCAGATACTCTCCAGCTAATTAATGTTATTCTTAAATGATAAGCATAATATTTCACAAGTGCTCTGACCAAGGCAGAAGACAGAGAAAACTCTTTTCCCTGTAATCTGTGCCTCTCTGTAGAAAGCCCAAGATTTCATTAGGATTCTTTTTTTTTTTTTTGGTTGCCAACTAATAAACATGACTCATATTAAGTGGCAGTCATTCAGCACTGCCCTTTCCCCATATCCTTTTCAGACAAAATGTTCTTGTCCTGCCTCCTCCATCCTGTTGTACTTGTGAAGCTGATTTTTTGAACCCAAGTCTAAAACTTTACATTTATTCCAGTTGAATTTTGTCGTACCACAGCCAGCACAATGTTTTAGCCTGTCAAGACCGTTCTGTATCCTCACTCTGTCACTTAGTGCATTTAGCTATTCCTCTACACTTTGAGACATCAACCAATTTTTAATCAATCAGTAGATATTTGTTAAACTCCTGCTATATGTCAAGTGTTATGCTAAGTGCTAGAGATATGAAAAGAAGTATAAGACAATGTCTGTACTCTAGGGTCTCACTATCTAATAAATTTGATGAGCATGCCACCTACGTATTTAATTATACCATTGATAATAATTTTAAACAGCATAGGGACATGCACAAATTTTATAACAGGCTATGCTAAATTTTTGCCACTAATTCACTTAGGTTACAATGAATACCTTAGTAAATAGGAATTCAGAGAACATCTTTTCTATTGTACAACTTTTGAGAGTTGTTTCTGTGTGGTCCTGAGAAAGTCACATAATTTTAATTAATCAGCTGGATTTGCTCAGTGGTTAAAAAGGAAGACCTGTAGCAGCCCAGTTGAGCAGAGGCCTCCCAAAATGAATGATAAATATAGCTCCATCATCATTAACAAGTTCTTGGGTGGGAAACACACAACTCCTGATAGGAAGTCTAACTCATTTGCCAGGTCTTTGACACATTTCAAATCCTGTACAATTTAATATGACAACAAATTAAATGATGTCCAAAAAACAATGAATTGCCACAAGAAACTCAAGTGAATTTCTTTTGATGAAAGCCCTTAGAACCTTCGAGAATAGGATTTGTTTGCATAAACTGTGAGTGAATCTTCTTTCCCCTGTGAGATTGGGTGTTAAATTAGGCTACACATGGTGTCAATTGTGGTTTTCTGCAGTGAATCTTATTTCCTTTTTTCTCATGTCTGGTTTTCTTTGGTGTTGCTGATGTTTTAGACATAAGTGATTCTAAAACTTACATAAAGCATTTCAGGAGGAAGGTGTTTAAGCCATACTGTCTGTGGGGAGGTCTCATCTGGCCTGGGGTTTCTACAAATACAGTGTCATCCAGGGATTTTTGATGGGAGTCCAAATAGATTGTGATAACACAAACCTCAAGAGAGCACCAGGGACTAAATACTTAAAAAAAATTTTAAAATCATTTCCCTCTCTGCTTTTCCCTTCTTTCTCTTCAGTCTTCCCTTCACTCTCTCCTTGTTTCCTTAAGTTCAAATTGTTACTATTATTAATAATAACTATAATGATAGCTAGCATTTATATAGCATTTTAAGATTTGCAGAATACTTTACAAACAACATGTCATTTGATCATCACAACAACAGTTGTGGAGTGGGAGGTAGGGACTATCTATTAATTTATTCCTTTTCATTTTATAGATACAAACACTGAAGCAGAAAAGAGGTTGTGATTAGTCATGGATCAATCAATTAGCAAGTGTCTGAGATTAGATTTGAACTCAGGTCTATCCTGATTCTAAGTCCAGGGCTCTATCTGTTGGACTACTTAGATGTCTCTAAGTAGCTGCTGCTATTTTTACTGCTGGGCTTGGGGCATAAAAAACTTTTGAATCTTAAGAAACTGATGAAACACAAGGGGTGTTCCTACTAGAAGACTCTCCTTTGGAGCCTCCTAAAAATTCTACATTGTAAAAGAATTCTACTTCAAAGAAAATCCCACTACACTTTGTCTAAATATTACACTGACTCTCAACAGTCATGAGCATGGTGACGTCTAGGTGACCGATAGAATTTGGGAGGAGAAATGTCAAAAATCTTTACATTCTGGACTTATTTTTAAAAAGACTTAAAGGACTAAATTGTACTTCTTGGTTCTCCTTATACACTTCTCCTCAGAGTTAATAGCTACAGTGGTATCTCAATTGGAGTCGTTGGGGAACACACAGCATGTGTTGATATTTCATATTATCACGCTATAACTCCGGCATTTGGCAAGAGAGATTACTTTTTCTCTTTGGAAAAAAAATTAATATTTGCTTGATTCTTTGATAAAAGGAATACTACAAAAGAGTATTGCAAAACCTTGAAGGTTTGGCAGGCTTTCCCATGTGGGTGGAAAAATGTTGCACTGGAGCCAAATTGGAATAGCTCATGAAAATGTAACATTAAAAAAAAAAAAAAGGATTAAAAAATCCTCAACCCTGGAAGATATGTAATTTTTTTAAAAAAAAGGATGACATCTTAAACAACAGTGCTTGTGGACTTTACAAGCATATACTACTTAAACACACTGATATAATCAAGATGTTATGAAAACTGCAAATCTCTAATATTAAGGCTAATTGGGATCTCTTTATTATACAGATTGGAACAGCTATTAAACAGCCACTGTATTTGGTGCTGTAGGTCTGGCTCTGTTCTAACATTCCCTTTCCCTGCTCTCCCTTCTATTTTTTTGTCTTCTCTCCTCTCCTGTATACAACTAAAGGAAAACTATACTTGTAATAAGGCATAGATATAGACTTCAAACGAGAAGGTACAGTAAACCTGTTATTTTTATTATTTTCATGGCAATGTAAGCAAAATATGTGTGAAAGGTCTTGAGAGGGCAATCCTGGAGTCCAAAGTTCTTCTTTCCCTCCTAACCCCGATTTTCTTGTCCCATCCTTGCTTACTCTTCCAGACTACCCATATTCCCAAGTATCACCATTTTCCCACCAAGAGTTCCTCTTCGCAGGAGCTACCTGCAATAGAGGTCCTATACAATAAAAAGGATCATAGGGCTCTAGGATCAGAGATTTAGGTCTCTGAGGCCTCTGGGTCCAATTTTCTCAGTTTACACATAAGAAAACCAAGTGGTTTGCCCAAGATCACATAGATAGTAAGCAGTAGTGCTCTTTTTCCTATGTTCTAGGACACTAAATCTAGTGTTCTTTCTCCTATATTGTGCTGTCTCCAAATATTTTCCACTTTGATATTCTTTTGGGATATTCTTTATATTTTTATTATTCCTTATATAATTCTTTTGCATTACAGAAGAGTTATAGTGAGAAAATGATGAAATATGTCAAAGTTGCAATATCTGATAATAGAAGAATCAATGACTAACTCTTGTTACACAAACAGAAAGGAATACCATAATCCTATTAAAAGTCAGGCAAATTCCTGGCTGGACATTGATTTTTTGGTGTTTGATTCAATCAGATAGGTTCAGTCCATGTTTCCAGATTTCTGTTGTATTGTTCCCCTCAACACACTCTACATTCCAAGCAAACTGGTTTACTTGTTATTCCTCAGTCTTGATAGTCCATCTTCTTCCTCCATGGTTTTGTATAAGCTCTATCATCTACTTTTTTTTTTGTTATACTAAAGGGCCCTTAATGGAGGCAAACAGATTATAAAGTTGGAAGCTGCTTAGAACCACAGTACTGGAGATTCCCTCTACCATATACTTGTGGTTCACTTCATCTTCACCTCAATGTCACTAAATCCTTGGCTTCTTTCAAGAATCAACTTGAATCATATTAAAACGGGAAGCTATTCCTATTCTCCTAGTTCTTAGTAGTGTTCTTTCCTCAAATTATCTTGTAAAAATGTATTTACATATGTGCTATATTTCTCTAGTAGGTTGCCTCTTCTCTTCCCTTTCCCACCACCACCCCTCTACTCTTCCCACTGGGCAAGGACTTTTTCCTTTTCCTTTTTTTTTTTTCTGATCTCCAGTACAATATCTTACACAATAGGAAATGAATAAATGCTTGTTGAGTTGCATTGAATGACTAATATACTCTTGCTTTTTTCTTGAGAGAAAAGTGACTTTTTATGTCTCTTTCTATAATCAGATTAACCATTGCTCCACTACTCAAAACTCTTCAGTAGTTCCTTATTGTCTATCGAATAAATATTGAACTCCTAAGTTTGGCATTCAAGGTCCTCTAATCTGGCACCAACCAGCCTTATCTCATACTACTCCCCTTCACATATTTCCTGAAACAATCACACCGAACATGTCATTATTTCCATAAAACACCTGGCATTTCTCCATCTTTATGCTTTAGCTCATACAGTTACTCCTGCATGTAATGTCCTGCCCCAACTCCTATAGCTGTCAGTTGAAATCCTACCCTTTCTTCCAAAGTCCAGCTCAAATGTAAAACCTCCATGAAGCCTTCCTTGGTCTCCCCTCTGCCCTAACCCCAATCCAAGACAATCTTTTCTTCTTACAAACACCTCTAGCACTTTATTTGGGACCATTCTTAGACACTTAAACTTTGGAACCTGGTTTGTATAATTTTTCTGGTATGTGCCTTATCTCCCTTATGGGACTGTAAGCTTCTTCTTTATCTTTAGTGTCTAATACAGTGCTTTGCACATAGTAGCCACTGAATATGTTGGCTAAACTGAATTGTTGAACTGACAGACAATATCCACAAATAGTTATTGAATTTTCCTACTTCTCTTGCTTATGAGATAACAAAGAGAAAAAAGGATTTCTGAATGCAATTTGTAATGAAGAAAAGGCATAATTTGCTATTTTTAAACATCCCTTGATCTTAGGACTGTGTGTGTGTGTGTGTGTGTGTGTGTGTGTGTGTGTGTGTGTGTGTATGCTGATGGTAGTAGAGTTTATGGGAGTAGGTAGAGCAGTGGGATGGTATTTCTTTGCAGGAAATACTTCATGGAATTCTGAAAAAAACAACAACAACAACAACAAAAAAAACCTCAGGTGGTTTGGCAGATAAGGAATTGAGGATTGTTCCAGACAAAGGGAATGGTTTGATTTTGCCTGTGGAGTGGGAGAAAGAGATGAAGGAAATATTTAGAAGGTGTGTTCAACTGAGCAGTGGTGGTTGATTGCTCATCGACCAAATCAACCAACAGCTATTTACGGAGCACCTACTATATTCCCAGCACTGTACTGCCCACTACATTGAGGGTGATAGAGGAGTGTAAGACATGGTCCAAAACTAACATACATGAAATAATGAAAGAACAATGAAAGCTGAACTGTCTGGTATTGACTCTAAGTACAATAGGCATTCAGGTAAGGGAGAGATCAGTGTGGGCTGGATTAATTAGTGAAAACTTCTTAGAGGAGTTATGACTTGAGCTGGACTTTGGAGAATTTTGAGAGAAGATAGAAGGCAGTAATGAAGGGGAAATACCAAGAAAAAATGTAGAAATGAATATAGAATGTTTAGGATAAAATGAGGAGAATTACCATGAAGTGGAATGGAGAATATATTTTGGGAGAGTAGAAGGAAAATTGATTGGATAGGCAGAAAGGGCCTAGATTATTGGGGAACTGACAAAAGCTTTGGAGAGACATTTGTGCTTGATGTAATAGGCAATAATGAGCTGTTCTAGATTCTTGAGCAGAGGAGATCTGGCAACCACATTCAAGATAAGGGAGGGAGGAGACCCTGGGGACACTGGGGAGAGATATAAGGCTGTTGCAGTTACGTTGGCATGAAGTAAATGAAGTATAGATTACGTTGGTGTCAGTATGTTCAAGAGACATTTAAGTATAAAAATGATAGGACTTGATGATAGATGAGTCACAGTAGATAAAGCAGTGGGAAATTTTTTAAAAATTATCTTTAATACACAATTCAACAAGTATTTACAACTGGTCTTTCTGTACCTTAGTAAGTTCTCATTGCTAAAAACTAAATACATCTAGCTAATAATTAGTGGGAAGTCCATTGGATAGGGTTTTGTGAGAGATGGTACTAGACAGTAACCCCCCCCCCCACCCTCTCAGGATTATTCTTAAAAGTTTGAAAGGAAAATTAGTCTGTTCTTTCTAGCCAGACAGTGAGAGTGGGGGGAAAATAACCATCATAGAGGTAGTGAAACACAGCAAAATTAGCCCTTAACAGATCAAACAGATCTGACTATTGCAATGGTCTTCTAATTGGTCTAACCTCAAATCTCTACCCTTTCCAATCCATCCTTCATATAGCTGTCAAAGTAATTTTACTAAAGAATAGATCTGATCCTGTTACTCCTTTTCACTTCCCCCCAATAAACTCAAGGAGCTCCCTATTACCTCCAGAAACAAATATAAAGCACTCAGGCATTTAAAGTTTTTCATAATCAGATCCTTTCCACCTTTCCAGTCTTTCTTACACTTTACTCTTCTCCATGAACTTCCCTTTCACTCTCCACAGTGGCTCTTTCAAACCATTTCATCTCTCCTAAAACTTTCCATGCTTCTCCCTCATCTCCTTCTTTTACCTGAGAACCTTTACTCATTTTACAGAAAAAATTAAGGCCTTTTGCTGAGAGTCCCTTTTCTCCATTCTTACTCATCTCATATCACCCTCCTGCCTTCTGCTACTATTTCCTCTTTCACGAATCTCAAGTGAAAAACTGCCCAACTAATTGCCAAGGGAAATACCTTTACCTGCACAAGCAATACTATTTTCCTGTTACCCTCAACAGTTTACCCCTCTATCATTGCAACTCTCTCATTTACCTTCAGTCTTTCTTAATTTACTGATTACTTACTAATCACCTCCAAACATATTTGTCTACCCATCCTTAAAAAAACAAAAACAAAAAAACCCCTCTCTTTTGATCCTTCTCTCCCAGTATATTTCATCTGTCCTTTGTGGCTAAACTCCTTGAGAAAGTCATTTTCAATAGGTACTCCAGTTCCTTTCCTCTCATTTTCTACTTAACTTCTAATAATCTGGCTTCTAATCTATCATTGCACTGAAATGGTTCTCTTTTAATTACCAAATCCAATCACTTTCTTTAAATCCTCACCATTCTTGACCTCACTGCAGCCTTTGAAGCTGTCAAAAACTACTCTTCCATCCTCTCCTCTCTTTAGGTCTTCATAACTCATTCCCTCCCTATCCAACTAGTCCTCAGTCTTTGCTAGATTCTTTTCTTTGCTGGTTCAAGTCATGTTGACTAACTGTAAGTGTCCCTCAGGATTCTGTCCTCAGCCCTCTTCTCCTCTATTTATGATATTTCACTTGGTGATCTCTTTACTTGTCATGGATTCAACTCTCATCTCTATGCTGGAGATTTTCAAAATTACTTATCCATCTCTAAATTCTTTGTTGATCTCCTGTCTCTTATCTTCAACTGCCTTTCAGATATCTTGGAATAGGTGTACAGAAGACATCATAAACTTAACATGTCCTAAAGTGAACTCATCATATTTCCTCCTAAACACTACCCTCTTCCAAAATTCCCTATTATTATAGAGGCAACACCATCCCTGTAACCCTCAAAGCTCAAAACTTAGGTGTCATCCTCAAAACTCTTTATTATTTTTACCAGCCCCTTCTCCTACCCCTCCACCTCAGTTTTCCCCTTTTCAACATCTCTCAAATAGGCTTCCTTCTTCTCTGATATTGCTACCATCCTGGTGCAGATCCTTATAGTTTCATGCCAATTGCTGATTGGTCTGTTTGCCATAAGTTATCCTCACTAGTCTATCCTCCATTTGGCTGCCTATATGGCTTTCTTAAAATCTAAGTCTGAACATGTCACCCCCATACTAAATAAACTGCATTACCTCCCTGTCACTCCCAGGAGTCAATAAAAAAAAAACAAAACAAAAAAGAAAAACAAAAAAAACTTTGACATTCAAAGCATGTCATAACCTAGCTTCTCCTTACCTTTCTATTCTTCTTATACCTTACTCCTTCCCTATACATTCACTCTTTGATCCAAAATCATTGTCCTCCCTACTGTTGCACAAGGAAGACTCTCCATCTGCCTCTGCTTCTGGTATTTTCTCTGGCTGGGCTTCATGTTCTCCCTTCTCACCTCTGACACTTAGTTTCTTTAGCATGTACATGTGGATACAATTTTAATAACTATTTTCTAAAATTTTGTAATTCAGTTCCTTTCCCTCCTCTCTGAGCATAGACAATAGGGTAACACGATATAGGTTGTCCATGTGCTATCATGGCAATACATATTTCCATGCTCATCAGACTGTGAAATATGATACATATTTCTTATACTTAGCTTACCTCTTGCTGGAAGGTTTTTCTTCCCTTCTCTAGTTCCCCACACCTGCAACTCCCTATTGCCAGGGTCCTTCTCTGAGATTACCTTCAGTGCATGTTGTATTTTTCTTATATATACCTACTTATTTGCAATTGTTTCCTTTACCAAAATGTGAGCTCCTGGAGGATAGTGACAATTTTTTTTTTTGCCCTTTTTTCCTTAGTGTATCTTTAGTGCCAGGTGCATAATAGGAACTTCATAAATGTTCCTCCACTGTCTGACACCCATCCCTTTGCCTTTATACTAGTTGTCCTCCATGTCAGGAATGCTTTGCCTTCTCACCTCACAGAATCAATCTTTTTTAAAAAGACATATGAAGCCAGCCAGCTAAGTGGCTCAGTGGATTGAGTGCCAGGCCCAGGGACAGGAGATCCTTAGTCCTTTCTGCTCATCTGCCTTCAAACTAATACACATTATTGATTCTAAGATGGAAGGTAAGAGTTAAAAGAAAAAGATATATGAAGTCTTCCACATGGCACCTGTCCTTCCCCCTCCTCCAATTACTAGTTCCTCTCAAACTACTTTTTTATTATAATAAATTTTTATCTTTTTCCAGATTATATATCAATATATTTTAAAAATATTCATTTTATGATATTTTATAACACATGTTCTCTCTCTCCCTCCCAGCTCTTTCCTTCCCCAAGAAGGCAGATAACATGATATAGTTTGTATCTATATTATCATATAATACATATTTCCATGTTCGTCATATGCTTACACTAGAGCAAAATTCTTGGAGGAAATAAAGTCCTTCACAGTTGATCATCATGCATTATTTCTATTACTATGTACAATATTCCCCTTGTCTGCTCACTTCACTTTGTATCACTTCATAGAAGTCTTTCTAGGTTTTTTGTGTTTATCTTGTTTGTTATTTCTTATGACACAATAGTATTCCATTACAATCATATACCATATCTTGTTCAGCCATTGCCCAATTGATGGACACCCCTTCAGTTTTTTTCCAACACAAAAAGAACTGCTGTAAATATCTTTGTATAGGTAGGTTCTTTTCTTCTATATAATCTCTTTTGAATGCAGACCTAGTAGTAGTATGGCTGAGTCAAAGAATATGCACAGTTTTATGGCCTTTTGGGCATGGTTCCAGATTGCTCTCAAGAATGGTTGTTCATAGCTCCACCAGTAGTGTATTAGTGTCTCAATTTTTCTACATCTCCTCTAGCATTTATCATTTTCCTTTTTCCTTATGTTAGTTTGATGGATGTGAGTTGTTTTAATTTTCAGTTCTCTAATAGTGAATTGGAACATTTTTTCATATGACTAAAAATAGTTTTAATTTCTTCATCTGAGAACTGCCTGTTTATTTCCTTTGACCTTTATCAATTAAGGAATGCTTTGTATTCTTATAAAATTGTCTCCATTCTCTATATATTTGAAAAAATGAAGCCTTTGTCAGAGATGTTTGATATAAAGTTCCTCCCCCCCTAAATTTGTTGTTTGCCTTCTAATCTTGCTGTCATTGCTTTGGTTTGTGCAGAAAGTTTTAAATTTAACGTAGTCAAAGTTATCTGTTTTATATCTCATAATATTCTCTATGTCTTGTTTTGGCCTTTATTCATAGGTCTGGCAGGTAAACTACTTTGTACTCCCCTAATTTGTTTATGGAATCACTCTTTATTTCTTAGTCATATATTTATTTTAACTTTTACCTTGGTATATGGTGTGAGGTGTTGAGCTATGCCTAATTTCTTCCATGTTTTTTTCAGTTTTCCTAGCAGTTTTTGTCAAATAGTGAGTTCTTCTTCCAAAAGGTTGGATCTTTGGGTTTGTTAACCACTAGATTAATATAACCTCCCAAATGTCATTTTATTTAACCACTTTGTATTTATTAACTTACTTTTATTCTATAAATACTTATTGTCATCCCCATTAGAAAATAAGCTCCTTATGCATTGGGGTTGTTTCATTTGTTGTATTTGTATCCCCAGAGCCTAGCTTATTGCCTGACTCATTTGTTGTTGTTGTTCAATTGTTTCAGTTGTGTCTGCCTTGTCATGACCCCATTTTGGGGTTTTCTTGACAAAGATATTGGAGTGGTTTGCCACCTCCTTTTTTAGCTCATTTAATAGATGAGAAAACTGAGGCAAAGAGGGTTAAGTGACTTGCCAGAATCACATAGTTATTCAGTGTCTGAAGCCAGATTTGAATTTAGGAAGATGAATTTTTCTGACCTCAGGTCTATCATTCTATCCACTGTGCTTGAATAGAAAACACTTAATAATGCTGGCTAATAGATTGATTAGCAGATTAGAGAAATGGTGGTAAGAGTGACAGAAATGGGATAATTGGGCAGTGAAGTCAAATTAATAGTCAAGATAGAAATTCAATTTTAGATCTTGAATTTGAGGTTGTAACAAATCAACAAGTGGAGACATCTCTCTAGAGAATTTGAAACATGAGACAGAAATGTATGTGGGACCTCTTTTACCCAATGATTTCGATGTTAAGCATCTACTCTGAAAATAAAACACACATATAAGAACTTGGTTCTGCCTTTCATAGGGATAAGGAGATTTGGACTGGACTTTTGATTTTACTTGTACAGGGGAGTTCCAGTGAGGAATTTTCTCTACTAGAGCAATTCAGCTTCTTCTCTGCAACTTAAAAATCTTTAGTTGTTGAGAGCATTAGAAATTAATTAACCTCTCTATGGTCAAATAACTAGTATCTGTCAGAGGCAAAGTCCACTATTCTTAGAAAAAAATGGTAAGTGATGGGTGCAGAACATCACATATACTGTGAAACAGGGTTGATAAATGTTGATTAGTTTTGCTGAACTATTTTTCCACCCTTTGTTTTTAAAACTTTGTTACACAAGAGATAGTTCTCTGGATAGGGAGGTAGGAGAAATAATGGTGATGAAAACAAACAAACAAAAAAGATAAAAATAAACTTCTAAAAAAAAATTAAAAAAACATTTGCATCAGTTTTAGGCAGCCAGAGAGGGAAGAAAAGCCTATGCCCTTCCCTACATGGGAGCTAGCACTTAACAAAAATTTAAAGGTGAAAATGATAATTAGAAATCAAGAAGGTATACCAGTGAGCCTAGTTCTAGGTTTGCTCCTGGGGGGAAAAAAAGTAGTATGGGTGTTGAAGTGGTGGGAGTTGAAAGTCCCTTACTGGAAGGATGCTGAAATATGGACTACAATAATGATAATAATATACTTTTATAGAGCTCTTTACTATTTACAATTCTCTCCCCTCGATATCCCAAGATAGCCCTGTGAGGTGACACAGATAATGGATTTGGCTTTCTCCAAGCTTAGTTTACAGTCAGGGAATAATACAGAGATTAATATTCTATTCGATCAAGGGTCAAGGGAGATAACATATTGGGCCAAAAGAGAAAGTTGATTCAGAGAACTGACTGTGAAACATATCTCTCTTCTTTCAAAAGAGGAATGGTGGACAATAGGTGAAGTCTGTGGCATACAGTTATCAGATATAGCCAATGTACTGGTTTGTTTTGCTTAATTGTACTTTGTCAGGTGGGAGGATTATATTGTATGTGAAGAGCCCCTGGGAAGTGATATGGATTTAAACAAACAGCAAGAAAACAAACAAACCAAAAAACCCTAAACCTAACATCAAAATGAAACTACTTTTAATAGAGAAGGTCAAGAAAGGACAAAATTGATGTGGAAGTTATCTGTGACTAGACTGAGGTCATCCTCTAATGTTTAATCTATGAATTACTTGGAATAAATCTTGATTTTAGTTGTTGATAACTTAATGTTTTTGTTTTTTAAACCTGACTGATACAAATCTTAGATGGTACTATTGGTCTTTAGCATTGACTCTTTACTTTGCTTTGCACCTGAATATGAAACTTGCTCCTGGGAAGATCTGAGAAGGGACAATCTTGGGTATTTTGTTACTAAAACATCATTGAGAATGAGTTATTTTTCTCCTTAGAATGGAATATAATAGGAAAGAATTGAAAAACAACACATTTCTAGCTCCTCCGGGGTCATTTCTTCAAAGCTTGGCTTTATTATTTTGTTTGTACTGAATTTTCAGAACATTGGGTATACCGCACCCATATTCAAATATAATTACTGTCCAAAAATATGTTCAAAGCCAAATATAAGTTTTTGCTTATTCAGTGTTTTGAATTGTCTACATCTCAGTTCTTTTCCATTCGCCTGGGCAATCCAGATGAGATAAAGTAAATCTTACAAACACCCAATCAGTCAGCAAGCATTTATTAAGCACCTATTATCTGTCAAGCTCCTGCATTCTATTGAGGTACACAACATGCTATCTAAATAAGTTTATAAAAAGTAAATACAAAATAAATACAAGGGAAATTTTGAGGGGCCATGAGTAATTTTGTTAACTAGGAAAAACTCATGTAGAAGCTGTTACTTAAATTTTGAAGTTTTGAAGGAAATAAGGAATTCTGAGAGAGAGAAAGATGGGAGTTCATTCCAATCTCAACTTGGCTCTTGCTAGAGCAAGGCAGTCTTTTTATTCTTCTCTAGTTGATTCCCTTGCTCACTCCCTCCAGAAGATATTTTAAACTTCTTCTATCACCAATCCTCCTACATTCTTGTGTTTCCTCTCTCACAGCTGAGGACCTTTCCTCTTATTTTATTTATTTAATTAATTAATTTTTCAAACATCACAATGGTTATTGATAGATACAAGTATATAAAATCAAGGCATGAACATGACTTGATAAATTAAGTAGACTTAATTACAATACTATAATAAGAGGGACCATTGCCTCTTATTTTATTGAGAAAATTGAGGCCAGTGGATGTATTTCCTCCTCTTCCATTGTCTTCATCCTCAAAATGCCTTTATAGGTTCTTCTACTCCTTCCTCTTTTCCATCAGTCTCTGACAAAGGATTTCCCCTCTTCTCAAGGGCAGCCATCCCTTTTACAGGTACTTTTGATCCCACTCCTTTTCTGTGCAATCAGATTACATCCTCAGTCTTTCATTCTTTCTTGCATCTTCAACTTCTTATATATTGGTTCCTTCCCTATTGTATTCAAACATGCCCAAGTCTCCTCCATTCTTAAAAAAATATCATTAGACCTGTAACCTCTTATATTTCTCATTTTCTTAACTAAACTTCATGAAAAAGTTGTCTATACTCTCTCTGCACTTAACTCTTTTCACATTCACTCTTCAATTTTTTGCAGTCTGCCTTCTGATCTCATCACTCAACTGAAATTACTCTCTCCAAAGTTATCATCTGCCTTTTAATTGAATTGGACTGGACTTTTGATTTTACTTGTACAGGGGAATTCCAGTGAGGAATTTTCTCTACCAAGGCAATTCAGTGCCTTTTCTGCAACTTAAAAATCTTTAGTTGTTGAGAGCATTAGAAATTAATTAACCTCTCTATGGTCAAATAACTAGTATCTGTCAGAGGCAAACTCCACTATTCTTAGAAAAAAAGGTAAGTGATGGGTACAGAACATCACATATACTGTGAAACAGGGTTGATAAATGTTGATTAGTTTTGCTGAACTATTTTTTCACCCTTTATTTTTAAAACTTTGTTACATAAGAGATAGTTCTCTGGATAGGGAAGTAGGAGAAATAATGGTGATGAAAACAAAAAAAAATGATAAAAATAAACTTCTAAAAAATAAAAACTTTAAAAAAAGTTTGCATCAGTTTTAGGTAGTCAGAGATATATGTTGATTGGTTATTGTATTTCATACTTGAAGAGGACCAAAATGAGATCACTGATAGTGTCTTTTAATTTGCTCATCATTGGATATAAGTGAGGTAGAATTGCACAAAGTCATTGATATCACTCTGTCTTCCAGAGGCATCAAAGTTTAATGGCATTGGGACATTAATGCATTGCTGGTGGAGTTGTGAACTGATCAAACCATTCCGGAAGGCAATTTGAACTATGCACAAAGGGCTATAAAAGAATGCCTACCCTTTGATCCAGCCATAACATTATTGGGTTTGTACCCCAAAGAAATCATAGATAAACAGACTTACATGAAAATATTTATAGCTGTGCTTTTTGTGGTGGCAAAAAACTGGAAAACGAGGGTATGTCCTTCAATTGGGGAATGGCTTAACAAATTATGGTATATGATGGTGATGGAATACTATTTGCTCAAAGGAATAATAAACTGGAGGAATTCCATGTGAACTGGAAAGACCTCCACGAACTGATGTAAAGCGAAAGGAGCAGAGCCAGAAGAACATTGTACAAAGAGACCAATATACTGTGGTAAAATCGAATGTAATGGACTTCTGTACTAGCAGCAATGCAATGACCCAGGACAATTCTGAGAGATTTATGGTAAAGAACGCTACCCACATTCAGAGGAAGGACTGCAGGAGTGGAAACACAGAAGAAAAGCAACTGCTTGAACACATGGGTTGATGCGGACATGATTGGGGATGTAGACTCGAAACTACCACACCAATGCAACTATCAACAATTTGGAAATAAGTCTTGATCAATGACACATGTTAAAACCAGTAGAAATGTGCATCGGCTATTGGGGGGGGGAAGGTTTGGGGGGATGGTGAAGGGGAAAGTAAGAGCATGAATCACATAACCATGTTAACTTTTCTAAAAAATAAAAATTATTAAATGTTAAAAAAAAAGTTTAATGGCACCAGGGGGGCAGCTGGGTAGCTCAGTGGATTGAGAGTCAAGCCTAGAGACGGGAGGTCCTAGGTTCAAATCTGGCCTCAGACACTTCCCAGCTGTGTGACCCTGGGCAAGTCACTTGACCCCCATTGCCCACCCTTACCACTCTTCCACCAAGAAGCCAATACACAGAAGTTAAGGGTTTTAAAAAAAAGTTTAATGGCACCACAACAGCCAAGCTTATGGCTATGGCTTTGGATGCAGTGGATGACCTTGGCTTCTAACTATAGCACCCACTTTAATGCCATTTTGGCCAATGGAGCAAACTGTTCTTATTCACCCTTTCCTCTATGGGAAGTCTTCTTCTTTGAGAAATCCTCTCTTGCTTGAGGTAGATACTTCCATAACTCACTGAAAGGTCTGAACCCTATTGATTACCCTCAACCTGGTTTTTAGCCTACCTGCTGAGACGGTTTTAAAAAAAGGTGTGTGTGGCTGCTTCTTAGAGTCGTCAATGAGAGCTAGGTGGCAGGTGGACACCAAAGGAAGAAAGCAGCTCTGGAAAGGGCTCAGCAAGCCCTTATACCAGAGGTACTAGCATTCCCTGAACATCCAATACACCCCTATAAGATGTACACAGAGCAGATAGAAGGTAATATGAGAAGAGATGGCACTAGCACTGGACAATTAAAAAAAAATCTATTTGTCTTTTCCAACATGGATTTTTGAGGTCATTATCTTTTGAGTGGCCCTGGATTTCATTAAGAAGGCCCAATAATACATACATATACATAAGTGTGCATATATTTTCACATATTCACATACATGAACCAACCATAAATAAGAAAAACTCAAAGACTTCCCCATCTACGTAATAAGGGATTCTTCTCCTATTTGGAGTTTACGGAGGACATTTTCCAAGGTAATGGCAAGCACCGTCTACTTATGCCCACCCTGGGTCTCTTCATCACCTTTTGGGTGATTCTCTATTTTAATTTTCCAGAGACTTCAGTGACTTAAAGTCATCTAACATTGCCCCTACTCTCTACTCTATTCCCTTGCCCCTACCAGTAGATTATTAGCACTATAAAGTTAGCAGATAAAGAGATAGAATCAGTTTCAGGAAGACCTAGATTCAAGTCTTACCTCTCATGGGGAGATCTGTGAAGTTGGACAAGATAATTAAACCTCTCACTGCCTTTGGCAATCCTTTAGGACCATAAGTTGCAGAACAAGTACTAATAATATGCATTAATAGAGGAAGTTTCCTCACTGGGGGTTCACTATAGCAATGAAATCAGAGGTTTGGTTAAAAAAAAAAGACTTTAATAAAATACCTAAAGAAGGTCCTTATTGCAGAATGAAGTCTGGCATTAAGAAAACTTTGCCAGTGACCTAATACCAGCACAAAATGCTGAGATTAATTTAAGCAGTGGTGCAGTTCATTGAATTCTGTGAGGGTCAAGTGATCCAAAGGCAGCCACACTGAGGGGAGAAGGGTTAAGGCCAGTTAAAGTGTGTTGTCATTGTACTTTTGGCATCACTTGGAAATCTCAGTGAAGTTGAAGAGTAACTTTTTGCAAAACTATGATCTCTCAAATCACAAAAGATAATATTACCCAGAGATTTGAAAACACTTTTCATGAAAAGAGAGTGGGAAATTGAAATCTGAGAACACTACACCTCCCAGCAGGACAAGCAAGAGGCCATTTGGGGGCTTAATGTTCTTTTGAATATGTTAAACGAGAATTTGGATTTACCTGAGGGATTTAAAGCTGATTGACAAAGCCCTTGAGGCCTTCTTCTTCTGGAGCTGTAACAGGAAGAGTTAATTGGGCAAGATAATGGAGTCAATTTTGTTAATTCCTCAACTATTACTGTTTCTTTTCTTGTTAAGTTAGATAAAGGGAATGATTCTAAAAGCAGTAAGAAGCAAGAAAAGAAAAGTAGATTAATAGATTACATGTCTTTCCAGGTGACTCAAATACAGTTAAGTTAAGGTTATAACAAGATTGAGCCCTGGGCCAAAACTTTGCTAGTGAAAAAGTAATAGATAAGAGAGAAAAGAGGGGCAGTGAGAGAGAGAAGGGGAAAGGAGAGGGTGAGGAGGAGAGAGGGCCTTTCTTTTGGATAGTACTTTCATGAGGCACTAAGAAAGGATGGGCTAGTTCTACAGAGAAAGGAGAACATTATTCTAGAGGATGCATTCTTTGGGAAAATATTGTGATGGTGGTGGCAAAAGATAAAGATGAGAAGAGAAACAGGTGCAGAGAAAGGGATGGCTCTCCTTATATCATCATGTCCCCACATTAATAAAAATATTTAGAAAAGTTATTGAAAACATTCCCAATTTATTGCCTTTATACATAACAACACTTTGCTCTCCTCTAGGTCTGCTTTGAATATGAGAAAATGCTGCATTGTACATTTGTAGATATAAAAAAAAAATAGAACTTATTATAAGCCAAACTCAGGTCTTTCACAAGATAGGATTGGGTTATGGTCAGCTTACATTTGAGAAGTGTAAACATTTTTCATTGGTAAAATCTTTTCTGTCTTATAATCAATGCCATGTATTAGTTCCAAGGCAGAAGAAGAGAAAGGGTTAGGCAATGGGGGTTAAGTGACTTGTCTAGGGTCACATAGCTAGGGATCATATCTGAACCCAGGACCTCCCATCTCCAGACCTGGCTCTCTATCCACTAAATTCCTTAGCTGCCTTGTTCACTGGTAAATTCTAAAAATGGATTCACTTAAGGAAAAATAATACACAATGGAGATTTTCTTAGAACCCAGTGGTCTATGAACCCTCAAAACAAAACTAAAAAAATTTTTTTTCAACCAGCAGAAATCCACCTCTCCTTCCTACCCTACTGGAATTGAGAATGAAAGAACTAAAGCCTCCATTACAAATGTGTATAGACATGTAAAGAAATTTCTTCATTGGCCATGTCACGAACATTCACACACATACATGTGTTCTACACACGTGTCTCATTTTATTCTCTGAGGGAGTCTTTCACCTCTCTATCAAGAGACAGGCAGATGTTTTAGCATTATTCCTCTGGAATTGTAGCTGGTGATTACAGTGATTAGTGTTCCCAAGTCTTTCGGAGTTATTTGTCTTTACAATATTGTCATTGTATAAATTGTTCTCCTGTTTCTATTCACTTAACTCTGTATTAATTCATACAAGTCTTCTCAGGTTTCTCTGAAACAATATCCTTCATATTTCTTATAGCGTAATTGTATTCCATCACATTTATATCTCCTATCTTGTTTAGCCATTCCCCAATTGACAGCCCCTCAGTTTCCAGTTGCCACTTTATAAAAAAAGAGCTATACATATTTTTATATAGTCTATCTTAAGAGTTTGTTTTTCTTAAAACGAATCCCTCTCTTAATCTACTCTATCTCTAATTCTCTCTTCCCCCTTCTTCCCTTTCCTTCTTAATTCGCTCCTATTGAGTGAAATGTATTTCTATACCCATTGGTGTATATTTTAACCTCCTTCAACCTGTTCAACCCTCTTCTTCATTGTTTGCTTAGACTTCTACTTGCATACTTGGAATATGTGAGATAATTTTCCCCAACCTTCCTTTCCTCTCCACCTTTGTGTATTCCTTTTATCTTCCTTTTCTATTCTCCTTTTAAGTTCATTAAGACATAACAGAACAATTCCCAGGCCTTGTTGAATTAGACTCCCTCTGTGACCTCTGCTTTCTTTTCCATTTTTTTTCCTTGTCATACTCTGCTTTTATTGATCAAATAATTTTTAACTGTTGCTTCATCTCTTCCATGAATTCTAGCTCAATTTGGGCTCTTGCTGTGTTTTTCTTTAAGACTTTGCTTATAAGTGATGTTTTGAAGTCATTCTCTTCTGAGTTTGGGCCTTGAGCATCCCTTGTTACTGTAAAAAGAAAGTTTTTTGTGGGGGAAATTTTTTTTTTAAACTGGCTCACTCTGCCTTTAGACTTTATGTTAGTTCCATGCTCTATGTGATTTTTTTGCATTAAATATCTGGGCTGATTCTGTTGTTTCTTTCTTGAGGCATTGAGTGTATGTTATTCTAGACTCTCAGAGGCAGCTCAGGCTGTAGACCTTCAAATTTTCAGTGGTTCTAAAGTGGGATGTAGGGCAAAAGGTTGAACTGGGTTTGCATCTAAGTAGCAGTAGATTGTGGCTGGACTTGGCCATCTGGGAAGCTTTCCTGGGTCTGGTCTAGGATTCCTACAGGCTTCAAACTAGATTAGAACCTGGTACTGAGAGTCCTGCTCTGCCTCTGGGATCTTGGTCACTCACTACTACACTGTTGCTTGCTTCTGAACTTTCTCTTTTCCTTGCAGAGCTAAGGGCCCACAGTTACTCCTGACCTTGAGACAACACTGCTGCACACAGGCCTCCTTCTTAGTCTGTTCTAGATATGGGATCCAGTACTATATACTACACAGGGTAGACCTTTTTGTACTAGATCTGGAATTCCTGCTTGCCCTAGTTTGTAGCTTCTCCCTTCCTGGAATAGACCTGAGCTCCTGACCCAACCCCATCCTCAATATCTACAAACCTCTCTTACCTATCTCTCTTTTTTCTTGGATTTCCCAATCAAGATTTGATCGGGTGCATTTTCTAATCATTTTGGAGCTTGCTGTACTTCTTCCTCTAAGCCTATCATCTTGGCTTTACCCTTTCCTCAAACCAAAATTATTTCTAAAATTAAAAACAATTGTCAAGCAGCATTCTTAGGAAAAAAGGATGGTGCTTTGAAACATAAAACTAATATG
Organism: Gracilinanus agilis; assembly: GCF_016433145.1. NCBI lineage: Eukaryota > Metazoa > Chordata > Mammalia > Didelphimorphia > Didelphidae > Gracilinanus > Gracilinanus agilis. The sequence continues at coordinate 561,519,011 of NC_058132.1, read as the reverse complement.
GTGTAACAGTGTTTAAATGGTTGAGAATCAAAGAGTTATGGAATCATTTTGGTCAAAATATAAGCCAAATGGTTAAGTACTAAAAGTGATCCTGATTTCTCTATTCTCTAGTCCTCCCTCTTCACATTTCTTCCTCCCCTGTTCCCTTCACAGGCCTCTAGCATCACTCCTCAGGTATGCACTACTCCTGGTTTCTTGTTGGTCCACACTATGGTGTCTTGCTTGAGACTTGCCTTCCTGTGAAGTATGACATATTTAGGCCTCTGTTTCTCTTTTTTCTTTCCTTTTTAATTCCCTGTGCCCCCAACCTGCACAACTTCCTAACTCTCCAGATCAAGTGTCTCTTAGGGGAGTTTTTATATTTTTAATAGTTGTATTTTCAAATGTAGAAATGATTCTTAGCTTCTTGGTCATACAAAAGCAGGGAGGTAGACTCTATTTGACCCATAGACTATATAGTTTGCCAGCTCCTATTTTAAGGAACAATGCCTTAATTCAAAGGAATGACTAATGATATGAATTTCTCATATGGTAGGCTAATGGAAGAAATATATTTAGACAAGTTGGCCTTTTGGTTCCATGGAAGTAAACATCTGTTGTTTCCACAGGTGAGGTCAATTCTGTCAAATGTTCTTAAAATTAATAGACCTTGGGGTAGCTAGGTGGCTCAGTGGATGGAAAACCAGGTCTAAAGATGGGAGGTCCTGGATTCAAATGTGTCCACAGCCATTTCCTAGCTGTGTGACCCTTTGTAAGTTGCTTAACTTTTGTCCTGACTGTTGTTCTGCCTCGAAACCAGTACTTTATATTGATTCTAAAACAGAAGATAAGAGTTCAAAAAAAAATTCACAGACTGACTACTCTAGGAAGACAATCTGAATAAGATCCAAAACAGGGGGTACCATTTTTTCTTCTTTCCTTGCTTTGTAACTTCACAAACTGATGACATTTGTTTGATCTCTTCACCTTCAAGCCCTATCAATAATAGATCTGGTTCCTTCATTTCCTCTCCTCTCCACCCCCCAAACCCCAGAGGTTTTTTTTAAAATTATATTTTAATTTTAATTTTGAATATTTTCCCATAGTTACAAGTTTCATGTTCTTTCCCTCTCCCCAAACTCCCCTAACCCCACTTAGCCAACGCACAATTCCACTGGCAAACCCCAGAGATTTTATAGCCTGATCAGTCAGGCTTTTCTCCTGCTACTTTCCACTTGACTCTGTGTGGTCCTACCAATCCTGATCATTCCAATGTGCTGCCATTCTTCATCTTGTGAAACAGTTAAGCTTTGAATCTAGGGATCTTGATTCCATTGGCAGGACGCCTTGGAGATGATTTGTCTCTCTAGTAGGGTTGGGATCTCCAAAGCCTAGCATATGAGATGATATGAAGGGAAGTTTTTAATTAAATGAAAATAAAGCTGTGAAGAGCAGTAGAGCTGTTTCCTAATTTTGAAAAATATGCTTATATCCCTTAAATTGTAGCAGTAGGCTCTTGCCACTTTTCTGTTTAAAAATATTTGCTTATTAACAGTGATTATTATTAACAGTGAACTCTTTCTCCAAAATCTATTATAACAATAAATAGTTCATTTGACTTTTTCTGATTCTCAGTTTCCCTGCATGCAAAATGTAGTTAGTAAACTTGTAAGGAGCAGCATTGAAATGATCTCCTAATTAGTAATTATAAAATGCTTGGCAAACTATTATGTAAGTGATAGCACTAATGAAATACTTTCCAGTGCTACATTGGCAAGCACTGTATTGAAATTCATTAAACCAGATTCTCCCAGCGCCAACACTGTTCCTTCCATCCACGCTTTTAAGTTAGGCACTCCTGAAAAATGCAGTAACTCTTTCAAACCACTAGGGGGTCGGAAGAAAGATGCTGTAGAAGAGGGATTGCTTCCTGATCTTTAAGAATGAATGTAGAGTAGACCATCACTGTTGTATACAGGATAGAGCTCTGGACTAGGTACCAGAGCAACCTGGAGGCTATGTGGCATAATGGATAGGGGGCTTAATTTGAAGGCAGGAAGATCTGAATTTGAATCTGATACTTATTAGTCCTATGACTGTAGGTAAGTCATATGCCCTTCTAAGCTTTTTTTCCCTCACCTATTAAATGGAAATAATCACTCTAACTCTTACAGTACTTACTTCATAGGAATCATATACTTTCAAATGAGATAATATATGGAAAATTCTTTGTAAGACTTAAAAATGCTTTATAGATACTAATAAGTATTAATATCAATACAATTAATCAATACAATTAATATTATCTGCCTGACTTCAGGCAAACTACTTTAGCTCTTTAGCCCTTAGTTTCTTCATCTTTAAAATGATGATGATGATGACAATGATGATTATGATGATAATTGATGATGATGATGATGATATTTGCCCTATCTACCTTTCAGGATTGTTCTAAGGACCAAACAAGGTTCCCTATTGTCTATATAGTGTCTATATAGTAAATAGCAAACCTGAAAATCAATACCTTCCACAACCTGGCTCCAACTTACTTTTCCAGTCTTGTTTCATAATACTATGTTTCACATATTTAGAAGTCCAGCCAAGCTGGGATAATAGTGGTTTGCCAGTCATCCTATATTTCCCTGCCTCTGAGCCGAATCTTCCTCTATGCCAGGAATGTACTCCTTTCACATATCTGCCTATGGAAGAAGAATATGTTAGAGCAAAAAAGCTGCTGGATGTGGAAAAGGAAACATAGGTGTGAATCTTAAATACAACATTTTCTAGCTTGTAGGCAAGTTCCTCACCTATTCTGAGAACTTCAGCTAACTCATCTCTAAAATGGGGATAATGATATTAGTATTGATTACCTGACAGTTGCCTGAGGAAAATACTTGGTAAACTTTAAAGTGATATATAAATATGCTTTATTTATAATATATATTTATTCCCAATTATTTTCATCATTAATTATTTATTTCATCAAATTATTATTTATTAACTATCATATGAATATTAAATTATATTTATATATTTATCTTGCATCCTTCTTATTAATGTATGTATCATCATCATTATTATTATTTGGGGGGGATGCAGACATTTAATTGAACTTGTATAGGGAGTTCTGGATATGGAAACTTCCCTCCATTGTTTTTTTATTTACAGCTTCTGTACGTCTTTTTATATTATTAATATAACAGGTTACCTGAGTCACTGAGATATTAGGTGACCTACCTGTGGTCATTCAGCTAGAATGAGTTAGAGGCAAACCTTGAACCCAAGTCTTTCTGACTACAAGGCTGGCTATCTATCAAGCAACAGAATCCTGCTGTCTCTCATGTATGCCATCGCCTCCTTATTCAATTGCCAGTTTCTTAAGGACAGTGTCTTCATTTTTCATCTTTGCATCACTAGCACTTAGATTTACATATGATAGTTGCCAAATAAATATTTGTTGAGTTGCATCGAGTGTATATCGAAGTGCTTTGCAACTGGAAAGCCCTATAAAAAGGTTCTGTGTTATTATACCATCACACTTAACTAAATTGTTTTTCAGTAACGTTTTTAAGTCATTATATCCATCCAACAGAATTTTGCATCATCTAACAGGCATGATCCAGCTTTATTTCCTCATGGGTCTATTGCTGTGAAACAATTTGACTTCTTATAATTTTGTTTCATGCAAAGTCACGTTTTTTTGTGGAAACAGTTAACACTAGGTGACTGTGCTGGTATTATTGTTATTGTTGCTGTTGCTGCCCTTTTGACAAATGGAAGCAGCCTAGACTTTGAGAAATCATTCTCTCCGTCTTGCTTTAAAGGAGAGCCATGTCATTAGACAGGGAATGAGAGGTCCCGTCTTGGTTTTAATTGGTTGCCACAACAAACAAATATGAAATCTAGGCATTGATAATGACTTCCTCTTAGCTCATTTAATGATCCTTTAGTCACTTATAAGAAACAAATAATAAAGGCAACCGGTTCATATTTTGTAATCCGTATTGAGAAGCTGGGAAATAGGGTTTCTTTCTTTATGTGTACATAGTGGGAGGGGAGTGAAGGAGGAGAGGTAAGTAGAAATCAAGAATGACTTGTTAATCCCCAGGGCCATATACTCTAGTCAGTCTCCAGGCAAAATTCTTATTGACATCAATAATTTTAAACATGCAAAGCAATCAACCTTGAGTTTAATCTTATCTTGGTTTCATCATGCCACCCACAACCATTCTCTGCCTCAAAACAATGGCCCCATATTGCCAGTTCTGTGCATGCCCCAGGCTAGCTTTCCTGGGGGAAAATCAAGCATTACCTCACTTCCTGAAGACCTGTTCAAAAGAAGCAATATGCTTCTCTCTCTGACAGACAGAAATTGTTATTACCTTTGCCAATTCATTTATTAATTTGCCCAGCGTAAGGACCATGGAGGGTCACCTGGTATGATCATGGGATCATGGTTTACGATATTATAGACTGAGACCTAGAAGGGGCTTTAAAATTCATCGAGTCTAATTATTTTTTTCAGATGAGGAAACTGAGACTGAGTGAATTGCTCAAAGTCACCAAGATAGTAAATAAAGAGTGTGTGGAGTAGAGGGGGATAGAGAGGTTAAAACCCAAATCTTCTGACTCCAAACAATATTCTATTTAGTCAAATGGGGCTGTGTAGGTGTTTAAAAAAGGATTGCTTTAAACCATTGGACATATTTTTTTAGACACTGAAGTAAATGCTTGGCTTGCTTGAACAAAGTGGGCCTATCATTTGTATGCAACTGGCATGGTAAGAACTTTGTTATTGGAATGGTTACAGATGATGTAATAATTTTCAATTCAAAAGATATTTTTTGGAACTTTGACACCTTAAGTTAGAAGAGTGTTCCACTTAACCAAAAATATTGATTCATTTATAAACGATTACAAAAATTGCACAACTCTTAAATTTTCTTTATCGTTCTTCCCATAAAAATATTATCTGTTTAAATTCACAACAAATATCCTAGAGAGACGAAAGGTTTCTCCCACACCCAATTTAATAATACACTAAGTTTATATTTTGAAATATCACTTTGTCCAAGCTGGAAAGAGAAATATAATCTTCTTATGCAAAATAGTCATTTCATCCACATAAAGTCTTGTTATTAGAATATATTTGACTCTGTACTGCACTATTGAGTACCAGACAAATCCCATATCTAGTTTGCCGTGCATGCTGTGTAACTATGCCCACATATCCAGAAAGACAACCTATAGTGTTTTAGTAAAACCGTAGACATAGTTTGAATGTTGAAAAGATATTTATAAATGTCACGAGAAGTGTGATCATTTCTTTCCCCCTTTTTTCTTTCTTTTTTTTTTCCCCAGCCCCTACTTTCTATCTTTAGAATCAATTCTAAGTATTGGGTCCAAGGCAGAAGAGTGGTAATAGGCAATTGGGGGTTAAATGATTTGCCCAATACACAGCAGTGAAGTGTCTGAAGCAATATTTGAACCCAGTACTTTCCATCTTCAGCCCTGACTTTATCTGCAACTACTTATCTGCCCCAATATGAAAATTTATCCTAATGTGTAATAAGATCACTAGCCAACATGCTATATATACTATGTGATCGCACTATGGGTTCCTGACTGCATGCTGTCCTCTGCACGATAGGCATTTTCCAGGGCTTTTATTTTCTGTGTATGGATTTCTTAGGCCAACAGTCTCTCTTGAATAATCGTGGATCTCTTTGAGCAACCCTGTAATGTTTAGGAGTTAGGTGCTTATTGGTCTAATATCACCCACAAAGAGGAACATCCGGATGCACTCAGTTGAGCATCAAATAAGATTATGTATATCAAGGGCTTTGTAAATCTTAAAGTATTATAGAAATGTCATTTAATAGTATTATCATCATCATTTATAAAGAATTCTTTTTGAATAGGACATTTCCATTATTTTATATTTTGTTCAATGTTAATAAACAAAAGGACATTGAAAGTTTTCTTTGTGATTGTATTTAAAAATATCCTCTCATTTGATTCTTATAACAACCCTGAAAGATAGATGCAATTACTATCCCCATGTTACAGATGAGGAAACTGAGATAGAGATAAGATGCCTTGCCCATGGTCATTCAGTTAGTTGGCATGTAAGACAGGGTTTGAATGAAGGTCTGTCTGACTTTATACCTAACCTTCTCTTCACTATAATACTCAGCTGTCTTATCAAGATATCCCATGAGATATCATATACATAAAAGAAGACTCTTATTAGGGGAAAGACTTTGAGGTCTAACAAATCAATTTTTATTTTCAATCAATAAATAATAGAGACAAATGGGTATAGTATTCTTTGTACCTTTCCCCCAGTTGTGTGTCTGTGAAGATGTTTTGTTCTGTAGAGAATTGTTTTTCAAACCTTATTTGTTTCCTTCTTTTATTTTCATTAGAGATATTTTTTAAAAACCACAAAAAACCCTTTCCTTTCTGTTTTAGGAGAGATACAAAATAATGTTTCTAAGGCAGAATGGTAAAGGTCAGGCAATAGGTTAAATGATTTGCCCAAGGATAGATCTGAACCTACGTCCTCCCAACTCCAGGCCTGGTGCTCTATCCATTCTACAACCTAACTGCCATGGTACATACTTCTCATAAAGATTTTATAAATACGAGAAAGCAGCATAGGGTTGGTATTTCTGAGTGGCTCAAAGGAATATTTTTTTTTGTTTTCATTTAATTTGTCACTTATTTTCCTCCAATCTTGTTCTCCTCCCTTAAATATCTTACAAAAATAATTTTGCATTACTGTTTCTTTTGTGTCATTTTCAATATGAATTTCTTTAGCATATACTTGATGAGATCCAGTTATTCTTTTAAGTGAATTTCATTTTATTTATTTTTGCTTGGCATATAGACATTGGGATCCAAATTTCTGGGTTACTCTGTCATTGATGATAAAATAGATCAATGTAGAGATAAAAAAGGGTGCATCTGGGCATGGACTCCATATTTCCTTCGATTTACATTCCCCTAATCGATCACCTTCCTCACCCCCAACTAGAAGGCTTAAAAATGAGGAGTCTTATGCATGAGAGCTTTTGAAAAGTACTGGGATTAGAAAAGCATAGGGGTTAGGAATGGACAGGCAGGAAGAAAATGGCAGTTGTGTCCTGTGCTCCCACATCCTATCTGGACTTTGAGGATGAAATCAAGAGGTCCTGGCCTAATGTTTCAGTGGTTGTCCTATTCCTGTGTCAAGCGGCCCCCACTCTCAAATTGCCTGGAGGGTTCCATAACTGTTTGGATTCTGGGCTGGGAAGCCCAGGTTTCCCATGCCTGTCATTCTTATATGAGAAACAATGACAAATTTATTCCATTTCTACATGTTGTCTTGCTGCTTATTTCCTCTCTCTTGCTGCTCTTGAGATGATGTGGTTCAATGAGATTCATGCCAAATTTTTTGTAGGTTTTTCACTTCCATTACTTCTTTGCTGTTTTATGAGATGATGCCACTCATTTATAGCTTATCCAAATTGTTTTATAAATGAATATACATCACAAACCATTGTTGCTCTTGACTACATCACTTCTCCTTGGAGAAGTGAATTAGAAATGGTTACACATACACTCCAATTTTGAACTTATGTACCAAACTGAAGGTAGGTTATACTATTCAACACATATTGAACCTGACTCTGGCATACCTTGGCTTGGCGCAGGGGGAAGAGTGCAGGAATTAGAATGCCATTTATAGATTTAAATCCCAGCTGTGACACTTGTGATCTCTGCAATCAGAGAAAGTTATTTCACCTCTCCAAGTCTTAGTTTTCTTGTTTAGTTAGAGTTAGAGGACTTGACCTTCGAAGGTCCAGTCAAGCTCTAAATATAAGATCCTTTGATCCTATAACCTCACATACTAACTAACAAAGAAAGGAAATACTTTCCCTTTGGTATAAGTTTTAACAGTCACCAAAACTGAGGATTTTAATATTGGAGATAGAAATGCTGCACATATATGTGTAGAGAACATGATAAGCTTTAAGTATTTATAGAACTATCACATAGAAAAAGAATTAGTTTTATTTTAAGAGCAGCTTGGTGGCTCAGGGGATAGAAAGCCAGACCTGGAGATGGGAGGTATTGGGTTCAAATCTAGCCTTACACGCTTCCTAAATGTGGGATCCTAGGCAAGTCACTTAACTTCATTTTTCTACCCCTTACCACTCTTCTGTCTTGGAACCAATACTTAGTATTGATTCTAAAATGGAAGATAAGAGTTGTTTTTTTTTTTTTTTTTAAATACTTAATCTGCTTTTACTTACTTGCCTCTGGAGGTAGGAATTGCAGAGTCAGATTTTGCCTTAATTGCAACAATTTCCTAAAAATTAGAGTTGTTAGAAATTAAATAGATGTACTATTGGGTAATGACTTCCCTGACTTTGAAGGGACTGTAATAAAGGCACTGTGTGAAGGGAACCCCCTCAAAGGATCAAACACTGGGGTCTTACCTTGGTCCGGCACTGCAAAAGTTTCATCATGTCAGTGGGCTTGGGTCACTGGACAGTGACCTAGGCACTTGACGTGGAAATGATTGGGAAATTGATCTGGGTATAAAGGGAGAAAATAAAGTGGGGGAAGCAGGAAGTGGGGTCTCTCAATTCTCTCCAGCTGGAGGCAAAAGGATGGTTAAGGGGTCCATGGAGGGGAGGATCACATGGCAGGATAAAATTAGGCTTTTTCTCTCTGTCTGCTTCTCCTGTTCAAGTAAATATTAATAAACTCCATGGAAATTAAGGAACAGAGTTTAATTTAGTTATTACAGCACGAATGTTGGGGAGTGGATTAATTTATCAGATAAAGGATCAAACTAGTTGAACTCTGTCTCTTTCAGCTCCAGGAATCTATGAAAATAGATTGAAAAGTTTTCCTATGATAATGGCATCTCCAAAATCAGCATGCGATTTTACTTCCAAGAAACTTGAGTTCTCGTCATCCCATTATCTTCACAATATCTAAATTATCATTTACCTGGAAGATGAATAGAATGCAGAGAGCAGAACATTTCCCCTGTTCTCTTGATCTCACAACCTTCAGTTTTTAGTTTTGGGTTCTGAGTCTGAAAAACCTGGTATGCTAACAAACCAGTAAAACAGGTAGAAAGAATGGAATGAATAGAAAGATGATTGGATTTGGAATCAGGACCTGTGTTTCAACCCTACTTCCACCTATATAATCCTGGTCAAATCAGTTCTCTGGCCTCAATTTTTTTATTTGTAAAATGGGTTTAGGGCAGTGATGGGCAAACTTTTAAAAAGAGAGGGCCAAAGGAAAGGAAATACTCTTCTGTCAATCTGTTTCTAAAGCAACTTTTTCAAAGTTTCATTGTATTGTATGAATAATCATTGTATTCGTCAGATTAGGAATACTGTTGCACAGCTGGATAGAACATTTCAGGGGCCATAGTTTGCCTATCACTGGGTTAAGGGATAAGACTAGACACTATCTAATCTGTTTTTCAACTCTGAATCTGTGATCCTATAAGGTATTTTGTTGATTTTCCTTACATTGCTCCATCACTAGGGATGTGTAAATGTGCATTTGTCTGTAATCATTTTCAGAAAAGTTTGAAAGCTGAGGTGAATATTTTGAACATTTGTTTCCTCAAGCTCTCTGCAGGGATGTTCAAATGCTATTTTTTCCCCAAAAGTGCATAGATATTTTATGAAGGAATGAATAAAAAAAAGCATTATTAAGTCTTTACGCTATGCTCTCAAGGAGCTTATAATTCTGTTATTTATAAAAAATCTAGCAGAAATTTTAGCCTCTTTAAAGTAAGTTTATTATGCCAAATTTTATTTTTGTTAATAGCTGTTATTTATATGATTCTTTAAGATTTGCAAAATTATCTTATATGAACCTCATGACACTCCTGGGAGGAAAGTAGGGAAAGTATTGATATTTTTATCTACATTTTACAGTTCAGGAAACTGAGGTCCAGAGTGATTACATGACTTGTCCATGGTTATACAAGGTAAAGAGTAAGAGAGGGGATTCAAATTTAGGTCTTCATGACTACAAATTCATTATTCTGTCCACTTTGTATACTTCTCTTATTTTTGTATTGATCTCTTTTAGCAAATAAAATATTTATTTAGTGGCTTTTGCCTTAAAAATGTGATATTGTGTTATTTATATGTGAATGTATTGTTTCCCCTGTGTAGAGTGTGAGCTCCTTGAAGGCGAAAATTGTCTCATTTTTGTCTTTGAATCCTCAGTACCAGGCCTGATATATTGTAAAATAAATACTTGATGAGACGCATTGCATTTATTAACTTCTAGCTCATCATTTAGCCACAATAACCTTTCATTTTTTGTCCTGATATGATGCACATTATTCAATGCCCTTCACAAGAGGCATATGTTAGAGGCCATTTTAGGACTTTGTAATATCCTTTCCATTGATCTTTGGCCATTTATTTGAGAAAGGCATATAGGAAGTCTTCACTGATATCCAAAGAGGATCATGGTGAGACTGTAGTAGTTCTTAAAATGGGAAATTTCAGATGCTCGGAGAATGGAGCATGGGTAATCATGATAAAGAAGTAGGTACCTCTAGGAGTCCATAGTGAGATACTCACTCCTGGCTACCATCTGGGGAATGATCTTTGGTTTTGGGTTGGTAGAAACAGGAACAAATGCCACTATTTGACAAAAAGCCTGGGCTTTTCTTTCCATATCTATCTATATCTATATCTATATCTATATCTATATCTATATCTATCTATCTATCTATCTATATCTATCTATCTATATCTACATCTATATACATTTGAACCCCAATAAAGATTTTCTGAATTATGAAACTGAGGAATTCCAGCACTCCAGAGTGCTTGAGTATTATTGACTGAATAATCACTATGTAAATGATAGGTCAGATGTAGAGATTAAAAGCAGGAAGAATAGGGAAGCCTCAATATAAAGTAGAGTAAGGTTTCCATCTGAGAAACCCAAATTCCTAGGCCAGAAAGTTGAATTTAAACAATAATTTAAGCCTGAGAACATTAGTTAGTTGGAAGGTCTCTGCTCTGTGGTTTAATGAATTTGGTATCTGGAACAAAGACTCTTCTGCTAGGGATAGAAAGGCTTCTAGCCAAGATACTAGAAATAAAGAAACAGGCCACTCACTAAAGGACACAAGCTGCTTTTCCAGGAAGGGCTGTTGCTGGTCCTATAGCCTAAATAAAAGCGATTACTTTTCTAAGAGAACTAGAAAGAAGGCTCTAGCTTTGAACTAAATGCACATGGTAGAGCCCATTCTTTTCATGAGGAAGAGATAACACAATAGCTGAAAACTCCAGTAGATGTCAGAAATTGGGAGCAGAAGTAAACTCCATAGGGTAATGCCTGGTGAGCTTGGCAGCACCTGGGAGAGAGTAGCATCCAGGAGGGCAGTATACCAATAGCACAGATGATGAGTCCAGCAGAGATTATGTATACATTCAGTAGATACAATGGATAGGGAACAAACGTTTCATTGCTACTGTATATACTGTGACATTTCATTAAATGTCCGCTTTGAACTTTTTGGGTCTTCTGACTGACTATTAAAGGTAAATAGATCAAAGGGAAATCATAAACCATTATTTTACAGGGTATTCAAAGAAATGCCTAGAACTTGGGGGGGATTTACTTAACAGTTAGGCAGAAGGAAGTGGACATAGGTGCTACTTTTTACTTTGCCTTCACTTATGTGTGTCTATTTTTTTAAAACTTTGTTTTTACTTGTCTAAGGGCATATATTTTATCTCCCAAAAGAATGTAAACACTTTGAGGGTAGATATAAATCCAGTGTTCAGTACAAGTACAGTTCCTTGTCTCTAGTTAGAGGCTCATAAATGCTTGGTAAATTGATTTGAATTCATAGATATTACTAAGTGAATGAAACTAGAGAAAGGGTATAAAGATAAATTGGAGTGGCAGATTTCTGTATCTATGCAGAGAAGAAGCAATCTCAGGGATCCAGAAAGTCATGGTACTCCATCTTTCAATTTGGGATCAGTTAGGATTTAGAAATTAATAAAGAAGAAGCCCCTAAGGCCATGTGCAAAGATTATTCGGACCAGTTCTGAGAAGCTACTTGAGCTTCAGAGGCAGAACAATGCTAGTTTTGAGTCAAGTTGTCTTACTATTCTTTTTGATGTTGAAGATCATTGCCATTCAATATTTTCTTTCTCCATTTTCTTTTTTATCATAGTCCTTTGCATCCTTTGCATTTTTTAAAAATCATTTTTCATTATACAGTATCATTGGAAGAAGAGGTTTCAAGTAGAAGAAGGCATGTAAAATATCTTTTTCCCTCTGCGGATGTAGTAAATCAGTAATTTATCAGTCATATCTTTTATTCCTCTTACAGGGAACTGCTAGGTATAGCAGGACCCTTTTGGACTTTGGTGCTTATGTGGTCTAATCAGAACGAAAGGACAGAATATTCTAATTATCCAAGAATAATCCCAATAACATTTGTCTATGAAACTAAAAGAAAAAAGAAAATGCCATCATCAATCAAATCTGTCCTTTGGCCTCTACCATTTAACTTAATAAATGTGTCAGTAAATAAATATTTATTGAATCAACTGTAGCTTATGTTGACTTACCACCTTAAGCCTTGCAAATTACTTCCTTGACAACTGCTTTGCTAAATTTCTTCCTCCATTTTACAGATTAGGAAATAGAGGTTCCAAAGGATTAAATGACTCACCATGATTCCTCCAGTTAGGAAATGTCAGTCTAGATTTGAGCACAGGACTCCTGATTCTCAAGATTCCCAATTCAGTACTTTTTTCACTGTAGCTGGGCAATCTTTCTGAGTTCAAAACTAGCCTCAGACACTTGCAAGCTGTATGACCCTAGGCAAGTCACTAAACCCTGTTTGCCTCAGTTTCCTTATCTATTAAATGAGTTGGAAAAGGAAATGGCAAATTCTTCCAATATCTCTGCTAAGAAAATCCCAAATGGAGTGCTGAAGAATCACACATGACTGAACAATGAACATTTCCTGTTTAATATTTATTTTGGTGGTATGTAAAAGCATAAGTATCATGCTTATTAAATTTGCTACCTTAGAAGAGATTACTAGCATATTGTATAACGGAAGATCTAAAAAGATTTCCAAAGCTAGAATAATTAGACAAAACTAAGGAGATGCAACTTAATAGAAGCTCTTTACTAGGACTAGCTGAGGGAGGTGTGGATGGGCAGCAGTTTGTCTGAAAAAAGCTGAAGTTACAGTGGACCACAAACTCAAGGAAAGTCAATAGTGCAATTAAAAAAAACTGCAGTTATGATTTCATTGGTGTAGGGAATTCCCCGGTAAGGAATTTCCTTTTCCAATCATTATTACCAATTCTGATTGGCCCCTTTCTCTGCAACTTACAGGCTTAGACAGTTTTTTGGGGGACTTAGAAGTTGTAATTTGCCCAAGGTGACATGGTTAGTAGGTTCTGGAGGCAGAACTTTATTCTACCTCTTTCTTCCTGGTCCTGAGTCTGACTCATCTTTTTAATCCACTACCCTACACCACCTGTCCAACAGTATAAGATGGTAACCAACAAAACTAATGCAATCTTTGGTTGTATTAAGAGAGCCATTGTGTCTAGAACCTTCTCTTATTCGTTGAGAAAATTGATGCCATTCACCATGATTTCCTTCTCTTCTCTTTCTCTTCATCCTAACTCCCCCTTTTCTTTTCTTTTCTTTTCTTCTGTTTTCTCTTCCTTCTTTTCAGGAAGTTAGGTGTTGAGTTTTAGCCTTTGACTCACACTTAAGTGGTGGAGCACATTCATATCTTTCTTTGGCAATGATTGTGGTTGGAAATGGATCATTGAGAAAATCTGAAGGGGTCGATTTTGAACAATTGCCAACAAGGTGACTAAGCCTCCTTTTCAGGAAGACAGGAAGCAACCTGGAGTTGCATTCTGGAGAAATCATGTTTGTTTAATGTTTCCATTAGCGACTTGCCAGGATGTGGCTAACTTTGGTTGCATTAGGAATCAAGATTAAGACACCTGGATATAGTGGGAGAGTTTGAAGAACATTATTAGTCAGAAGACATCTGAAATTTTGACTTCTGAAGCCACTTGCCTAAGGTCAATGGCAATTACAAGAAGAGCCCTATCATTGCTACTATTCAGGAATGGCTAGACGAATTTCTGTTAGAGAGAGAGGGCCAGGAACTAGTACAATGGAAAATGTTTAGACTCTTTCTCCTCATTGCTAGCTCTCTGGACCTTTAGTGTGTCTAGAAAACTATTCTCAAATGGTCAAAGGGTATGAATAGGCAGTTTTCAGCTAATGAAATAAACACTATCAATAATCACATGAAAAAGTGTTCTAAATCTCTCCTAATAGAAATGCAAATCAAAACAACTCTGAGGTACCACCTCACGTCTAGTAGATTGGCCAATATGAAAGTAAAGGAAAATAATAAATGTTGGAAAAGATGTGGCAAAATTGGGACACTAATATACTGCTGGTAGAGTTGTGAATTGATCCAATCATTCTGGAAGGCAATTTGGAATTATGCCCAAAGGGCTTTAAAAGAATGCATACCCTTTGATCCAGCAATACCACTGCTAGGTTTGTACCCCAAAGAAATAATAATGAAAAATGTATGTACAAAATATTGATAGCTATGCTCTTTGTGGTGGCAAAAAAATTGGAAAATAAGGGATTTCCCTCCATTGGAGAATGGCTGAATAAATTGTGATATAGGATGGTGATGTAATACTATTTTGCAATAAGGAATGATAAATTGCCTGATTTCCATACAAGCTGGAAAGACCTTCACAAGCTGATGAGGAGTGAAATGAGCAGAACCAGGAGAACTTTGTACCCAGAGACTGAAACGTTGTGGGACTATCATACATAATTGACTTTGCTACTGATAGCAACATAGTAAATCAAGACAATCCAGAGGGACTTATGAGAAGGAATACTATCCACATCTAGAGAAAGAACTGTGGGAATAGAAATGCTAAGGGAAAATGTTTGATTTTTCACTTGTTTACATGGGTATTGGTTGTAGGGTTTTGGTTTTTAAAAGATTATTACAAAAATGAATACTATGGAAATAGGTATTGAGTGATAATATATGTATAAACTAGTGGAATTGCTTGTCAGCTCTGGGAGTCGGGAGGGGAAAAGAGAAGGGAAAGAACATGAATCATGTAATCATGGAAAAATACTTAAATAAATTAAAAAACTCAAACCAGCATTGAAGTAAGTTGAAAAAAAAAGATATTGAGGAATGATTGAATAACTTATGGCAAATGATTGTGATACAATAACATCATGCTATGAGAAAGTAGGATGATTTCAGAAAAATCTGGAAAGACTTATATGAATTGATGCAGAGTGAAGTGAGCAGAACCAGGAGAACACTGTATACAGTAACAGTAATATTGTACAATGATCAACTGTGAATGACTTAGTTATTCTGATCAATGCAGTAATTCAAAGGACCCATGATGAAAAATGCCACCCACCTCCAGAGAGACCTGATGAACTTCTAGTTGAATGGCCATGCTAGAAGCAGGGCCCATAGTCTGGGAGAGGGGGCTGGTATTGTTGGGGCTCTTAGGCTTACCTCCCAGTAGGTAGTAGTTGGTAAACAATTGATGTTGTCATGGCAAAAACAGCAGGCTCTTTCTTCCCAGAGGTTGCTCCTCTCAATGATGGTTGTAGAGATAGACTTAGAAAGAGAGTCAGTGTTCTGAGGAACACACTGCTATTCCAAGAGCTCATGAATTCAGAGTTCTGGGTTATCTCCTTCAGTGTTTGAGAGGAGGCATAGGTCTAGGTCAGGGGTCGGCAACATATGGCTCTCGAGCCATATCTGGCTCCACTTCCCAACTGGCCAGTCCAGGCAGAGCCCCAGGATGTGCCCCAGGGGGCCCTTCAGCCCCCCACCCCATATTCCAAGTGCCTTCAGCCTCCATCCTCCTCCTTCCGCAGGCATTTAAGGCTCTCTCACGGCCAAAAAGGTTGCCGACTGTTGGTCTAGGTAATGGTAATGGTTTGATTCCCCTTACACATATTGTCTCCTGCCTCTGAGAGCATCTTGCCAGGGATGATGGGAAAAAGAGCCTGAATCCTTATTTCCAATGTTAGAACTTCTCTAGAAGTGATCTCCATCAATAAACTGTGGTCATTGGGAGTATTGCAAGTCAGTCATTTTGTTTAAATTAACTTAAGATGTTAATTTAAAGAAACTTCCATGATATTTGCTACAGCACCAATTTAGCTGACACTTATTAGAAAGCCATATAAAATGAGGATTATGGGAAAGCACATAATATTTTCCACTATGGAGCTTATATTTTCATATTAGTCAGCAGCAGCATCACATGGAATTGTGTTGTATTCCCCACAGATGAATGTGTGCAAATTTTCTGGTGTGGGAAGGGTCATGGTTTTAATAAGTGGCTTTGGTGGGGCCTGAATTAGTGAAGGAAGACAAGAGGGGTTAGGAAAAGCTTTAATCAGAAAACCAAAATTGGGCATTTCAAAAGACTGTATGCATAGTAGTTTATAGCCACTTTTCATAACCTAGTGTTTTATGTCCTAATTTTATGCCTCCTCTTCTCTCCGTTTCCCAACAGTAGCAATGGCTATACTTTGGGTTTTCATGTCAATCAGACATACCTTTCCAAATACTTTGTATCTTCTGGTCTATCTTCCAATATAGAATATATTTAACATTTTATTTATTAACTATTATATTGACTTATTAAATATTAATTTAAAAATAAACATATACTTAAAATATATCTTATTGAATATATGTCATATGAATGATACATTCAATATTATAATGAAGTAGAATAAAACATGGTAGTTATGAATTCAAGGATTAAAGGTCCAGAGGTCAGTAGATCTGTTTTCAACTTCCTGATAATATCACAATAAATCCAGATCCAGGAGAAGCAAAATCTTTAGTAACTGTTAAATGAACTTTACAATCTGCATAGTTTTGGGGATGCATTTTGAATCCAGGTCTTTGTCACATGTCTTCTCTCTCTTTTTCTCTCTTCTAATTTTTACAGAGAATTCTGCATACAGATGCTAGGCTGATACCCTTAAAAACTCTCCTGTCCCTGCTCTGGTCAGGAACCTCTAAAGACCCCCTAATGCCTACTGAATTAAATCTGAACTTTTTGCTCTGGCTTTCAATTCCTCTTACTTGCTTTCTCTCCATTCTGTTTAATTCTCTTTCCTATTATCTCCCAGCAAACACTTTTCCTTTTCCTTCAGTGTTAGGTCTCTTTTTGGGGGGAGTGGGGGAATGAGGGAGAAAGTAGAAAATAAGGTAATGATATTAATTTTCAAAAGTGTACTTTCCATATCAGAAACAATGGATAGATAGCTGGCCTTGAAACCTGGAAAACTGAATTCAAGTCCTATCTTTGATGCATTCTGGCTGTGTAATGCTAGGCAAGTCACTTAACCAACTCAGTGCTCAAAGAAACACTTCAAGAATAGAAGATGCAAATGTGTAGGAGGCAAAGAAAATTCCTCACTAGGAGCCTTTTTTTTTTTTAAATCAGGAAAACCATAAGTCTAGTCCCTATCTCAATTCCCTTCATACCAACTAGTAAGGAACACAGAGCAGGTGCTTATAACACCTTATTCCTCAAAGAGCTCAAAACATCTCATGAATCTTGACCTCATTCTTCACAATATTCACAGGTGGTTTGCTTTCAAGATTAGCTTCTCCTCTCTTCATTTATGCGAATTAACTTTTGGTAGGGGTCATACAGAGAGTATGGAAGCCAAGTATTTTATTCAGTGTTTTTTATTCAGAAAAATAGCATTAAATGAAGCGGGGAAAACCCTCTCTGCTTAGTTCTAATGTGTCTCTGGAGCAAGAGGTAAGGCTCCCTACTGTAGTTGTGCCTTCCCATTGTGAATTCCGGAGATCCCATTGTGTAGCTTCCTTGTGTCCAGAGTGGTCAGGCCCAAACAATGGCAGCTCAACAATGAGAAAATGATAGTAGCTTTCAAAAAATGTATGACTCAGTGCCCCAGCTTGAAAGTTTTTGTTTCCTTTCTTTCAGTTTTAAACATAATCCTGCCTGAATCCAGAATAGCATCACTGAATGAGGAACTTTAGTTCATTCCACTGTTTTCCCACATAATTCTGGAATATCTTCCAAGACACACAAGGAGCTCATTTTTAAGACTGCTTTGGAGGCCTGGTTATGGTTGGTACCCAACATATGTCTCTCTGGCATGAGATCTCTAGCCTTTATGACGCCTGACCAGCCTCACCTACTATTTGCCTGTGTCTCTCAGGCTGTTGTGTGGTTGGCATCCACCCCCATACTGGCATGCCAAAGCAGTGAATGAACAATGGGATACCCTGGCACTGGCGTGCTTTTTAATAACTGTGGAAAATGAGGAATTTACAGATGCATGATTCAAGCTCCCACTTCAAAGGTCCTCAACCGAAATCCTCCTTAAATTAGAAGTAATGCCACCGAACACAATGCAACCTTTTGCATGGCTGGCCAGAGCTGCTATAAATGTATGTGTACATGGTTTGAGAAAGTTATGTTATAGAGGGGCAGCCACACAGGGTTCTTCTGGAATTCCTGTGTGGTGTTCAGAAGGCAGGTCAGTCACCCTGCTAGGGAAATGTAAAGTTATGTTATGGGAAGCGATTTGGCTTTTAGACTGTTCGGAGAAGACAAGGGACAATCAGCTTTCATGGATGGGGACCTGAACAGCAGGCTTGTTATTAGGTTACCTGGGCAGAGCCTGGACTGACAGCTTGGCTGCCTTCCCTTGGCTAAACAGCTTTCTCCTGAATGAAATCACCTCCACCTTGGGCCTCACTCAAGGCAACACTGGGAATCTGTCTTCAAGGCCAGTCCCTTGTCCATCTACATTTACTCATTCCCATTTAGATATCCTGGCCCCTCCTGCTGAGCCTAAAGACCCTTCCTGAGGTGATCCTCTTAGGTTAAAAAGGATCTAGTTCTGAAGCTTATTTTCCCAGGCCTTGTGAACAAACATATTAAAATATTAGTGACTATCCCCCTCCCCAATAAGATTTATTTTTTCATAGCATTACCTGGAGAGCCTCAAGCCAAAGGAATGACTATTAAAATTTCAGCATTGTTAGGACAAGCTATTTGGGGGAAAGGAGACTTTAGGCAATGCCATTCACATCACATAAAACCTTTGCCTTTCACCCATTGCCCTTCTTATGCATTCTGTTGCTTTTATAAGTCTAGGCCTGCTTCCTCTGGGCTCTTCTCCCTCTCCTCCAGGGCAATTATATTCAGCATGCTTTCTTGAGGATCAAAACTATTATCTTTAAGAATACTTTTTTCTGGGGATATTCTGGGATATGCTGCATATCTTCTTTGATTTGTTGTCTAATTGAAGCAGACTTCTCAGTGTAGAAAAAAGTTGAATGGTGTTCAATAAAATGTTTTAGTAACAGCCAATCAATAAACATTTATTAAATAACTACTATGTGCCAGGCACTCTGTGAGGAGCTAGGGATGCAAAGAAAGGTAAAGACAATCCCTGCTCTCAAGGAGCACATGGTCTAATGGGATGGGACAATGTGAAAATAACTATGTGTAAATAAGCTACATATAGGATAAATTTGTGATTATCAACTGAGAGAAGGCATCAGAATTAAAGATTGGGAAATGTGGGCTTTTAGTTAGGACTCTACTTGAAGGAAGCCAGGTGAGTCAAGTGGGGATAAGGAGAGAATATTCCAGGCATTGGGGACATATAGCCAAAATTCAGTGATTCAGGAGATGGAGAATTTTGTTCCAGGAATAGGAAGGAGAACAATGTTTGGAGCATTGAGACATCTGTATTCAGGGATCCTGAAGTTTTAAAATGCATGTGTCAGTGTTTGAAGCTTTAATACACTGGAGAAAACAGGAGACTTAAAAACTGATCACTCACATTTATTAGAGAATGAAATTTCCTCTTTTTTTCTTGCTTCACTATTCAACCAAGCTCAGAAGAGTATTTTAAGACTAGGTACTGGTCAGGGAGAGCACACTGTCTTAAGAGCCACCACCATCAATTAGAGTTTCATGGACATTCATGGGTCATATAACTCTCTAATAGGCACTTTGGGATGGATGACTTTAGGACACAGAAAAGACACGTTCCCTAGTTTTAAGTCCCTTTCCCTTATGAAAAATAATAATAGAAATAAATAAATAATAAATAATAGAAATCAATGAAATATTATGCAATTTCCCTTGAATCACATTTGCTATAGAATAGAAAATTAAATAAGTCTTTCAATAACCTCTATAAGGACATTCAAAGAAGTATGAAACAAGATATCATCATAAGGAAAGCCACTCTGGTGGAGTTGAAAGAATGTAAAACCTGGAATAAGATTGACTTGACCTGTGTTCAGATCCCACATTTCTCATAGGAGTATCTCAATTCTGTGATCTGTAGCTACTCATCATGATGAGAAATATAAAAAATGATGATCTTAAATTCTTATTTGCCATTTCCAATCAAACAACTATTGTCAGTGGCTCATAACCTCTTTAGATAGTGTAGTCTGCTATTTATTATCCTGTGGGATTAGTAAAGCTAGAGATGGATAACTCCATCTATCAATCAATCAATAAGCATTTATTAAGCACCTACTACACACTTAGACTTTGGTAGGCATTTGGGATACAAATCCAAAAGAAAATTAGTGCCTGCCTTCAAGGAGCTTATATTCTGAAGGATTTCAACTGTCTATGTATCTGTCTGTCTGTCTGTCTGTATGTCTTTCTGTCTATCTCTCTATTTGCCAGTATATGTAAGTTCACACACACATATTTATACAAATAAGTACATCACTTACATACGTATATGTTGAGAAACAACAACATAAATATATGTGTGTGTATATATATCAATCAATAAAAATTTGTCAAGCGCCTACTATATGCTAGGCACTGTGTGCTAAGTGCTATGTAAATTTGAGGGTTGTAAGGAGAAAGACTGGAAAAAGCATGATAATGACAAAAAGTTATAAGTAGAGGAGAGGAAGGGAGGGAGTTACCTGGGTATTTTAATGTAACAAAACAAATAAATTTAAATAAGAAAGAGTTAAAGAGCATAAAGAAATTCAAGCAACCATTTGTGGATTACATAAAGCAAAATAAGCCATGTGACTAATTTTGAAAGAAAAAATAAAGAGAATGATTAGAGTGGGGGAGACATATAAAACTGGGAGAATAATTAGGAGTCAATTACAATAGTCTAAGGGAGAGTAATTAGGGCCTGGACTAGTGTAGTAATTGTTTTTCTCCCTATGTAACTTACCCATCATCTCCTTGACCTTCAAACTGCCTCCAGTAATCCAGAGTCCTAACATTTTTTGAAATCCCTCCCCCCCCCCCACCCCATCATATTATTCTGCCACAAGGCTATGTGTCTTTTCATTGCATCCTTGTTGACTGTAAGAGCTTTCTCCTGATCCTTTTGTTATTGCAAAAATAAACACACTGGGGTAAATACTACATTTGAATTTGGTTTTGCTGCCAGAGATTAATAAATGTTTATTTATGAATAATGAAAACTTCAAAAGCCTATACAATGCAAAACAACAAATATGGTATGACGAGGTGACTGACTAAGGTGGCAGGAACTATTGCCTAGGTTGTTATTTTTACATAAACAGATGCTGTGAGGGTTCTGGTGCAGTGACATTTGAGCATAAATTCAAATTTAAGTTACTTTATAGTTTATACCATGCTTGATCTTAGGACTCATCTACAAAGTGATGTGGTTGGATTACATTATTCTTTTGAGATTTAAGATTTATTAATTCTTAAAACTAAATCTTCAGGAAAGTCACATATTGTCACTTAGAATTTTAGAACTGGAGAGTATTTTATAACATTTCCTCCATGACTTCATCAACCACCTTTCCAATGGAACCTTTGGCTCAAAGGCTTTTTGCATAAGATTCTCCTCTAGGGTGAGGGCTGCTTATTCAATACTCTGTTCCTCCATGGGAGGTAGTTAGTAAGAGTTTTGGGAGAAGATAGCTTAGAGAGATGATCCATGGTTTCAGACTCTCATCAGATTCCTGAAATGAAAGAAAGACTCTGGGAAGAAGCCAATATGTAGAGGAGCTGGTATCTTGATCAGCTTATTACATTATTAGAGTGTGGAATATTTCTTCTTGGGTGACATCTGAGATTCTTGCTCATTTGATCTGAGTTATCTCACTCCCAAATGGAGAACTCATTCACTCTATTCTGACTGGCATATTTTCATATGCATACTTTCTTTGATTTCTATTTTGCTATCCACCTAGTTAAGTGGATTTATTTGCTATTGCTATATATGTTCATTATAGAACTTGTATTTGGTAGGAAAGGAATCAAGCCTTGGATACTTCTCCCTTTTAAGGAGTAGCAATCAGGAGTACAGTGTGAACCTAAAAAATACTTCTCATTGATTAACAATATTTAAGGGAACAGATATGCTTAATTCTAGCTTAATAGCCCTTTCTACCTGAGGAGATCAGTGCCACCTTCTGGTTTAAACCTCTTGTTTCTCCTGAGGAATCAAGGTTTCCATTCGGGAAGGGTGGGATATAGATGCTAGAACAGTGATGGTGAACCTTTTAGAGATGGTCTTCCATGCCATGCTCTACACCCCCACTAAGTGCTTGGGGAATCCTGCCTGCCCTTTCCCCACACAGGGGAGGGAGAAAGCTCTCCCACTGGACTACTGAGCAGAGGAGCAGGTGAAATGAGGACTGTCCTCAGCAAGTGTAGAGAGGGGAAAGGAAGTGGCCCAAGTGTTCCCCTCCCCTCCAGCTCTGCTGCTTGTCAGCCACCCACTTTACCCCAGACAGGGTAGGGAGGAAGTGTTCCCTTTGGGCTGCTGGGCAGAGGGATGGGTGAAGTGAAAAAATGTCATCAGTCTGGGTGAAAAGGGGGAAGGAAGCAGCTCCTCCAGAGTCCCTCTTCCTTTCTAGAAACGAACTCTTGGCTGGGGTGGGGGGAGAGAGTGGTGCATGTGCCCACAGAGAGTGCTCTACATGCTATCTTTGGCACACATGCCATAGATTTGCATTTACTGTGCTAGAAATATCTATCTTGCCTACCTGTGCACCACATTTAGACAGACTCTTATAGATGCACATAAACTACATAGGGGAAAAAACAAAAGAAATATAAACAAAAAAACACAATTCCCTCACAAAGGTTTCTTACTTCGATTTCAACATCTGATCTCCAGAATTTCTGTCCCTTGTTCCTGCTATGCAGTTTTTAAAAATTTAAACATTTATTAATATTCATTTTTAACATGGTTACATGATTCATGCTCCTACTTTCCCCTTCACCCCCCTCACTCCCCCTACCCATGGCCGACGCACATTTCCACTGGTTTTATCATGTGTCATTGATCAAGACCTATTTCCAAATTGTTGATAGTTGCACTGATGTGGTAGTTTCAAGTCTACAACTCCAATCATGTCCACCCCAACCCATGGGTTCAAGCAGTTGTTTTTCTTATATGTTTCCTCTCCTGCAGTTCTTCCTCTGAATGTGGGTAGTGTTCTTTACCATAAATCCCTCAGAATTGTCCTGGGTCATTGCATTGCTGCTGGTACAGAAGTCCATTGCATTCGATTTTACCATAGTATATCAGTCTCTGTGTACAGTGTTCTTCTGGTTCTGCTCCTTTCGTTCTGCATCAGTTCCTGGAGGTCTTTCCAGTTCACATGGAATTCCTCCAGTTTATTATTCCTTTTAGCACAATAGTATTCCATCACCAGCATATACCATAATTTGTTCAGCCATTCCCCAATTGAAGGGCATACCCTCCTTTTCCAGTTTTTTTGCCACCACAAAAAGCGCAGCTATAAATATTTTTGTATAATTCTGTTTATTTATGATCTCTTTGGGGTACAAACCCAACAATGGTATGGCTGGATCAAAGGGCAGGCATTCTTTTATAGCCCTTTGAGCATGATTCCAAATTGCCAGCCAGAATGGTTTGATCAGTTCACAACTCCACCAGCAATGCATTAATGTCCCAATTTTGCCACATCCCCTCCAGCATTCATTGTTCTCCCCTTCTTTCACTTTAGCCAATCTGCTAGGTGTGAGGTGATACCTCAGAGTTGTTTTGATTTGCATTTCTCTAATTATTAGAGATTTGGAACACTTTCTCATGTGCTTATTGATACTTTTGATTTCTTTACCTGAAAATTGCCTATTCATGTCTCTTGCCCATTTATCAATTGGGGAATGGCTTGATTTTTTATACAATTGATTTAACTCCTTGTATTTGCAGTTTTGATGAATTTTTGTCCTGGCTCACTATTTTTTGGGAAAGACTTCAGTTTTGCTTCACCACAATCAAGTCCTCTCTTCTTCCTAATTTTCCACTTAGTCATCCAGGTTCAAATGTAGGTATCATTATGGATGCCTCCCTCTCCATAATATCCTATCTCCAAAGTTTTCTACCTTCCTAATGCTTAGGAACAGTGGAAAGAGTCAACAAGACTGAGTTTGAATGCAGTCTTAGATACTAGCTCTGTGACCCTAGGCAAGTCATTTAACTTCTATTTGCCTCAGTACCTCAACTACAAAACAGGGATAATAATAATACCTATCTCATAGGGTTGTAATGAGGATCAAATGAAATGATACTTATTTTAAAAATAGTGTTTAGTTTAGTTTACATAGTAGGCACTACATAAATGCTCATTTTCTTTCTTTTCCCTAATATCTCTCTTGTGCATATACTCTCTTTCCTGTTCTGACACTTCAATCACCCTGGTGCAGGCTCTTTTCACCTCAAGTCTGTACCTAATTTCTGCCACATTAGTTTCCAGTTATCCCAGCAATTTTTTCCAGAGTGATTTCCTAACCCCAAATGCTGTATCTATGTTTTTTTATAATATACCAGATTACTATAATCTTTTAATGCTATTTGTTGCATGTCTTTTCTGTTCACTGGTCTACCTTCCCAATTTTTAGCCAGTAGCAGAAATTTTTGATAATTACTGTTCTTTAATACAATTTAAAATCTGGTACTGTTAGACCTCTTTCCTTTATGTCCCCCTCCCTCATTAATTTCTTTGATATTCTTGTTCTTTTATTCTTTCAAATGAATTTTGTTACTATTTTTTCTAACTCAATAAAATAATTTTTTAGTAATTTAATTGGGATGGCTTTGGATAACTAGATTAGGAAGGACTGTAATTTTAATTATATTGGCTCTGCCCATCCACAAATAATTAATATTTCTCCATTTATTTAGATCTGACTTAATTTGTATAAAAAGTGTTTTATAATTATATTCACGTAGTTTCTGGGTTTATTTTGGCAGGTATACTCCCAGGAATTTTATTCTATCTGTGGTTATTTTAAGTGAAGTATCACTTTCTATCTCTTTTTGTAGGATTTAGTCATTAATATATAAAATGCTGATGATTTATTTTATATACTTCTACTTTGCTAAAATTGATAGTTTCAACTAATTTTTTAGTTGAATTTCTAGGATTTCCACGTATATCATCATGTCATCAGCAAAGAGAAATAGTTTTAATACCTCTTTGCCGATTCTGATTCCTTCAATTTCTTTTTTCCCCTCATTGCTATGGCTAGCATTTCTAATATTGTTAAATACCGTTGGTGATAATGGGCATCCTTGTTTCATTTATGATCTTATTGGGAATCTTCTGGCTTCTCCCCATTGCAGATAATCTTTGCTGATGTTTTAGGTAGAAAAAAAATCCATTTATACTTGTGCTTTCCAGTATTTTTTTTTTAAACCCTTGTACTTCGGTGTATTGTCTCATAGGTGGAAGATTGGTAAGGGTGGGCAATGGGGGTCAAGTGACTTGTCCAGGGTCACACAGCTGGGAAGTGGCTGAGGCCGGGTTTGAACCTAGGACCTCCAGTCTCTAGGCCTGACTCTCATTCCACTGAGCTACCCAGCTGCCCCCTTTCCAGTATTTTTAACAGGAATGAATGTTCTATTTTTTCAAAGGCTTTTTCTGCATCTATTGATAAAATATAAGCTTCTTAAAAATAACAAGCTTTGTGCATAATAAACTCTCTAAAAAAACCATCCTTACTTTCTGTTTTTGGAAGAACTCTAAAACAGAAGGGCAAGGGTGAGGCAAATAGAGTTGAGTGACTTGGCCAGGGTCCTATCCCCCAATAAACTTAAAAAAAATACCTTACCTCTATCTATCCTAGAATCACTACTAAGAATCTGTTCTAGGGCAGAATAGTTGTAAGAGCTAGGCACCTGGAGTTAAATGACTTGCCCAGAGGTCACATATGAACCCAGGATCTCCTGTCGTTAGCCATGGCTCTCTATCCTCTGAGCCACCTAGCTGTCTCCCTGCTCCCTAACTTTTAATAAATGCATTTATTCACTCTGATTTATTTATCACCTGAGGTTAGACTGGGATACATTTTCCTCACAGAATCTGGAAAGAGATCCCACAATTTGCTCAGGTCTTCTGGCTTGTTAGCCTTAAGATGGGAGGCCATTCTACCACCCATTTTTTATCCCCAGCCTCCTTTCAACCATGTCAAACTCTAATTGCTCTCATCAGGCACAGATAGAACAGATGATGTTTTTGAAGCTGAATGTGAAAAAAAAACACCCAACAATAAACCACAGTATGTACACTTGTCAGGTCAAAACACAATTATAAACCTGGGCAAACACTTCTAGTGTGAGTGCAGGAGTTTGAAATCCCAGTCACTCAGAATCATGGGAACAATTTCATTTATAACAGATATGGGTTGTTTGAGGAGAGGTTACCTCTCCATGTTTTTCTTTCATATATTTGACATCTTTTCAGTGCATTTTTCACAGCATGAAAATAATATGGTTTGTTTTGGCAACTGAAATAACAAATAATTATTTTTATTTTCCTTTTGTTCCTCCCCATCCCCCAACTTAATTTACCTGACTTCTTTCTGTCTGTGTCCTAGAAAACCACGTAGTTTACTATGTCTGTGTCTGGTTTTAATTGTCTGACTTGGAGAGATGTTTAGCCCCTCTCTCCATTCCCTAAGCTATCTATTACCTTTAATCCTGCCAGCAGTAACCAGGCTGCCGTGAGCCTCTGTTAGCCCACAACTCAGAGCAAACAAACAAAGGAATAGTCACAAGTTCTAGTTCAAATGTTTATTAAAGAAAAATAAAATGCACAGAGATTTATGGAAGGGGGGGAGTTTTTTTGGGGGGGTTAAGGGTATTTTTTCAAGTTTTCCCAGGATTTTAATTAAACAATCTAAGAGACATATGCCGACACACATTTTTCTCTATACTTTGATTCCCTGATGGCATCTTCTTTAACTTGGTTTCCAAGGCTTGTCAGTTATTCTTGGGTAAGACTTATTATTGCTTAGTAATAAACTTCCTACTAGATTCTGCATTTTCCCTTTAAGGGCTCATTTGGTAGAGTATATGAAGGGTCCTCCAGTCTTCACTTCTTAAGGAGAATTAGATGACCACTTGTCAGGGATGAAGCCAAGAGGATGCCAGAGCATGGGAGTCAGGAAGACTTAAGTTCAAATCCTGCCTTAGATAATTATTGTGTGACCATGGGTAAGTCATTTGCTCCTCCAGGCTCAGTTTCCTCATCTGTAAAATAAGGAACCTACCTTGCAGAGCTGTGGTGAGCATTAAATGAGATATAGTATGAATAAAGCACTTTGCAAATCTTAAAACACTCTCTAAATGCTAAATATTTTTTAAAATTTCAAACTCTTGATTATACACTGAGACCTTTCAAATTCTAGAACTCACTGATTCTTTAAGGATATTATTTTGTAATAAATATTGAAGATTCATTGTGGGAAGATTCATTGTGGGCAGAGTAGGGTATAAAGTTTTCTTGCCCTAATATCCCCCCACAAACAACCAAAAATAACTCCACAGAATCAAAGCTAAAAGTGGGAAAAACAGACAGGAGTCATTTTACAGGAAACTGGGGCTAAGGGAAAATTAAGTGATTTGTTCATGGTCACATACCTAGTAAGTGATAGAGGCAAGATATGAATTTAGGTCTTTTTGACTCTGCCCTGTTATCTATGTGCTATGCCCCTTGTTTCCCATCCTAAGGGGTTCCTGAAGGAGGAATACAAGCATTTCTGGAATCTTCTGTATATGAGTTACTTAATACATTGTAGTGGCCAAGTTTCTACTTGACATTAGTTTTTCTTTGTGAGCTAACATCTATAGGGTAGCTTTTCTCTGCTATCTATTGGTGTGTGGTCAAGAAATGACAGGTATTTCCTTGTTGCATGACCCTGGGCAAGTCACTTAACCTCATTTGCCTTGCTCTTGCCCTTCTATCTTAGAGTTGTTATTAAGCCAGAAAGTAAGAATTTTAAAAAATGCCAGGTATATATATGAAAGAAATTGGATACTAGACTTCCAGCTACTTGTATTTCTTCATACATTATATTCAAAGGTGTGCTCAAGCCAGTTAGAAATAGACGTGAGAGCTGATTATTAAATTGTTAGTGAAATCAGCAAAGGTTACAAATCCTGACTTGATTTATTATTTTGTTAATCAACTATACCTAAGAAAATGGTGGAAAAAAAAGTCAATAAAGAAGATTAAATTTAAAAGTGTGTTGTATATAACAATCTGGAACACAGATTGTTAAGAATTTACCAGCACATCTCTGCCTCCTTCCTTCATGTCTTATAAGTAAAAATGTGAAATTAATATAGTTTATTACTTTAAATTTACACATTTGATATATTATCCATCTTAGATAGAAATTTCCTAAAATGTATTAAATACTCCCCTGCCTTAGAATAATCTAAGCAGAGTTTTCCCAAGTTTTGGTAAATGTTTAGCAATCAGCTTTCCCTTTTCTCCTGCTAAGTACCCTTTTAAGTATAATCTTCATTATTGACATTTTCCCATCACTTTCTTAAATCTAGACAGACAACAAAACAATAAACCAAGCTCTGATTTGTAGCATTTGCTGATTTCTGAGGTATAAATGGTTACATCGAAAATTTAACAATTGGTTTTCGGATATGAGTTGGTTCTAGCCAACTAGCATTTAATTGAGCATTTCTGAGGGGCTTTTACTGTATGATTATGGAGAGTCCCTAATTGGTTGTTGAGCTGGAAGATTATATGACTGATTTACATTATTCTAGTTGAGTTATCATTATAAACATCAAAAATTGAAGTCATTGAGGGAAATACAGTGCAATAATCACTGGGCTTGGAATCCAAAGAAGGTAAGTAGGTAAGTTTGATACATATTAGAAAGATTTTCATTTAGAGTAGCTAAAATAAGTTTTCTGGGCTAGCTAGGGGACTCGGCAGATACTGTGTCAGGCCTCGAGTCAGAAAGACTCAACTTCGAGAGTTTGAACTTGACCTTAGAAACTTACTAGTTATGACACTGGACAAGTCATTTGATCCTGTTTGCCTCAGTTTCTTTATATGTAAAATGACCTGGAGAAGGAAATGACAAATTACTCCAATATCAAGAAAATCCCACATGGGGTCACAAAGAGTCAGACACAATGGAAGTGACTGAACAATAACAACAACAGAATTTTAGCCTTGTTATTCTTGCTATTCAGAGCTTAAACAGACCAATGACAGCATATATTAAAAATTCTTTTTATAAATGTTTGTCAGATGTTTTTGGATTATGTTGATGAAATCACTGAGAAAACTCCCCTGATGTTTTTTGCTATCGATAGCAATGGAACAAAGGCATAGAACATGCTCTGATTTGCTGGTCTAGCTAAGTTATATTGAATGTGTGCAGATCCCCATCAGCATTCAGTTGCATATATGTGAGGGCTTTCTACTGTATGATTATGGGAAGCCCCCAATTGGCTGCTGAGCTGGAAGATTAGATAACCCAGAGACTTTTAAATTTTATTTATTTTTTTTTCCATTGAAAACTTTCATTTATTTATTTAATTAAGACTCTTTTTCCATGGTTATATGATTCATATTCTTTCCCTCTACTCCAACACCTCACCCTTCTCCCCCTGTAGCTGACACACAATTCCACTGGGTTTTATATATATCATTGATCAAGATCTATTTCCATATTATTGATAATTGCACTAGGGTGATTGCTTAGAGTTTACATTTCCAATCACATCCCCATTGAACCATGTTTTCAAGCAGTTGTTTTTTCTTTGTGTTTTTACTCCCACAGTTCTTTCTCTGGATATGGATAGCATTCTTTCTTAAGTCTCTCAGGATTGTCCTGGATCATTGCATTGCTGCTAGTAGAGAAGTCTATTACATTCGATTTTACCATAGAGTATCAGCCTCTATGTATAATGTTCTCCTGGTTCTGCTCCTTTCACTCTGCATCAATTCCTGGAGGTCTTTCCAGTTCACATGGAATTCCTCCAGTTCATTATTCCTTCAAGCACAATAGTATTCCATTGCCAACAGATATCACATTTTGTTCAGCCATTCCCCAATTGAAGGGCATCCCCTCATTTTCCAATTTTTTTGCCACCACAAAGAGCGAGGATATAAATATTTTTGTACATGTCTTTTACCCTATGATCTCTTGGGGCATAATAAACCCAGCAGTGGTATGGATGGGTCAAAGGGCAGACAGTCTTTTAAAGCCCTTTAGGCATAATTCCAAATTGACTCAGAGACTTTTGAGAGGGAACACGGTGCATATATATGTCTATATATATTTATATATATATCTTTCTTTTTGTGTACTGAATAGGACAGACTACTTTGACTGCCTCTCTAAGAACTGGGTGACATGACTTCCTTGTCTTTCCACTTGGCCATTTGAAAGTTCATCTTTGAGTACGTGGCTTCCTTCTTCTCTTCGTACTTATTATTTCCTGATTTGGGCAAAAGAGTCTTCTAAGGTACAAGTTTCCAAGTAACCTTGTAAGTTCAGAAAATCTACAGGTCCCATCAGTGGTCCCATTGTTAGTTGGAGCTGAATGATGGTAGAAGTTGCAGTGCCTTCTGGAACATTAGTTGTTTGGTTCTTCTGTCATGTCCAACTTTGTGACCTTGTAGACCACAGCATAGTATCATTGTCCATGGGATTTTCTTGGCAAAGATACTGGAGTTGTTTGCCTTTTCCTTCTCCAATAAGTTGAGGCAAATAGAGTGACTTGTCTAGGTATCTGTGAAAACAGCTAGTGAAAGTGTGAGACTAAAATTGAACTCAGATGTCTTCCTCTATGCTCTAATGCACAGAGCCACCTAGCTAGCTGTCTCCTGACTCCTAAAATAGTTGTAAACAAAAGAAGGAGAAGCATTTGCATTAAGAGGGGAAAGAGGGACTGAGGAAAACAGAGATAGAGTCATTGTTCCTGGAGGAAAGATAGCTTCTAGAAATGCAACTGCTAGTTATGAAAAGAAATGTCATTTAGGGACTCTAGAAAGACACAGGTCCTTGGATCCTAGGAGAGCTTTACACCTAAGAGGAATTTCCTGAGGATTATACAAAGGGGAAAAAAATGACTTACATTATCAGAATTGTTGGTCACACCTTTGCTACATATCTTCTCTACACATGTGACTTCCAAACATTGTCCTCTAAGTTTAAGCTCATCCTCCCCACATTATCTGTGTATCTGCAGATTGTGTAGAAGATTGCATCTCAAGCTTTGGGAATGGGGAGAATGCTTTATACCACCTATTCTTGCTACCATAATCTCAGCAAATACCTTTTAAAAGAAACTAGTTAAATCTGCCTGGCTACTTGTTATTGGAGAGCATATCAGAGTAGGCTCAGAAACAGTAATAACACTAAAAGCACATTCCTTTATGTTTCCCTATCCTTAGAATCCTGAGAGAATAGTAGTGGTAGTTAGCCACCTTCTAAAGATCCCAAACCATGAATTTGAGCATAGGTTGGGAGCATACCTCAAAGAGATTGTCATATCAATATTGTCTATAAACCCTATGAATTACAGAAGGGCAATCATAGAGGTAGACATCTTAGCTACTTGATATAATTTTGTTTGAGAATTTACAAAAAAAAGGGAGTATTTTCTTATTTTTTTCCCCAATGGTCCAGAATTTAAACAGATATCATTGCTATTTACTAGTAACTTTGGCTAATTTTTAGGCTTGCATGGCAACATAAAATATAGCAGCTTCCTCTGATTCACCTGATTTTTATATTTATGAAAAGAAATCTTTCCTGTCTAATCTCAAAAGTGTTATAATGAATGTTTCTCATTTAACTCAATAAATACCACCTATATATCTTTGTCTAGGAAAGCTTTCAGTCTTTGCTATATATTATTCTGAGAGAGAATTGATTACTTTGAGATGTAGGTATGATTTAATTTAATTATAGACTTTAACATTAAATTTGTTGTTAATTTGTTCAGGAAAGACTCAATTTTCCCGTCATACCAAATAGAACATTTATTATAGCCTAAATCATGAGTCATGATGGGTAAGATGTCTATATATTCCTGATATCCAATTTTAATGAAGAGAATTAATTCTGATTTTTAAAAAAACAGATGCTTTACTGATGCTTATTTCTCTCTCACATCATTTCCTAACACCTCCCCACACCACCTTTAATTTTGTTCAGATTTTTTCAATGCCTTGTGGTTTTATATCACATTAGTTTCCGCATATGCTCCTCCTCCATTCCCTATGCAGCAAATTCTTCTTTGCAACAAAGATTCAGAAACAGAGGGAAAAAAAGCAGGTAAGCAAAAACAATAAATTTGTTGTCCACATCTGATGTAATTTTCTGTACTGTGGAGGTATATTTTCTTATTTTTTTCTGGGTCCAAGTTTGGTTATTATTAGTTACATATAATTTTTTTTCATTTACTCTATTATAATCATCATGAATTTTGTTTTCCTGGTTTTGCTTTCCTCCCTATATATCAGTTCACATAAATTCCTTTCATATTTCTCTCAGTTCTTCATATTTGTCATTTTTCATAGCACAGTAATATTTTATTATGGTCACATACCATGGGTTTAGTATTCCTCAGTCGGTACTCAAGGGACTTTTCTTTTACCTCCTTAGAGTATGTACCTAACAGTAGGATCTCTGGACTAAAGGCTATGAAAATTTTAGTCACTTAAAAAACACATTTTCAATTTCAAATTTTCTTCCTCCTGTCTATTTTAGTCATTAAAAAAAATAATTCGAAATTGCTTTCCAGAATGGCTGGACCATTTTACAACTTGGCCAAAAAGAGGATTATTTTTTTAAAAATTATTCTTATTTTTTACAAAAAATCCTCTTTTTCATTTGACAAAACAAATCAATATGTTGATAATTATCGGCAAGATATTCCTTATTTGGCAGCTATAGTCTTTGAACTCTTAAAAAAAAGAAGAATATCCAACTTCACCATCAGGCCTACATAATGAAGATTAGTTACTATATTGGTGAGAGTTCTTATGCCTGTTGATGTTGTTTTTCTTATATAACTTTGCTTATCATACAGATTATTCTCTTGGTTCTGCTTACTTTGCTCAGCATCACTTCCCAATTTCTTTGAATTCATTTTCATCACATCATATGGTAAAATAATATCATATTACATTAATGTACAATAGCTTGTCCAGCTACCCCCAATTAATGGACACCCATAAAAGTGCTGCTATGACTATTTCTTGTTCTTTTGAGGCTATTTTAAAAGAAAATTACAAGACTCAGATGTTCCTAGTGACTAAGCTGTACCCTGGGAATAAGTTAAATGAGCATCTTTGATATCTCCAACCATAGGGGTCTAAACGATTCAATATGGCTTCCAAAGGCAATGATTGCCTTGGTCTTCAGGGAATAACTTAGTTGCTATAAAAATCTGGTTCAAAATCATCTAGAACAAAAAAACATCTCTCTTTCTTCCCCTGTCCTCCCCGAAACCTCATAGAAATTCCTCATAGAAATAATACACTTGAGCCTCACTTAATGCAACCTACTGTAGTTTGGAATTCAGTAGAAAATGGACCCATCTTAGATCTCATTTCAGAGTTTATTGCTGAAAACACCAGGAGGACTTGGTTTCTCACCTGTAATGAATTTCCAAGATATAGAAGAAACTGGAGAATATTGTTATAAAGAAGCTTCAGTGTAATGATATCTGCCAAGTTTATGACTCTGAGACCAGAAATGCAATATACAGCCATGATGAAAAGCCAGTACTAAAATGTCTGAGATAATCCAGTCTATGGGAAATGTTAATCTCATCTGCCAGAAATCAGTTCCAAGACGAGTCCTCTGCCTTTTCTGAACTTGTGATTCTTTTGGATGCCAGGCATGATTTCTGCTTATTCTACTCCAGTACCCCAAGTTATTTTCTTTACTTATCTACTGTCATCTACACATATTCTCCTTGATCCTTTGAACCTCTGAGCTCTTCCTCTTGCATTACTTTTGGGCCTCAAAGAATGCTTTCCAGAATCACCGCTTGTGTACATCATAGAAGTATTGGGCTTAAGGGTTAAACAACAGCAAATATATTCTGGGAACATTAGAGAAAATGATGTGTTGAGTATTTATGGCAATTTGTGTTTCTTCTCTGGGACAAA
The DNA here is from genome assembly GCF_016433145.1 of Gracilinanus agilis. NCBI lineage: Eukaryota > Metazoa > Chordata > Mammalia > Didelphimorphia > Didelphidae > Gracilinanus > Gracilinanus agilis. Next base: position 561,484,453 of record NC_058132.1, on the reverse strand, counting down.
GGAAATCCTAGTGCTTAGGAGCAAATGGACTTTGCTGGGACAATGCTTTTGTCATGGTATTAAAATGGCACTTAACTGGGGGAGTTTTCTGGGATTGAGCTGAAAGTCTATGAAAGTGCTTAATATGCAGTTTGCATTTCCCATCAAGTGCCAGTCATTTAAGAAGCAATTGGATTCAGGGAATACAGTGCTGCTCTGGGATTTGTCCACAGAGCATAAAATCAGCTTTGTCCCCTGTTTACTATTACCACATGTGCAGTTTTTATTCCTAACCACATTTTGACAATGTTTGCCTTCTAAAATAGTAGAGGGGGTGGTAGTGGTGGTACAGCCTGTTGTCTTATGATCAGCATGAAAACAATAACCATTTATCATATCCCTGTACACAGAGTTGATGTCAATATTTGAAAAAGAAGATGCCCTTGCCTGAGGGGCTTATGGAGAAGGCTTGTTTACCTAAGTGATTGTCCTTTCTAGGAAAAGGAAGGCAAGGGTATATCTGTTGAGAAAAAGAACAGATCTTCACATGCAGTGATCTAAATTTAATTGGACTTTATTTAGATAACTCTCACAGAATAGGAAATTCTCATTGCAGTAGTGTTCAGAGTAAGGGTTTGGGGCAGAAGAGAGTGAATGGTACTTGCAGTTGCTATGTGGCTTTACTTTGCCCCTCTCCTTTTCTTTTTAAAGTTTTATGGATTCCTTTGGTAGCCAAATCAGTCATTTCCCAATACACTCCTTCCCCACGCCAACTCCTCCCTTATGACAATGAAAAACAGTTAAACAAAATACAGGAATGTTTGACATCTAGGGCAACACACCTCTAGTTCTCTACTTTTCCATGGTGATGAAGAAAATGGAGAATGAATGAGAAAGCATTTAGTATCTTAGCATATTTACCATATTCTATGGTTTCTGCTAAGCATAGGGGACATAAGAACAAGAACAATTAGGCAGTCCCTTTTGTTTAGTAGCTCACAGTCTAATTAGGTGAGAAAACATAAAAGAAAGATTAACTTTCAGGTAGATGAAAAGACAGAAGTTTCAATGGTACAGAAAATTGCAAGGTTCAGGGTTCTTTTGTACATCATCATCCTAAAAGGCAGTTCTGTAGGGGTGTGAGGAGTGGAGAGTAAGGGCAGCTGGATGGTGATGTCAGGAAGATATTAAAAGACATTAATAGGGCAAAGATGGAAATCTTGATGATAGTCTCTTATGCAATAATATCCTCCTTCAACCCTGCCTCACATGAAGAGGTGGTCTTTCTCTTTGACAAGGCACAAGTCTTTTGTCTGCACAAGTCATCTCATTTTGTTTTGTCTTCTTCAGCAGATTGCCTCCTCTACCACCCCATTCTTTCACTTCAATTTCTTCTGGTATACTAGTTGTTTCCCCTACTGCCTACAAACACCCCCTCTCATCCTTGAAAAACCCTCACTTGATTTGACCATGCCCACTGGCTATCATTCTATGGCCTTGAGAAGGCTATGTACAACTGGTTTTTCCATTTTCTTTACTCTTATTCTTTTCTTAATTCTTGGCAGTCTGGTTTCTGATCTCATCTTGATTCAAAACTGCTCTCCCCAAGGTTACTAATCATCTCTTTTTTTTATTAGACATTTATTAATATTTGTTTTTAACCTGTTTACATACTTTATGCCCCTACTTTCCCCTTCATCCCCCCCCCCCCCCCCCCGCTCT
>NC_058132.1:561451043-561482367 GCF_016433145.1 Gracilinanus agilis | reverse complement strand
TCCCCCCACCCATGGCCAACACACATTTCCACTGGTTGTAACATGTGTCCTTGTTCAGGGTCTATTTCCCATTCATGTCCGCCTCAGCCCATGCATTCAAGCAATTGTTTATCTTATATGTTTCCTCTCCTGCAGTCCTTCCTCTGAATGTGGGTAGCATCTTTACCATAAATCCTTCAGAGCTAATCATCTCTTAATTGTAAGCTACAATGGCCTTTTCTCAGTTCTTATTCTTCTGGATCTCTTTGCAACTTGTGACACTGTTGATCACTCTCCCTGCCTTGATACTCTCTTCTCTTTAGGTTTCACTACACTCCTCTCTCTTGGTTCTCCTCCTATCTGTCTGACTAATTCTTCTTTATCTTTTCTGGCTCTTTATCCAAGTAGTGCCTGCTAATTGTGGATATCCTTCAAGACTCTGTCCTGGTCCCGCTCCTCTTTTTCCTGTGTATGATTTCTCTTAGTAATTCAATCAGCTTTCATAGATTCAGTTATTAGCTTGATGTTGTTGACACTCGGTTCTACTTTTATAGCTCTATCTTTATCTCCTAATCTTCAGTCTTCTAGCACCAACTGTTCAACATAGACAACATATTTCAGTTAAACTCATTATCTTTCTCACCAAATACAATAATTTCCCTAGTATTATTTAGGCTGCTACCATCTTCCCAGGTAAACAGGTTTACCACCTAGGTGGTATCATCACTGACTCCTCATTTACTCTAACCCCTCAACCAATCTATTTCCAAAGCTTGTTGATTTTATTTTCATAGTATCACTTCCTATTCAGACTTTTGAAATAGCCTGCTGATTGGCTTTCCTGCATTGTTTAATACAACTCCAGTTCATCCTCCATTAAGTTATCAAATTGATCTTCCTAAAGTATAGTTCTGACCATAACATCTCCCTATTTAGTGAATGGTTCCTATCACCTCCAGGATCAAATAAAAAATTTTGACTTGATAGAAACATGAGAGTGACTGATTTCCTAGCTCATCTCAGTTATGTGAGTTTTTCTTCCTTATTGGCTGCCTTTAAAAAAAGTAGTTAATTAACTAATTAATTAAGAATATTTTTCCATGGTTACATGATTCATCTTTTTTCTCCTCCCCTCTCCCCTCCCCTCTGATGGAGCTGACAAGAAATTCCACTGGGTTATACATGCATCACTGTTCAAAATCTATTTCTATGTTATTCATATTTGCAATAATGTTATCATTCAAAGTCAACATCCCCAATCATATACCCATTGAACCACATGATCAATCATTTGTTTTTCTTCTGCATTTCTACTCCCACAGTTCTTTCTCTGGATGTGGATAGCCTTCTTTCTCATAAGTTCCTCTGGATTGTCCTGGATCATTGCATTGCTGCTAGTAGAAAAATCCATTACCTCTGATTGTGCCATAATTTATCAGTCTCTGTGTACAATGTTCTCCTGGTTCTACTCCTTTCATTCTGCATCAATTCCTGGAAGACTTTCCAGTTTGCATGGAATTCTTTCAGTTCATCATTCATTTCAGCACAATAGTATTCCATCACCATCAGATGCCACAATTTGTTCAGCCATTTCCCAATCAATGAACACTCCCTCATTTTCCAATTTTTTGCCACCACAAAGAGCGCAGCTATAAATATTTTTGTACATGTATTTTTCCATATTATCTCTTTGGAGTATAAACCCAGCAGTCCTTTGGGCATAGTTCCAAATTGCCCTCCAGAATGGTTGGATCAATTTACAACTCCACCAGCAGTGTATTAATGTCCCACTTTTGCCACATCCCCTCCAACATTTATTATTTTCCTTTACTGTCATATTGGCCGATTTCCTAGGTGTGAGGTGGTATCTCAGAGTTGTTTTGATTTGTATTTCTCTAATTGTGAGAGATTTAGAACACTTTTTCATGTGTTTATTGATAGTTTTGATTTCTTTATCTGAAAACTGCCTATTCATGTCCCTTGACCATTTCTCAATTGGGGAATGGCTTGATTTTATTATACAATTGACTTAGCTCCTTATAAATTTGAGAAATTAGACCTTTGTCAGAGATTTTTGTTATAAATATTTTCCCCCAATTTGTTGCTTCCCTTCTAATTTTGTTTGCTTTGGTTTTGTTTGTACAAAACCTTTTAAATTTAATGTAATCAAAATTATTCATTTTACATTTTTGTAATATTCTCTATTTCTTGCTTGGTCTTAAATTCTTTCCCATCTATCTGACAGGTAATCTATTCTATGTTCACCTAATTGACTTATAATTTCCCTCTTTATATTTAAGTCATTTACCTATTCTGAATTTATCTTGGAGTTGAGTATGAGATGTGGATCTAAACCCAATCTCTTGGGGGCAGCTGGAAAGCTCAGTGGATTGAGAGTCAGGCCTAGAGATGGGAGGTCCTAGATTCAAATCTGGCCTCTGACACTTCCTAGCTGTGTGTGACTGTGTGACCCTGAGTAAGTCACTTATCCCCTATTGCCTAGCCCTTACTGATCTTCTGCCTTGGAGCCGATACACAGTATTGATTCTTTTTTTTTTAAACCCATACCTCCATCTTGGAGCCAATTCTATGTATTGGCTCCAAGGCAGAAGAGTGGTAAGGGCTAGGCTATGGGGGTTAAGTGACTTGCACAGGGTCACACAGCTAGGAAGTGTCTGAGGCCAGATTTGAACCTAGGACCTCCCATCTCTAGGTCTGGCTCTCAATCCACTGAGCTACCTAGCTGCCCCGCACAGTATTGATTCTAAGGCAGAAGATAAGGGTTTTAAAAAAATAAAATAAAATAAACCTAATCGCTCCCATACTGTTTTCCAATTTTCCCAGCAGTTTTTGTCAAATAGTGTGTTCTTGCTTCTCATTAGCTGCTTTATGGGGTCTGAGTAACCTATGGTCAGGAAAGGGAGCAAAGAGAAGACAAGGGAAAAAGAAAGCACCTGGTGACATGTTTCATCAACTATTTTCAGGGACTATGATTATCATAACTGATCAGAGTATGGCTTCCTTTTATAGTGTTGTTTTCATGTGCATTATTATAGTTATTGTGTATATTGATCTTCTAGCTCTGCCTACTTTCCTCAGTTCATTTTAAAATTTCCCACGTTTTCCACATTCCTAATATAGGGTGTCCCATAAGTCTTAGTTAAACTTTAAGCTATTAAAGTGAAAACTTTTTGGGCACTCTGTACATGCTATTTCTTATCTTTTCTTCTGCAACATAAAATAATAAAGAAAGAGAAGCAGTTTAATAAAACTAACCAATTGGATTTGACAATATATGCAATGTTTCATATGGATAATCCCTTACCTCTGCCAAGAAGGGATGGAAGTATACTTTCTCATTTATTCTTTGGCACCAAGATTAAGATTGATCATCATAATTTAGATGAATCATGTTATTGCCATGTTCCTGAATAGGAAGGAGAAAACTGAGCTGAACAAAATTAGAGGTGAAGCAATCTGCAAGGAGATGCTAATGTGATATATATGACATCCATGTTGGAAAGGTTGGGATCACATTAGTGCCTTTAAAATATAGGTAAAATATCTTTAGGTTAAGAAGTATGGCTGGCATGTTAGAGTTGTACCATGGCCAAATGTTAAGACTTGAGTCAAGAGACTTGGGTTGCATTTCCTTGTCTCTAACACCTAATAGTTGTTTAATCAATGAATGAATGAAATGAAAAGACAGTTATGAAGCCTTCCTTTTTGCTAAGTGTTCTCCTAAGTGTTGGAGATGCAAATAGAGAAACAAGACAGGTCCCAGATCTCAAAACATTTCATTTCTAAATGGAGGAGACAACTCATAAAGGACTTCTGGGCAAGTCACAACCACTGAGCCCCAGTTTTATCACCTGTTAAATGATTTTAATATTATGTGCTCCACCTTCCTCATAATATAATTGTAAACTTTAAATGCTATCTAAATATTACATGATATTACTCTTCTAAGTTTTATTTACATGAATGGGCTGGAAAATGATAAAGCCTTAAACCACTATCACCACCAGCCTGTACTCTCCTTAAATCTTTACATATTTTCTGTGTCATTTTTGTTACATACATGATAGAAACAAAAGGATAGTCCAGGCCCTTGAAACTCTGTGCTTTTAGCACCTTCGTCTACTGTTCAGCCAGGACACATTAAGTTGCCCAGTAAATGTGGAAGTGCATATATGATGGGTAACTAGGAGTCATGGTACATCTTTTTAAGAGCAACATGTGTGGAATTTCTAGATAACTGGGGGCTCCTGGCAATCTAATGGACATTGGACTCTCTGAATATGGAATTCATCTTGGAATTGATGCCAAGCTCCTACAGAGACTCGTAAGCAGACTTATTCACTTTGAGGTATCCATACTTTGGTATCCCATTGTGCTCTAGATTTAATTCTCCAGGGCAATGTGGACTCAAGCAATCTCCCTCAAGCTTTCCTTATTTAAACTATGGGGTGGAGGTGTGTGTGTGTGGCTGTGGCCCTTAGAGGGAGAAAGAGAGAGTGTATATGTTGGCCATAGGAGTCAGCAGATACTTGGAGCCAGTGAGTCAGGCTTAGGTTGCTGTGATAGCTATCTTTAAATATGTAAAGACCTGCCAAGCAGAAGAGGGACTAGAATTGCCCTCTGTTTGGACTCAGAGAGTAAAACCAGGAACAATGGGTAGCTGTTGCAGAAAGACAAAGATAAGCTTGATGCAAGAAAAAAACTCCCTAGCCATCAGCACTGTCCATCCATAACTGGAATGGTGATGGATTCAACCCATTAGAAGTCTTTAAACTAAGTACAGATGAACACTTGACCTCAATGTGGGGAAGAGTGGGGAATAGGTGGAAATAGTTATCTGCTAATTCTGAGTCAATGGCATATTCATATTTATTAGCTAAGGATATGTATTTCTTTTACTGTCATGGGAAACATATCACGTCTGTTCTCAACAAATCCTTCATCACCTCCATACTGAGAATGTTCTATTGGCTTGAGTTGCTTTGAATTGCTGTAGTACACTTTGGCATATTGTGGAAAATAAGTTCTAGAGTTAAATGCTGCCTTTAATCTTTTAAAAACGATATCAATATAGAATTAGTTTCTATTAATAATATGTACAACATTTCCACCATTAGCAGATTTGTGATGATAGTTTTCAAACCATATTTTAATAATGCTGACTGATATTCATATAATGCTTTAAGGATTGTGAGGGTTTTTAATATATTATTTCATATGAGATTTATAATAATCTCATGAAATAGCTGTTACATGATCATTGTGTCCATTTCACAGTGGAGGAAATTGAAGAATACCCAGAAGGAGGAATCTGGAAACAATGGAATGTTTGGAGATTGTGAGTCAATGCTATTAAATAACTTGCCATAGAGTCACACAGAGGCAAGATTTGAAAACAGGTAAGTCCACATCTATAAAATAAAGGTTTTGAACTAGATGGTTTCCCATATTCCTACCCAGGGATCAATGCACCTATGAGGCAATTATGTGGTATGGTGGATAGAGTACTAGAGTCAAGAAGGCATGAGTTCAAATCCATTCTAGATGCAAGTCACTTAATTGCTGTCTTCCTCAGTTTTCTCATCTGTAAAATAGGAATAATAATAGCCCCTACCTCCTAGGGTTGTTTGAGAGGATCAAATGAGGTAATATTTATAAAATGCTTTGCATACTTTAAAGTCTCATATAAATACTAATTTGTTATTGTTTTGAACCACAAAGTTTAGCACCTGATCTACTGTCCTAGCTCTCAAAGTATAGCTTCAAAGTCTGTCTACCTTAATCTGGTTGCAATTTCTTACCTCAAAAATCTTGGCCAGGCTAATACACAGATATTCATAATTCGAAACAAAACAAAAACCCAAACCAAGACACCATAGAAATTGGGTTGTCAAGCCAGTAAAGAAAATTTTCAGTGTAGAGACAGTCAATGATATTCTGGAATTTCGAGATCTATGGACTCTTAGTTTCCCAGAGCAGAATTTTTGCCCAATTTCCTCACAACCATTTCAGAAATGATTGATGAAAGGTGGAGTAGGTAATCAGTGCAGTATAAAGTCAGGGCCTGGGGTGTAGTAACCACCTGATATGCATCAGGGAGGAGTCCCTTTGTGAACATTACTATGCAGGCGTGAAAAATCAAAGCTCTAAGTAGACACACCAAGTTCATGATACCTGTGGACCTGGGAATAATTCCCTACCTGTAGGCAGGTGAGCATTTGGCTACCTGCCTTACTTTACCTATTGGGTAAGATGCCATTCCCCACTATGGTGATTCATCACTTGGAGAGGCAATTCATCTGCCTCTCCAGAAGCAAATTTGTTTTTCAGGCATTTAAAAAAAATCCTCTTTGAGTTTTCTTCCTAGAATATCCGCTTTTTAATGGGAGAAGCAGGGGGCGCATTTACAGGTTGTAAAAGGCAGAGTCCCAGGTTACAGGGTTTTAAGGGAAACATTAAAGGAACATGTGGAACTCATTCCTCAGGATGGTTTAAGTGTTAATAAGGCCAAGAGGACAAGCTGCGAACCACTTGAGTGAGAGGGGAAGGGCACAGAAAGTGAGGCTCCCCATACTCTTCTTCTTTGCATGGTTAGATGGGAAAAGATGTGTAGGGATCATTTCCGAAAAGAAGTAAGTGGAAAATGATTTGTGAATGACAGTGGCTTCAGTAGCCAACCTTTCCAGATGGGGTCAGTGTGAACAGCCACTGTGCAGCTGTGGTTTAACCCAGACAACTACACATGTTGATAAGTGCCTCTCTGTCCAGACATGATGTTAGTCTGATGACGATAAACAGAACAAATGAGAAAGTTGGATCAACAATGAATGGAATGGCTAAAGGGAGACCCAGCCTTTAGAAAGAGCCTGATTTTAACTCTTTTCCTTTGCTTGCAGCAATTTGATCTTCCCATAATTTAAGCTCTAAAAATATGTGTTCTCTGTTGTTTTAATTTTTTCCCCCCAAATTGCTTTGGTATATATCCAGGTACACTTTAGTGGCTGAGACTTGTCTGGAGCTTGCTTTCCTACTGATGCTGTTGACATATTGCTGCCTTCTTGACTGGATCTCAAGACTGCATCTTCCTCCCATTATCACATCAACACAATTGAGTTGCTCACATTAGCAAATTAACACTTTGGAGTGATGAAGAATTAAGCTTGAGGGATAGATATATTTCAATATATCTTCAGAACTTGGCAAGGGAACTTGACAAGGAAAGGGGACTAAGGAGCTATATGGGACATGTGCTAGACTATGGAAGGCAGCCCCATGGTGATTGATGGGGCTACTTGGATGGGAGATGCCAAAGTGGGAGCTACTGAAGGGGAACCAAGACATCAGGGTGAAATGGGGCATAGTGGGAGGGGGATGGTGTCAAAAGACAGTTTTTGATGAAAGGCAATCTTGTACTCAGGCCAATAAACTTCTTTCCACCATTTTCTTCTTTAAAATAGTGGGTTGGCCCTGGGTACCCTTTAAACAATAGTACAATGGTTTCTTAACTCTGGAGGGTGCCAGGTTTCCTGGACCAATAACTAAGTACAGTTAGATGGATCACCACATAGACCCACAGTAATTGAGAGTCCCTAGCTTTAGTTCTGGACCACATCACTGGTAAGTGAGTTGTATTATTGACTTTATGTCTTTTTTTGTTGTTGTTGGAGATGGGAGAATAAGAGGTCAGAGAAGGCTTTACTCAGATGACATTAATGATAGTTTTACTAGGCTATGAAGGGCATCCTGTCAAGAGGTGTGCCCAATCCACTTCAAAGATTCCAATCCATCTACAGTGAAAATTGGCATGTGTGGCAGTTTTTAAAATACCGGGTTTTCCTAGATAATAAGGCCTTTTCAATCGATTTCAATAGTGTGACAAAAATATTTGTGTAAGAGGCCATTACCTCTGTGTTCAAGAAAATATAAGTTTATGATATTTGATATTTCTGATATTCTGATAACTATTGCAAGTCAGATTCCTTTCTCTCCTTAGCACCAAACATTCATTTCTTTTCTCTCTCTCATCATTCTCTCTCACTAATACATCCACGCACATATTATTCACGTATAGTATAACTAATGACTTTTACAATTTTAACTACTGGGTTTAAGAAAAAAAAGACTTTCCTTGATTTCCAAAGAATAGCTCCATCACTGGTATTCAATGACAACAAATAGAAACACCAAGTCATCTACCTCTTTCTTAATGGCTTGTTTCTTTTATCTCTTAACAAGTGTTATCCTAGGAAGGATGAAGGGTGATTCTAGGAATGACTCCTATGCTATATGGCAACAAGATTCTTTGACAGAGCCCAGAAGAGTTGCTCATATCATGGCACTCGAAAGAGACTCTACGCTTGGATGTACTCCACTGGGCATGAAACAAGGCAAGAAATAGATGTTATTGTTATTTTTTTTAAAGGGTAATTATAAATGGACCCACCCCTGGTGTGAAAAATTGAAATAATTTTTGTTTTCCAAAACAGACTATAAACCAACTAACCGGCTCCTCCTTTCCACCCCCCCAATGGATGGAATAAATTCAAGTGTGTGAAAGCACAAGAAGGCAAAAGGAAGTAATTTCATTACATTTATTATTCAACAAGGACCCACATCTGCTTCTAATTCACACTGATTATTGACACATCTGGATATCTGGCCTTAGGAACTGCAAGTTGCTATTGCGGCATTTATTTTCTGAATCAACTCTTTAGACCACCCTGGAAAGAATGCAACAAGTCCTGGGAGAAAGTTACAATATTTGAAATAAAGTTACCTCCTGGCATCTAAAAGCCGAGTGCAAATGGGATTCTGTCATCTTGGGTTTTATAAATTATGATTTTGCATCTTTTGACACCTGCAGGGAGAATAGGCCTGTAGCCAAAGGCCTGAGAGCTTGACAGTGATAAATTGTCATTGTCAGATAAAGCCATGGAAGAGACACTTGAGACTGGTATAAGGTTAACCGTTTACCTGATGGCGCACGACCCTGGGTTTCAGCAGAAACCAATGAGAGCATAATGACATGACTGATGACAATAATGTTTTAACGTGGCCTAATGGGAAGCATGCATTTCTGAGGAGGAGAATGGGAATGTTGAAAAGCACACATTAACTCAGCCTCTGCTTCTTGGACCAGTTTCTTTGGTAATCAGAAGCTAAGTTTTCTTCCTATGTGGTCTGATTGCAGTCACTTATTCCAAGGGTCTGAATAATGGGAACTGTGGAGTAGACATTTAAGGTTTTAGACAACAAAAACATGATGAAACACTTATTTGTTTTACTGCAAATAGTTCTCAAATAGAGTAATGGTTTTATTAAAAGTAAGAGTAGCCTGTAAATCAAAATCTTGTTGGAAACTGGGCAACAACAACAATAAAAAAGAAAGACTTTGGACTAAAGGTGCATTAGAGATAATTAACTGGATAAGAAAATTTGATTTGATTAGCTGGGAGATGGAGGCAGTTTGGGACCATCCAAGAAGTTTGAGTTCTTGCCTTTGCTGCTGTAGTAGGTCTTCCCGTCCTTTTGTGGGAGAAAGTTTGACTCTCCTGAGCGACTGAGTTGCACATCAGACTGACATAAGAAAAAAAGGACATTTGGCTTCAGCATAAGGAATAGAGGCAATCACTGTATCCTAGTTTGAAAGGAAGTGATCACATTTGCTGAGCATCTGATAAATTCTCAACACAAGCCTATCTATTGTGCTGACATTCCAATGCCTTTAGACATGATATTTTTTTCAGTCCTCGCAATGCAGAGTCATCAAATGCACATCAATGACTGAGTTATAAGACACAATGTCCCAAGTGTCACCCAAGAACCATGGCTATAATATATAATGATGGTCAATCTTTTGCAGGTTTTTTTTTTGTTAGAGACAGCAAAGCACGAATGAGAAGAAAAATGGAAAACCCAAACCTCTACCTTTCACAAAGCAGTTTTGTAATTAGAGGTGCTTCTGTCATGGTAAGCTGGCCATCTCCAGTTTTAATAGGTCATTAGGTGTCCATTGGGAACAATTAGAGTCTACCAGGAAAAAGTTTCATTATAACCAAATAGGAGGCAGCCCAGCATTGTCAACTATTGACCTGGCAGCATAAACTGTGTAGCTTCCATTCTTATGTCCGGATCCACAATTAATAAGTCATTAGTCTTGGGAATGAATCATTGACTTAGATGGGGCAGCTGAGGTCAGTTTTCAATTAAACCTTTATACACCTATCACACTCTACTTGGATGAGCTAAGGCTATTGGCGTGCCCTGCTGGTACCTTGAAGTCAAGGATAACAATGTGATTGATTTGTGAAAGCAGTGGACATGGAGCCAAGCATCAATGGCTCACCCTATGATGTTGGAAAGGCTTGGTCTTCAACTTCCTCATCTGCAAAATGGAGACATTTGGTCCACAAAATTAAACCAACACACTGAGAAATGTCTAATGTTACATATAGTCTTTCACACACATGGTCCTCCTCCTTTGGGCCCTTTGATTATTGAGTCTAGGAGGGCACTTAATAAAAAAGAATCATTTTAGTCAACATTTAATTTTGCTTCCAAACCAAGCCTTGTGCCATACCTGTTAGGTAATTACAAAGTAGACTGACAGAGGTTTCAATAAGTGCCTGTCATATGACAAGTATTGTTTTAGGCACTGGGGAGGCAGATGCAATAAATGAAGCAATCCCTTATATTCTAAGTGGGGGAGATAACAAGAACAATATGATTATATGCAGAATAAATATAAAGAGAGCAAATACAAATTAATATAAGGCAGTATGGGAGTGAGGGCCCTAGCATTCAGTGTCAAAATAAGTGCTACAGATAATAAATGCAACAGGAGTTTGGAGATACTCTAGATACCCAGGATTAAAAACCTTGGTGCCATCTTGGACTTCCTCCTCTTCCTGTGCTTCAGCTTTGGTATCAACCCACTCACCAAGTCCTAATAAATCTTCCTCCAAAATCTCTGGCAATTATGATCTTCTTTGCATTCTCATTGCATTACCCTAGTTCATCCCGTTGTTATACGTCTCCTGGTCTATCATAATAGACAACAAACTGGTTTTCCCTATTTCCAGTTATTTTCTCCTCAAATACATGTTCTCCATAGCTGTCTTGTTCATCTTAATTCAGAGCTCCAATTCTGTCATTCCACTGTTCAAAATCTTCATTGACTCCCCATACCAACTGAACAAGTCCAGATTCTTTAGCTTTGAATTCTAGACCCTTCATTACCTAGTTCCAAACTACTTTTTCCCCATAAATGTTCCATGCTTTTTTTGTCTTTGTGTACTTGCTTTTGCCATTCTTTATGCATGGAGTTCACACTCCCTCTGTCCCCAACTCTCATCTATGAATATTAAAATTTAACCCATCTTTTAAAGACCAAGACAAACACCACCTCCTTAATAAAAATTCCTGTGATTTTGTTAGCAATGAGTTATTTCTCTTCTCTCTGAATACCTATAAATGGTGGTACTTATGCATCAATCACACACTATTTTTGTGTTTCAATATCTGGGAACATATCTTATATACCTCTGCAACTTTTTAAGTTCTTGAAGGTAGAAATGTATCACTAATCTTCAGAGGAGAGGTTATATTATTAATTTCTATATTCTCCCTTAGCGTCCAGCACAATGATTTGCACATGGGAGACATATTTATTGTCTTGAATATTTGTTGAATGAATCACTGAAGGATTGAATAGTTTGAAAAACATAATTTCTCCCTCAATATTACCTTTCTCAACTTATTTTATTTTTAAATAAATGGTACTGATGCTTTTTTATACCACAATCATTTCTAGGGATGTTCCTCACCCCAACCCCTCTGGAACCTGACACAAGTACTCCACTATAGCAAAAATTTGAGCAAAATACAATAATTGACTGCTTCTGATATGGTATGCAACAGTCTCTCCTCTCTTTACTAAAGGGCAGTGGTGCTTGCTCATCTCTTCTTTAGAGCCGAGACTGGTCATTGTGGTTACTCAGTGTTGGCTTTGTTTTGGTGTTCTTTTAATTTATGTTACATAGTCATTGTATATATCACTTTCCTGGTACTGCTTTCTTTACTCTGTATTTGTGCAAATGGTCTGTATTCCTCTGAATTCTTCATATTTATTGTTTCTTTGAGAATTTTTAAATGAGAATTTAAGAATGTCTCACTAATTCATATATTATAATTTGTTAGGTTATTTTCCAATACATGGGTGCCTATTTTATTTCCAGGTTTCTGTCACCTCTAAAATATTGATATGCATATTTTGGGATACATGGGACTTTTATTTCTATACTGGATCTCCTTGGAAAGTATGCTCCATAGTGGTATCTTTGTGTTAAATTGTATTAGAAGTTCATTTGACTTTTCTCATATATTTTCCAAATTGTTTTCCAGAGTGATTGGATCAAATTATAGCTCTGCCAACAATGCATGTGCCAGTTCCCCAGTAGAATGGGTAGATGAGAACAATTTGTTCCAACAGACACGAAAGTGGCTGAAGCAAATGCTGTGGAGTGCTTAGAGAGTGGTCAGACAGAGAATCTGCCAAAGTCATCCAGAGCCTCCTAGGTTACTGCCAGTTGTCCCGACTTTTGTCTCACCACTGTACTTTGATGACTTTAGAAGAGAGAGTGAAGCTGATCACTTTGTGCGGCTCCGTCTCTTTTAAATCCAATTCATTTAAAAGTCAAACTATTACCCTGTGATGTCATTGTCTTCTTTGAAAACAAAGGACAAGCAGCAACAGCTGCTAGTATTGCTGTAGTTTCTTCAATAATTTTTCTTTTGAAGACTCTTTGTTTATATCCTTTAACCACTATTTTTATTGGTCATCAGACACAATCCTTACAGAAGTCATAGAGGAAGTAGTACTGGATCTAGGTCAAAGGCTAAAAAAACCCTCCAATTTTCTTGGATTTGAAGTTGCATTGTCATTGCTTTTGTTATTATATTTTGATTTATTATTCAGGACATTTTCTTCTATGTGGATTAAAGATTCATAGAGCTGGAAGGGACTTCAGGGAGGTTCTAGTCAATCTCATCTCACAGATGAAGACACTGAGGCCCAAGTTGGTTAAGTGACTTGCCCAAGGTCACTTATAGGTTATAACAGTCAGAAGAGGGCTCCAAATCCAGGAACTCTCACTTCAGATTCAGTGCTTTTTCCACTATATAAAACTAAAACAAATACATAAAACTGGTGATTTCATGTGATTAATTCTCATCTCTTTGCTTTCTACCCATATTTAATTTTAAGTTTGTTTTCTGGATATTCCCATGTTAGCAGTTTTTATGTTGCAGTTTTCTTCTGTCTATAAAAAGAATTTAATAAAATGTCTTAGTCACAGAAAATCATGACATTTTAGATTTTACCTTACTTTACTTTTCTAATTTTTGGAGACAGGGCAAATTTATTTAGCCAATTAATATCCAAGGAAAACATTTTCTCTTGGGGGAAAGATTCATAGCAATCATACCACTTTAATAGTTTTGCCACTTCTATATAGCATATATATATCTTTTAATGTTTCAAATAAATTTTCAGAAGTGGCATGAAATACTAGTTGGCATAAGGAAAAGAAGGCTGGTCTGATAGGAGAACAGATGTAAATCTTGGGTTCAACTCTTATTATGAAAACTTGGATAGATAAGTTAACTTTTCTGACCCTTAGTTTTCTCATATGGAAAATGGGGATAAGAATTCCTGCCTGATCTAACTCATACAACTATTGTAAGGAACAAATATTATTTTTATATTACATAATACAAATGCAAGTGATTATTTTCTTGGATTAAAAACACCAACTTTTGTGAAGATAAAACATGAGTAGTGTGGCATATTCCATATGTAGTTTCCTCTAGTTTCTCAACAAATCTACTATGTGCCAGGCAGTGTGCTAAGCATTGGACATTACAAAGAAAGGCAAAAAGCAATCCTTCTCCTTAAGCAGTGCATAGTCTTATGGTTTATGTTGCCTAATGGTCAATAACCTCTTTAAATGAAAGGTGAAAATATGAGATGAGGAGTGGATGGAAAGAGATCTGCATGAATGGAGGGAATGGAGATTGATGAGATGATAGATCCATCAGATGAAAGTAAGCATAAGCCTCATGCAGACTTTGCTTTTTTTTTTTTTTTAAACCCTTACTATCTGTCTTAGAATCGATACTGTGTGGTTCCAAGGTAGAAGAGTGGTAAGACCTAGGGAAGTGGTGGCAAACCTTTTAGAGTCTGAGTATCCAAGCTGCACTCTCATGCAGCATGTGAGCTGTCCCCTTACCCCAGAGAGGGGAGGGAGGAAATGCTCCCATTGGGCTGCTGGGCAGAGGGGCAAGTGATGTGAAAATATGTCTTCAGAAGTGGTGAGAGGAGGAAGGGAGCAGCCCCCTCTGGCATGCATGCCATAGGTTTGCAACATGGACCTAGGGAATGAGAGAGAGTTAAGTTACTTGCCCAAGATCACACAGTTAGAAAATATCCAAGGCCAGATTTGAGCCTAGAACTTCCCATCCCTAGGCTTGTCTCAGTCCAGTGAGCCACCTACTTGCTCCCTGACTTTGCTTGTTAAATTATTTGGAATAGGATGCTATGCTCAAAAGGGCAACTTGACTATTCACGTTTATATACCTTATTAATCTTTAATTAGTATCCGAATTAACCTATAAATTCTATCTCTTTTTCAAGGTTTTTTTTTCACCATAAACAGTGGGTAAACACATAAGGAGTATAAGTAAGTTGCATATTAATATAGAGGAAATACATTAAAAACTGGTGTAGAAGTTATTATTTGGGACCTGTATAATTTGCTTTAATTCACTTCCAGATGCCTTCATTTTTAACACTCCCAATAATATTTTATTTTTCCCCAATTTCATATAAAATAATTTTTAACATTCTTTTTCTAAAATTTGAGTACCAAATTGTCCTTTTCTCCACTATGGTAAGCAATTTGATATAGTTTATACGTTTGCTATCATGCAAAATATTTCTGTATTATTCATGTTGTAGAAGAAGGCATATAAAGAAAACACTCCACAAAGAAAATAAATTGAAAAGAAGTACACTTCATTCTGCATTCAGATACTATCTCTGGAGGTGACTAGCATTTTTCATTATGAGTCCTCTAGAGTTGCTTGGATCATTGTATTACTGAGAATATCTAAGTCATTCATAGTTAATTATAACATATTGCTGTTACTATGTACAGTGTTCTATTGGTTCTGCTCTCTTCAGTTTGTATCAGTTCATGTAAGTCTTTCTGGATTTTAAAGATAACTTTTATTAAAGTTTGTTAAATGTACTCTGCTAGTCATTAGAAATGCAAAGATAAATGTGAAAAGCAGTACCTGCTCTTAAGGAGTTTAACTTCTGTGATCCTTAGGCAACCCTTTAAGACTTATCTACTCAGTTATGACCTGGCTATGATCTGTATCAGTGACAGAAGTTCCCTATCTTGGGAAAATCATAGCTCCTTTTTACAAGAAATTGTTTCAGATGCTAGAGGAAAAGAACAATAGCCACTGCCTTCATTCAGCTATTTCTTCAACAGGTATTTGTTGAACATCTACTGAACAAAACTGTGGTTAGGCACCATGAGAAAAAGGAAAGATGTATGACATGATTCTTCCCTTCCAGAAGTTTACAGTCTAGTTGTAGAGATGAAGCACATATAAATTTAGGGTAAAATATGAAGTGATTGGATACACATTGAGTGAGAAGATTGTTATTGTTCAGGTGTTTCAGTCATGTTCAACTCTGGGTGACTGCATTTGGGGTTTTCTTGGTACATATACTGGAGTGGTTTACCATTTCCTCTCCAGCTCATTTTGCAGATGAAAAAACTGAGGCCAAGAGGATTCAACAACTTGCCTGGGGTCACATAGCTAGTAAGTGTCTGAGGCCAGATTTGAACTCAGAAAGGTAAGCCTGCTTGTCTATTTAGCTGGAAGAGAGAGGAATGAACAAATAGTTCTGAAAGAATGGTGGTGCCATTAACAGAAACATGGTTGTTCTAAATGACTTTTAACATTTCTTCCAAAACTGAAATTCTAAAATTTTACCAGTGATGATGAACCTGTGGCATGTGTGCCAAAAAGAGCACATAGAACCCTGTCTGTGGGCATGCCTGCAGTGGCCCTCTAGTTTGTTACTAGAAAGCCAGAGCTGTTCTCCTCCCCTTCTCCATGCACCTGAGGACATTTCTCCCATCACCCTCCCCTCTGCCCAACCGTCCAATAAGAATGCTTCCACCCTCCCCTCTCTGGGGCAAAGAGGGGATGAGGCATAGCACTCGGTCTCTGGTGGGGCATGGTGTGGCACTTGGTCTGGGGCAGGGTTAGCATGACACTTGATCTGTGGGGAGCTGGGGGATACCCAGAAATCCATCCCTAAAAGTTTTGCCATCAATGATATATAGATATATAGATAATAACTGCTGAAGAAGTTTATAAAAGTGAAACATTGTTTTATAATAGAGTGTTATGAAGTGTGTTGAAGGATTTGTTGAAGGATAGGTGGAAGGAAGAAGAAAGAGAAAAATGCAGATATTAGCATTAACAAAATATTAGAGCCAGGAATGACCCTGAAATTTAGGTATCTAGGATGAGTCCACGATGGTTAAATTAATGTAAAGGAACTAGAGATAGGCAACATTTATTTTTTCCTTACTTTATCCAAAAGGTAATTATTAAATGCCCACTGTGTATGTAGCACTATTGTACACTGTAGTACTAGTTATTACATATAGTACAATGTACATATAGTACATTGGTACTAGTTATTTATGGCTAAAAGTAAAGGCAGAGATCAGTCTATGGCTTCATGGAGAAAATGGCACTTGAGTTGGGCTTTAAAATATAGTTAAGAAGTAGAAAACCACTTTAGTATCTCTGCCCCCAAAAAAAGAATGTCAAATGGGATCAAGAAGAGTCAGATAAGACTGAAAATAACTGAACAACAACAATAACAAAGAATGCTTTAGAGAAAATGTGAACATTCTAGGCAAGTAAAAAAACATGAACAGAGGCATGGCACTAGGAAAGTACAGAGATAAAAACAGTTAGATTGACTGGAGCATAGAGTATATGGTGAATGAGGGCAAGATGAGGTTTCAATAAGTATATAAGTTTGACATGAGTCTATCAAGATAGCATAGTGTCAGATTCTGAAGGGCCTTAAATGTTAAATATTGAACTTTACTTGGTAGGCAAAAAATAGCCAAAGAAGATTTTTTGGCAGAAAAGTTAAATGACCATATCTATTCATAAGAGAGATTAGTCTAGCTAGTTGTCATATGAAATGTATATAGTGGGAAAGGTAGCATAATTGCCTAGCAGAGTCCTCGAGAGCCTAGGAACAGCACTTTTATAAGAACAGAACATTGTGTGACCAGGCACAGTTCATGAAACATTCTACTCTCCAATATGATGTGACTTTGACCTCATCAGACCTCATTTAGAGTATTGTCTTCAGTTCTGGGTGCCATGGTTTCAGATGGATACTGATAAGCTGGAAAATATCCAGAGAAGGGCAGCCAGGTTGGTGATGGTTCTTAAGTCCAGGTTACATTAGGATTAATTGAAAGATCTGGACATGTTTAACCTGTAGAAGTGAAAGACTTGGGGGGAAGGGAAGACTTGGTAGCTGTCTTCAAGTATTTGAAAATCTGTCATCTGGAGGAGGGAATCCATTTGTTCTATTTGGCTCCAAAAAGCAGAGAATCAGAACTGATGCAGAGAATTGGCAGAGTCCAATCTAGGCTTGATGTCAGCAAAAACATCCTGACAATTAGAGCTGTCCAAAAGTAGATTTGGCTGCCTATAGAGGTGGAATGTTCCCCCTCTTTGCAGGTTTCAAGGCAGAGTCTAGATGACCACTACACAGATATTTAAATGGGGGTTGGACACAGTAGCGGTTGAGGTCTCTTTGAACTCTCAAAATCTGTGACTTTTCCTTTTTGTACATTGTGCTTGACACACTGTTTCTCAAATACTTGACATGCTTAAGAAATGATGTCAGTGGCAAATGGGAAATAAGTGGCACCCAGGACTGTGACTAGTTTTGCTCTTTTCTCACAGAGGACAGTATGAGAGGAAAGTCTGAGCTTCAATGTGAAGGTTTTGAGTTATATTTCCATAAGAGTTCTTGAAGGTTATTGAATATTTACAGGGAGTAAAGGAATTTCTTCCTTTGGAGCACTTAACAATTATATCTTCATCTATATTGAATGATTTTAATGTGGTATTTGCTACAATGGGAAATGAATGAATTCTTTCAAGGATAATTTCCAAAATTAAGATACTACGATGAAAAATAATTAGATTCTTGTGGTAGTGTTGATAGGTGGGATGGAAATGGTAGGTTTATCAACCATGTAGAAATCCACCTGACAGAATTAAGAATTAATTAACATCAAAGATCTACACATTCTATTCCTTCCTTTAGGCTCTGCATTGTCTGAAAGGGGGACCTGGGCTTTGGATTATTAGTCAGAACAAAGTCCATCCTTTATCTGTGACTGTGACCAGCTTCCGTTCCTCACTTCTATGGTGACTGGACACAGTTGTAAGGTATCAGATGGGATTTAGGAAAGCACTGAAAAGCAGCATTGCCTCTCTCATCTTTGAGAGTAAAAGGAGAAGCCATTAACATTCCAAATGCACTCTGAATGTATGGCTTTCTGGAAATTGGCCAAGTAGGACATTAACCTTGTCCTGGAAAACTTTCAAAGCAACTAACATTTCTCTGGGTGTTCTTTGGGTGGATCCATCAGTGTCAGAAACCTCTGTACTGTCTCTATTGAAAAGGTTTCCCTTCCTTCTTTTCCCACACCAAACACCCACATCTAGCACATACATGAAAAATGAAGTGACTTGTTTTTCCTAAAGGAGCTGTTCTCTAACATTGGACAGTGGAAAGGGGTCTCTTGACTTGAAAAGGACTTTGCCTGCTGAATTTAATTTTCAGACAATTTTGGAGTGAGGTGTTTAAAGCCACTGAAGAGACATCTGCTTCTGATTTTGGATTTTTCATTTCATTCGGGCCCCAAAGATGCCTGTTTTTCCTTTATGCCTTGGCATTTCCATTCTACTATTAGGTTTGTAGCAGAAATGGGTAGAGAACTCCCGGGGCCCAAAGAGACCTGAATTATTTGGGGAAAAAGAAAAGAATAACTGTGGAAGAGAACTAAACCCACAAGACAATTTTCTAAATAGTTTCTATTTTTTTGTTTAGGAGGTTATTTGTTATATATATATATATATATATGCATTATGTATATATATATATATATATATATAACAAATAACCTCCTAAACAAAACATTTGGGCTTCAGAGGGCAGTTGGATTATATTATATTTCCCACACCCAATATTTTCTTTGTCAGCAGGACATCTGCCAGAGAGTATGGTCTGGATGAGAAGTGGCCTATTTCTGGTATAATGCTAAAAGAGGAGCAAAGACATGTATTCACTCTGTTAATTCCTTGATAGATTCATATACATATTAAAGGTAGGAATGCTACCAGGCATCTATTCCCCCCTGAGCTTTAGTGCCCTCTTCTCATTTGCAGAGGGGTTGAGAAATTTGGAAAGGGGGTGCCAAATCTTAAGAAAATGGCCACTTTTCTAAAAGGATAGCCTCTAAATGGCGAGTACAAGAAATTCTAACCTTAAGTCAGAATAAATAGTTTCTGATGTAGACTTTGCCCATTGAAATCATAAAATAGCATCAAAAAATGGTCTTAGCCTCAAGGAACTGGTTAGTTAGTTCACTATTTTCCAAAGAATTTGATATCTTGGGTGAGGATCTGCTTCTGGAGAGGAAATACTCATTTTGANAAGTAGAAAACCACTTTAGTATCTCTGCCCCCAAAAAAAGAATGTCAAATGGGATCAAGAAGAGTCAGATAAGACTGAAAATAACTGAACAACAACAATAACAAAGAATGCTTTAGAGAAAATGTGAACATTCTAGGCAAGTAAAAAAACATGAACAGAGGCATGGCACTAGGAAAGTACAGAGATAAAAACAGTTAGATTGACTGGAGCATAGAGTATATGGTGAATGAGGGCAAGATGAGGTTTCAATAAGTATATAAGTTTGACATGAGTCTATCAAGATAGCATAGTGTCAGATTCTGAAGGGCCTTAAATGTTAAATATTGAACTTTACTTGGTAGGCAAAAAATAGCCAAAGAAGATTTTTTGGCAGAAAAGTTAAATGACCATATCTATTCATAAGAGAGATTAGTCTAGCTAGTTGTCATATGAAATGTATATAGTGGGAAAGGTAGCATAATTGCCTAGCAGAGTCCTCGAGAGCCTAGGAACAGCACTTTTATAAGAACAGAACATTGTGTGACCAGGCACAGTTCATGAAACATTCTACTCTCCAATATGATGTGACTTTGACCTCATCAGACCTCATTTAGAGTATTGTCTTCAGTTCTGGGTGCCATGGTTTCAGATGGATACTGATAAGCTGGAAAATATCCAGAGAAGGGCAGCCAGGTTGGTGATGGTTCTTAAGTCCAGGTTACATTAGGATTAATTGAAAGATCTGGACATGTTTAACCTGTAGAAGTGAAAGACTTGGGGGGAAGGGAAGACTTGGTAGCTGTCTTCAAGTATTTGAAAATCTGTCATCTGGAGGAGGGAATCCATTTGTTCTATTTGGCTCCAAAAAGCAGAGAATCAGAACTGATGCAGAGAATTGGCAGAGTCCAATCTAGGCTTGATGTCAGCAAAAACATCCTGACAATTAGAGCTGTCCAAAAGTAGATTTGGCTGCCTATAGAGGTGGAATGTTCCCCCTCTTTGCAGGTTTCAAGGCAGAGTCTAGATGACCACTACACAGATATTTAAATGGGGGTTGGACACAGTAGCGGTTGAGGTCTCTTTGAACTCTCAAAATCTGTGACTTTTCCTTTTTGTACATTGTGCTTGACACACTGTTTCTCAAATACTTGACATGCTTAAGAAATGATGTCAGTGGCAAATGGGAAATAAGTGGCACCCAGGACTGTGACTAGTTTTGCTCTTTTCTCACAGAGGACAGTATGAGAGGAAAGTCTGAGCTTCAATGTGAAGGTTTTGAGTTATATTTCCATAAGAGTTCTTGAAGGTTATTGAATATTTACAGGGAGTAAAGGAATTTCTTCCTTTGGAGCACTTAACAATTATATCTTCATCTATATTGAATGATTTTAATGTGGTATTTGCTACAATGGGAAATGAATGAATTCTTTCAAGGATAATTTCCAAAATTAAGATACTACGATGAAAAATAATTAGATTCTTGTGGTAGTGTTGATAGGTGGGATGGAAATGGTAGGTTTATCAACCATGTAGAAATCCACCTGACAGAATTAAGAATTAATTAACATCAAAGATCTACACATTCTATTCCTTCCTTTAGGCTCTGCATTGTCTGAAAGGGGGACCTGGGCTTTGGATTATTAGTCAGAACAAAGTCCATCCTTTATCTGTGACTGTGACCAGCTTCCGTTCCTCACTTCTATGGTGACTGGACACAGTTGTAAGGTATCAGATGGGATTTAGGAAAGCACTGAAAAGCAGCATTGCCTCTCTCATCTTTGAGAGTAAAAGGAGAAGCCATTAACATTCCAAATGCACTCTGAATGTATGGCTTTCTGGAAATTGGCCAAGTAGGACATTAACCTTGTCCTGGAAAACTTTCAAAGCAACTAACATTTCTCTGGGTGTTCTTTGGGTGGATCCATCAGTGTCAGAAACCTCTGTACTGTCTCTATTGAAAAGGTTTCCCTTCCTTCTTTTCCCACACCAAACACCCACATCTAGCACATACATGAAAAATGAAGTGACTTGTTTTTCCTAAGGGAGCTGTTCTCTAACATTGGACAGTGGAAAGGGGTCTCTTGACTTGAAAAGGACTTTGCCTGCTGAATTTAATTTTCAGACAATTTTGGAGTGAGGTGTTTAAAGCCACTGAAGAGACATCTGCTTCTGATTTTGGATTTTTCATTTCATTCGGGCCCCAAAGATGCCTGTTTTTCCTTTATGCCTTGGCATTTCCATTCTACTATTAGGTTTGTAGCAGAAATGGGTAGAGAACTCCCAGGGCCCAAAGAGACCTGAATTATTTGGGGAAAAAAAAAGAATAACTGTGGAAGAGAACTAAACCCACAAGACAATTTTCTAAATAGTTTCTATTTATTTTTTTTTGTTTAGGAGGTTATTTGTTATATATATATATATATATATGCATTATGTATATATATATATATATATATATAACAAATAACCTCCTAAACAAAACATTTGGGCTTCAGAGGGCAGTTGGATTATATTATATTTCCCACACCCAATATTTTCTTTGTCAGCAAGACATCTGCCAGAGAGTATGGTCTGGATGAGAAGTGGCCTATTTCTGGTATAGTGCTAAAAGAGGAGCAAAGACATGTATTCACTCTCTGTTAATTCCTTGATAGATTCATATACATATTAAAGGTAGGAATGCTACCAGGCATCTATTCCCCCCTGAGCTTTAGTGCCCTCTTCTCATTTGCAGAGGGGTTGAGAAATTTGGAAAGGGGGTGCCAAATCTTAAGAAAATGGCCACTTTTCTAAAAGGATAGCCTCTAAATGGCGAGTACAAGAAATTCTAACCTTAAGTCAGAATAAATAGTTTCTGATGTAGACTTTGCCCATTGAAATCATAAAATAGCATCAAAAAATGGTCTTAGCCTCAAGGAACTGGTTAGTTAGTTCACTATTTTCCAAAGAATTTGATATCTTGGGTGAGGATCTGCTTCTGGAGAGGAAATACTCATTTTGACCAACCCTTGGAGATATAGAGAAAAGTCTTTCTTCTTCTTTCCACCATGAGAGGAAAACCAGTGAAGGATTTTCTCCACTGTTTTCTTCCCCATACAAGACTGAATGAATATAGGAAGATTCTCTGCCTTTCTAAATATAGCAAAAAGCCCTTGAAGTTTATGCTAAGAGTACAATGGCAAAATCCATCTTCTCCTTTGGAAAAAAAATGGGTAGCATCTTGTCTAAGGATTCCACCTGAAGCCAAGGCCTGAGGCAGAGAAAAATTATGCAACTTCTTTCCCAAGAAAGCCGCACTAGCAATAGCCAAGTAGTGACCACATAAGACAGGAAAGTAGCAATACCTGGAAGAGACTTCATACCACACAAAGACCAATAGCAGTAGGTCAAGTGATGAGATCACTAGAAGAAAACAGCATCATGGACATATTGGAGATATGAATTATCCCTTTTTAAAAATACCTGGTCATATGTTTCTCCCTTGTGTGAGCTCTGGATATATCTATTGCTTATGTGTGTGCCTATCTACATGTGGTCTTTATACATGTGTGTATTTATAAGAAAGTGTGACCAAGATCTGCAGGTGTAAAAAGGAATTCTTTATTCCTTTTTTAATTTAACAGGGGACCTGGAGGTCCTCTTACCATGGAGATGTACAGGGGTTAACCAGCCTATAGAGACCAGGAAGGAGGAATCATTGAGACAGGATGTGAGGTAAGAAAAGGTTATAATAGAGGTCAGCATGAGTTGGTCAGTCTGTCTGTTGCTGACAGTTGCAGGAAATTGGCTGCTGGGAGTATATTGGGTTGGTGGTTTGCATTTAATTGCTGGAATATAGAGGCAGGCCTGAGCTTACTGAGAGGACTTTTTGGTTTTTGGTTTGGGCTGTTAGTTTTTTCTTTCTTGAACTTTTTGGGAGGTGGCTGGTCTTTGTTGATAGACCTAATTGGGCTTGGATTAAACACTGATTGGGTTGGTTTTGATTGGACTGGATTGGGTTGGAACTTTGTGGAGTGGTGGTTATTATTATTAGTGGTAGTTATAAGCATTATAGGTAGATATAGGCAGTTTTAGGTAGCAATTATAGGTATTTATAGGCAGTTAGACACTAGTATAGACATTAGGAAATTTTCTTTCTCTACCTGTTTCCTATATTTCTCTCCTTTACTATATTCATTTTGCTATATTCTCTTACTATCTCTATTTTAATTAAACTAAATTGTTAATTGTTCAAAGCTGCTAGAAGTTTTATTTTCTCTGGCTTAAAAGGATAATATTAATTTACAACTCTACTATATTCTCATTAAATCTTAAATTATTAAAGACTGTTCTCTTATTTTGTCAAAACCCCTATTTTAACTCTTACACAGGGAAATGCTTTATTATACTTTTAGCACTATGTAATTTGATTAATTACTTATTTGAGCTACTTTTGACCTCAAAGAAGAAAAAATAAACACTTTGGTTGGAGTTTGTGAACTATAGTTTTGAATGGATGCAGACCAATAGAGTGTTTTTTATCTGGAGCCATCTTGTAAGGAAGATTAAGTTCATTTTTTCCCTCTGGTCACT
Source organism: Gracilinanus agilis (assembly GCF_016433145.1). Taxonomy (NCBI): domain Eukaryota; kingdom Metazoa; phylum Chordata; class Mammalia; order Didelphimorphia; family Didelphidae; genus Gracilinanus; species Gracilinanus agilis. The sequence goes on along the minus strand of NC_058132.1, from coordinate 561,457,970 downwards.
GAAAAAGAAGTAACCTTGGTTCTCAGAGCAATCCCCTCATCCTTTGTCCTCAATTTCACCTCCTCCTACCTTATCCAGAACCTTCTCTGATGGAGTGTTGGTTCCTTCTTTGGCTTCTAAGGCTACCTCTTCCTGCCCCTCTGGATACTCATCTGCTCCTTCTTTGTCTGCTTTCCAGGCTTTTCATTCTTTTTCTGATCCTTTAATGCAGGTATCTCTCAAAGGGTTGTCCATGACCTTTCTTTCTTCTCTTCCTACATTATCTCCTTATTACTCTCCTAACTTTAATTACCATTGTAAATGATGCCAAAGCTACAGTGCTAGGCTCAAATTATTTTTTAAAATTTTTTTTTAAACCCTTACCTTCTTTCTTGGAGAAAATACTGTGTATTGGCTCCAAGGCAGAAGAGTGGTAAGGGCTAGGCAATGGGGGTTAAGTGACTTGCCCAGGGTCACACAGCTAGGAAGTGTCTGAGGCCAGATTTGAACCTAGGACCTCCCATTTCTAGGCCTGGTTCTTAATCCACTGAGCCACCCAGCTGCCCCCTCATATTATTTTTTGAATTTTAGACCCTTATCAATAACTGCCTACTGGAAATTGCTACCACAAAGCTCCATCAATAGCTTAAATTCAACATATCCCAAACTGGATTCATTATGTTCTATCTAAACAGACTCTTATTTATTTACACTTCACTCAATCTGTCTGTGCCACCACCTTGTCTTTCACTTTCATAATCTTTGGGCTATCTTTGATAACCATTTTCTATATCTCTAACAGTCAATTGACTACTAAGTCCTATTGACTTCATTTCCCCAATATCTCTTGAAATCCCTCCCTTCCATTACCATTACTCACACAAGCACAGGCCCTCTTTACCATCCACCCATATTTTTGCAATAGTTCCCTAACAAGTCTTCCCCCTTCTACTTTTTTACCACCCCAGGCATGTTCTTATATGGTTGCCAGAATGATTTTTCTTACTCATAGATCTGATTGTGTTAGTTTCTTGTTCAAAAATATCATAGACAAAAAACATTGTGGACAGAATGTTATTGTTGGAAAAGCACTGGGTTTAGAGACAGAAGACTTGGGTTTGAACCTGATTTCTGGTGAATAATCATTCTTGTATGAACTCAAATGAATCATTTCATCTCTAGGCTTCAGTTTCTTCTATAAGATAAGGAGGTTGGATTAGATGATCTCTGAGGTCTTAGCTCTATGATAAATGCCTGCTGAACAAAACTCAATTTCCTTTATATCAACAAGATTTATTAATTTTATGGCATTTGAGACTATCTATAATCTTGTACCACTTTATTCTTCCAAACTTTAAAAAATATTATTCCCCTCCATATATACTTAGCCAAACTTGAGCACTGCCTCTCAGACATTTACTATCCTTTCTTGATTTTGTGCTGGTGATCATGCTACTCCCTATGCCTGGCTGGAATATCTGCTCTCCTTACTTTTACTTATTAAATTGCCTTTATACCACAATTGAAAGGCCACTTCCTCCAGGAAGCCTTCTCCAAACTTTTCTATTGGTAATGAACTACTTCTTTGGATGTTTCATAGTACTTTGGTTTATAACATCCCGATTCACTTATTTTTATTTAAAAAAAAAAACCCTTACCTTCCATCTAAGAATCAAGTGCTATGTATTGGTTCCAAGGCAGAAGAGCAGTAAGGGCTTGGCAATGGGAGTTAAGTGACTTGCCTAGGGTCACACAGCTAGGAAGTGTCTGAGACCAGAATTGAACCCTAGGCTCCTATAACTTGTCTTCAAACTCTGATACTACCCCAAATTCCATGATTTATTCTTATGTTTTGGGGCCATCAACTTCCCATTTCACACCATTGCTTCTAAAGCTTCATAGACTCCTGCTCTTCTGCTTGTTTGACTGTCCCTTCATCTTTCTTTGTCCTCAAGAAGATTACAATCTAAAATGAGGGAAAGAAAAAAACCATATAGAACAATTGTAACAATACAGGTAATAGATCTGAAGCTGGCAGGGACCTCGAAGGTCCTCTGGTCCATCTTATGGATAAGGAAAATGAAGCAGAGGGAGGATAAGCAATGATAATAGCTCTCATTTATATAGCACTCTAAGGTTTTCAAAGCATCCTGTAAATATTATTTACCCACCATGGTTGTTGTGAGGATCAAGTTAAATAATATTTAATGTGAAGCTCTTATTGTGGGCAAAACAGTGTGCTCGATGTTGGGAGAGATACAAAGTTTAGCTGAGTCTTGGTCTCTGCCCTCAATATGGCCAATACTGTACTCTGAATTCCAGCTTGCAGAGGGAGGTTGGATGTGGTAGGAAGCTTTATTTGACTCATTCCCCTGCTATTCGTATTCCCATGAGGGAGATGCTTCTTTAGTGTAGGATTTTTTAACTTGGTGGTTTTATGAACTTGTTTAAAAATATTTTTATGATTTTTCTCTATAATTGGTCTCTTCTATAATTCTACATATTTTATTTTATGCACTTAAAAACACTGCAGTGAGACAGGGTTCATAGGCTTCACTAGAATGCCTAAAAAAGGCTGAGAACTCTTTTTTATCATGAAATGATGGGTTTGGGGAGGCGAAATCCATGGAGAAGCACAATCCCTTCCACACTATCCCTTTGTTCAGATGATGGCACCGAGCACTGTCTACACTGGTGGCTGTGATCATACATTGCAGATCTGTATTTGGCCATAGGTGTGCCTGTCAGTACAAGCTGGGGGGTTGGGTAGGTAGCCAGAGAAAGGGATTCCCATTAGCTTTTTTTTTACTGTAGAAAGGGTCAATGAGATGCTTTCTCTAGGGGCAGGGCCAGTGGGAATGCTTTCTTATGGTCCATGCTCTATGCAGGACAGTAGAGGGACTGGTTAAATAGGAAGGAATTTCAGTTCCCATTTATATATCCCTTAATGGCCTGTAAAACTCTTTCTTCATAGCACCTTGTGAGCTATGTAGTTCCATTTTAACATCCCTGTTTTATTTTGAGTAAAGTGAATCTTTGCTCAAAAGTTAAGTGACTTACTTGCTTTGACTGCTAATAAATGACAAAGCCTGGACTTGAACTGACTCCAAGCTGAGTGTTCTTTCCAGGACTGTTAGCATCTGGGAGTTTTTCCATGGTACAATCTGGGCAATTTAAAAGGGCAAGTCAGATCTCCAATTGCTTTGATCCCTCTTTTACTGCTCAGTCCTTTAATGCTTACATATCCAGTATTCTATTATGCTGCCTTTGAGGATGCATTGCTTTCTAATGCATCTTCTGTCTTTTCCCAGGAGCATTTAGACACCATCTGTGATGTCATTCATTGGTCCCTGAAAATGAAGGGATGAACAACAAATGAATTAATGACCTTTTTCTAACTAGACTGGAAGTTTCTTGAAGGTAGGGCCTGTAAATTCTGTTTATTTTGCATCTGCTGGTCTTTTAGAGCCTTTCTCAACTCCATATGATGCCCTGCATGCAGCACTTGCTCAATAAATACTTTAAATAATACAAAAAAAAATAAATAAATACTTTAAAAATGAAATGATAGTGGCATTTTATGGGGAAATGATATGGTCATTATGCTTTATTATCTAAGCTGAAAGTTGGGAAAATGAGCCTTAAATGAGAAAAATCTCTCATACGCAAAGCGAGAATTTTAGAGGACAGGGACAAGTGTTACTTGATAGTATTCATTACCAGGGACAAACTACTTGCCTCATTTTCCATGCATTGGTAGGTTCTCTCCCTAGATTTGGCATTTAACACGAGTGAGTGGGAAAGTAAAATACATTCATTCTCACTCTCTCATAAATCCAAATTCTACAGCTAGAAGCAACTGAGAGGTCCTCAAATCCAGGGGTTGCTTTCTGAAACAGACAATAACCCTTTGATAGCTGCCTTTCCACATAACTGTTTTCTTAATTAAATTCTCCTCTGTTTTGTTTTATGCACATATTATTTATATTTTCGTAATTCTTCTCAGAATGGGTCCATAGGCTTCACCAGATTGCCCAAGGGGCTCAAGATTCAAAAAAGGCTGAAACTTCCTTCTCTGGTTTAACTCTCCCAAATCATAGAGGAGGAACTTCTTACTTCTGTAAGATTCCTTCTTGACAAAAAGATGGCAAGGAGAGGAGTATTAAATTTGCCTCCAATTGTCTTGCTCCTGGTGGTAGATTGGGGGTTAATACACTTATATTTAGGGCAGGCTACTTTCTTCCTGAGGTGCCTGTGCTACCTAACCTTAGGACTCCTAACTTCTAAGAAGATAAAGATAGCATGTTTTAACTGCACAAAGGTCGAAAACCAATGAACAATTAAAGGATAAAAGCTTTAATAAGGGCCAACCTTTGCTTCTCTAACAGATATACCATCTGTTCATCGGATGCCTAGACCACGATTGTTAGACTAACATAGGATGAGATAAAATTTGAATCACAGAACAACGTTCCCTATAAAATAAATGATTGCAAAACACTTTGATGATATAAAGTGTTATATGAACGCTTAATGATCATGGTGATTGTTTTACAATGTTATTGTGCATCAGTGGGAAAGTGAAAGAAATATTTGCTTCTCAAAAAGATCAAGAATATCTGCACAATTAAATATATGTTAAGGGGCAAAGAAAGGGAAGCATCTGTCTCCTAACATTGCTCTTGAGAGAAAAGTTAAACTTGGGTTTGGAGTTTCCTTAGAATTTTGGAACAGAAACCTGGGGCTTTTAGGACTATAAAGTTATCTCGATCCTAATGCCATCTAGGAAAAAAATAGTTCCCCTTTCAAAAAAAAAAACTTACATAACTACATCGAAGTCATTTCAAAGTAGTGGCAGCAGAACTGATTAAATGAAATGGGAAAGGCTCTCCTGCTTGGGCTGTGAATCTTTTATCAGTTTTTTCCAGGGGACTGAATGTTGGCAGGAAAGTCAGGCATCCTAAATTCTAAACTCAGCTATGGTCACAGCTGAAATTGGGTGGGTCTGTTTCTTCATCTGCAAAGTAGAATAAAAAGATTATATAATCTTGGGCTTTAGGGTGGATTTACTAAAGAAAGAAATGCATGCTATATATTTTAAGTGGAGATTTAGTGAACACTGGTCATTGGCTCCAACCATGGTTTCTTTGGTGGCCTTGCTAGTTTCATAAAATGAGCCATATGCAAATTTATATTTGAGTTTTATTATATTTGGCTACTAAGTCTACGAAAGTAATAGCTAACTATGCCAATTCACCGAACATGGTTTTGGCCTTGATATTTTATACCTTTCCTCCTTGACGATGATAGTTCATGTACAATAAACAGAGATTAAGTTGTTTCCCATAATTAGATCAATAATATTTAACACGGACATTCAGTGTAACTAACAAACAACCTTTGACCAAATCCCTAGAATAATTTGTTTTCTTGATCAAATTTCAGTCAATGCTGACGTTAACTGATTAATGACTTAAGATACAATGTTGAAAATGGGAGTTTAAGCACACTCAGCTTTTCTAACTTCCCAGAAAGGTCAGTGAAAGAATTTCCAGTATCTTCAGAATTTCAGATTTATTCTTGCTTGATTACTTTGAAATCCCTGTGAATTGTATACTCTCTCTTCTATACAGGATTTTACACCTTTGAGATAACATCCCCATAAATTCATCATTTTCTTTCCTGTACACTAATATTAAATGGTATAATTCTCAGTGGGTTAGTTGAGAAAACATTTGCTGTCTCAGCCAAGACTCTATAATCTATATTTCTCTAAGTCGTTAAAATTTCAAATGAGTCAGGGCTGAGTGAAGAAGCTATAAAGTACAAAGGGAATAAACTATTATTCTCCCAAGTTATTACAATTTTCTACCAGTCTCATTGATCTTGGATAATAAATGCACATTGTTTGGGTTTCAGTAATTCAAGAATATTTTAAAAGAGCCGATTTTTAGAACAGATATTGTTTTATCACCAAATCATAAATCTTTGCTGGCAAGGTAAACAATTTGTTGTTTTTGGAAAATGGGAACAATCTGGCAATGTTTTATGTCTTCATCATTTAGAAAGCTTTTTCCACCTGCAAATTCTAAAGCGTTTTAGAAATGTGTTAGACCTAAGTATACAAATCCAATTCTGTAACAGAAAAAGACAAGTGAATTAAGGAATTATTCTTCTATTTACTTAAGACTTGTGAAAGCTAATTGCAGATTGGTTTAAGTAAGGCCTTAGTCCTTTATCAGTGGTCTCAAGGTTTGCATAGGCTTGGTTTCTTACAAAGTCTAAGGTTTTGTAAAATTTAAACATTCTTAAAAAATCCAATTTCATGTATTGATGCCTGCCATTGAACTAAAATAAAGGAGACTTTTATCAAAATAAGTCAACATGCATGTAGATTTATAGGGTAAACCAAATAGCATTTCCTAATTATCCTTTTGTTACAGAGATCAGCACACAGTTTTAAAGTTAGAAAAGACTGGAGGTCATCTAGACCAACCTTTTTATATTATAAGCAAGGAAATTGAGGCCTGTGGGTACCCTGTGACTTAGGAACAAAAGAGCATAAATTTAGAGCTGGAAGGAATCTAAAAGCCCGTCACCAACCCTTCATCTTACAGATGAAGGAAATGAAAGCTGGATGGATCAAATGACTTATCCAACCTCACACAGTAAGTGGCAGAGAGGGAATTTGAACTCTGGGCCTTTATATTCCAAATCTAGTATTTTGTCCCCTAAATCACATTATTTCTGTCTCTATCTCCACACTCCTTAAAATTTTTCCCCTTTATCTTGAGATTAAGTATATTCCAGTCATATATATTACTTTTGGTTCAACAAAAACCACAATGTTATTTTCAGTCAGTATGTCAGTACTTTTCCTTAAGAGTCAGACAGACAGACAGAGTGAGAGAGGAGGGAGAAGATATATATATATATATATATATATAT